>NC_135837.1:3637500-4080000 GCF_029677425.1 Wolffia australiana | reverse complement strand
CACAATTATGTAAGTGATCCTTAGAGTTGAAATATATTAGATGACTTATGGATAACGGTTAAGTTTCGAGTACATCTTATGAATTCTTAATCAAATTAGTCTTAGTTTTGATACAACAGAAGCCTATGGAAGTGATTGGATTGTCAAGATACAATCATCCGCCCTTGAAATAAGAAGAGATGTACTCTAAGAAGAAGATGTAGTTAAACTCAAGGCCATGCTAGTGGCATTATCAAAGATGTCCTATGATGACTTCACCACACATTAGTACTCGCTATAATGATTGTTTAGGATTTTCCAAATATTAATACCCAAAGTCATTTGTGAGTCACGTAAGAATGAATGGCAAAAAATGGCATTACAGTTTCCATGAGAAAAGTTGACATACTCCTATGTATTTTTAGAGCACGAGGTATTGCCTAACACCATACCATGTTGCAAGTCAACCTATCGATTAGATCAAATAATCATCTGTCACACATCATAGATTTGTATTTTTGATTTTTTTTCATTCATGTTGTTATTAGCTATTTAATCTAAACAAGTGTTAGTCACGTAGATACATGAGGGAGAAAATTGAGAGAGCACATGATAGTGTAGAGAGAATGTGGGAATTTGAGAGCAACTAGTAGGCATAGAGAGTGATTAACCAAAAATGCAAGGAAAAAATGAATAGAGAGAAAAGATAAAGAAGTTTATCAGAAAAGTAAAAGACAATCTTGAATGAAATAAAGCTACAATATACAAAGTGAAGAGAGAATGCCCTAGTGATAATTATTTAAGATGACACTTGGGATAGGAGAAAGTGTAGCCTAATCAATAAGTTCAATTGCTAGCTTCTAGGATGCCAAGCTACACCCTGTGCTCTACAAGACACAAATGACTAGTAATCACTTCAATATTATGTCATCATAATTAAATTATCCATTACATTTATTCAATAATTGATCAAAATATTTATCTTAATGATGAGATTTTTGGGTTTTATGGCCTTGAATTGGATGAAATTAAAGTACATATAGTGAGAGACTTTGAATGGGATCATAGCAACATTCAAAACATATTTATCAAATCACTCGCACATGGATTCAATTAAATATGAAAGTTGAGTGAAAATTAAGTGTCTATTCAAAATTCTTCATCAGATTCTTTCTCTCTTGTAGTTCTCTCAAATTTTCATCAAAGTATTGTTAGATTGGTTAGTGGGGGGTTATAATGGTACGGAAGAGGTTTAAGTTGATCAAAATATTTATCTTAATGATGAGATTTTTGGGTTTTATGCCCTTCAAGTGGAGGAAACTAAAGTACTTCATATATCGAGAGACTTTGAATGGAATCATAACGACATTCAAAACATATTGATCAAATCACTCGCACATGGATTGGATTTTTGATTTTGATGTTGCTCAAGAGAGATGTGTTGATTTTCTCGTGTAAAGCCTCTAATAGAATCCATGGTACATCTATTCTCTTCCTTCATCTTGGTGAGCCTCATTCATGCTCCACCATCATCGTTAGACCATACCAATTGCATCAGGAATGTAGAGGAGTAAAGGGGACAAGGGAGAAGAAGGGTAGGGCCTAAACAATTGTGACTTGAGTGCTTTTTTTCAGGGCTATCAATAAAACCCCTAAACTTTAAGTTTATCTTCTGACGTCTAAAAGACCAGTTTTGAATGATCCTTAAGGCCCATGTATCAATGTAGTTAACAACTCTCATGCTCAAAAAATATTTATTTACCTTCCATGGAGCAAGAACCTACATAGAGCATATCGATTAAAAATTGTGAGTATGACTCCATGATGATGTCTTGAAGGTTTATCTCCTCATAAAGGAGAAGGCCATCAGATATCTCCATAACCTTGGCTTATGTATTAGTGTGAATGCCATGAAAAGGAGAGAAAGCAAAGAAGGATGCTCCCTATGTGACATCATAAGATGTCACCTCCCCCATTGGAGTCTGGATTCCCCTTAGTTGCATTGTCCACATTCAGCTTGAGAGAGCAAATTGGTGGGGGTGCCAATGAACAATCCAAGGCTGGGACGTGATTGATAACATGCAGTTTAGTAGCTTAATTTGACCATATTTACATGTTTATTTGCATTAAATTAATTATATACTCATGTTATTGAGCTAAAATTGATTAAATTTCTTCTATAATGATATTATGAATTTTCTGACGTTAAATTCAGAAGGAATATCATTTTTTGAGTCATACTATATTTTTTCTTGATTAAATTGATATGAATTTTCTAAGTCAAAATATATATTAATTTATATTTTTGGGCCTTTATTTTATTGAATAAGAAATTCAAAATATTTTTTAGCTACTTAATTTTGTGATGCCATATGTCACGTTTGATTCGTTGAACGACGACGTATCATAGTTAAAAAAATTGATTGGCGATAGCCAACCATTAAACCCAGTTAATGATTACCATCAGCCAATCATTGTATTGAACTGTTATGGCATCCCGATTAGTGATACCATAATGGCATTTAATTATAAAGAATTTACTTTTTTCTCTTTTCACTGGTTCAGGGCAACGTGGACGAATAAAAAAAGAGCTCTTTTATTTGTAACAAATGTTGCATGAGGTGTGAGACGTGACTTTTGGAGTTTTTATTTTTTTATTCAACTGACTGGTAAATTATTGTGGTAGGCTCCAATGTACCATGTGTAGATGTGGCGTGCATGTGTCATGTAATGATTGGATTAAAAAAGGAAGGAGCTAATGTGGCACTCTTAGGTGCGAGTTTGTTATGTTATATAATATATATATAATATAATATAGTATAATACTATTATTCCCTTTTTGTCTTTTTCCAGGGTGACATGTGATGTGACGAGAGCCGTTAGTAAAAAATGAAGAGGAAGAATATCAGCCAATCATCACATTAAATGCTTGGATGAGTCAAAACCCTGACATAATGATGTGATGGCGCTTATGAGGACAAGGAGAGAGAAATATTTGAATTAAATCAATGGCTTGGAATTTTTCAACTTCTAGACTCAATATATGACGATCCAAAAATTGGATTGAACATAAAATTTAAGGGCAACTTCATCCTTTTATCATATATTAGTGCATTAATCGTCATCATCCATCACCTCTACCTATCACCATCACTCATCCATTTACATTGTCATCCATTATCATCCTTATCAAACATCCAATGCCGACCACTCCGCTACCACGCCGTCATCACGATTCCATCTTATCTCTCTATTCTCATCCTATTGAGAGATTTTCATCCCTAATATCCATTCCCTGTGAAGACAACCCTTACTCGTTGCTAGATAACTCAATTATTTATTCTCAATGACATTATTTCACCCCCAATTTTGAGTTTATAAATGATGCAAGTCAAAGAGGATGTGATGCCCCATATGTGTAACATCTTGCTAGTAGATGATGAGAAACACACAATATTGGGGATTAGACAATGGGTTTGTCGTAGCCACTGCACAACGCATTGTATAAAATCTTGCGTGGTCATGGGGGTATTTCCTAAATCAAAAGAATGTTCCCCTTTCCTTGTCTCCCATAGTAAGTAGACTGTATTAATGTGTAAATAAGGGCTAATTTTATAGTGTGTTGACGAGGCCAATACCCTATCAAAACACTCAACCGATGTCCAAGTAGGATGGGTACAGAGAACTAGGTCCCAATGGAGAATGAACCTTTACTCATAAAATAATTTGACCAGTTAGTGATGAGCAAGGATCATCTCCATGAGGAACATATATTAGGGTTTAAATAATCTTTAAATTATGCTTCAAGAGGGATGAGATGAGATAGACATTAAATAGGAGATTATGATGTGATGAATCCAATGTTTTGAAAGGATGATAGTTATTAAATTATAGTGATGATATGAATAATAATATGATGAATATTTAGGATGATGCGGATAGGTCAAATCGAAATGAGAGTGTGAGATAGATGAAGATGTGAAGTGATAATGGATGTAGAAGAGGAATAAGGAGATAAGATGATGAGATGGGTGAATGGATGTAAGCGGATGATGGTGAAATAGAATGGTGGGATGATGTGGTAGGATGAGATGATGGAAGATGGTGATAAGAATGAGATGATGATTAAAATAAGGATGTAGATCTAAGTAATAGGATGTTAAGGATGATGGAAATATATGTGGCCAGTAAGCCAATCACACATCCCATATCTCGTCCTATGTTCATTAATAGAACATATTCAGTATAGTGCATATGTGACATTTACAATGTGTTGGATTCTGCATGCCTTGATATGGATGAAGAAATCAAAACGAAGTACCTTTGATGGCATCATAAAAAAACATTGAATCGAAGTACCTTTGACGGATCGCATATGTGATTTATTGGATCTTGCAGCGAGACGAGTCGAGCTGCTCAAGTGTGTAGCTTCTAGACGTATCCACGTGGTCCTCGACACGTCGGAACTCCTTCTCATTGACAAATCCCTAAATGGCAGTATACCAAACTTTCAATCAGGTTGATTCAGGTCACATTTGTGTAAGTGGTCCTTAGACCTAGGACACCAAAGATGTCTTGTGGATGAATGGTTGCACTTTGACTATGGTCAATGAGTCTCTAATCATGAGATTCTAAATGTTCTTAGTTCGAGTACATCAAGAAGTTCACGAAGATGATTGAGTGGTCAAGATGGGATCGTCCACCCTCAATATTTGACAGCTCAAGGAAGATGATGCGGTGAAGTCCTTGGCCAAGGCAGTGAAATATCATAGAAGAGTTCTCGTAGAATTTCTAAATGCATCAGTACTAACTCACATGACCGATTAGTTTGATAGTTGACCATACCCTAAGTACATGGTAACCAATGACAAACAGGTTCCATAAAATGTGTAAAGACCCAAAAATTATGAAAAAAAGACAGGTGCAATATTAATAGAGGACTAGATGCCAGTATTATAATAATTGACTTCACATGATAAAATGTGAATGTGGCAAAGTTTCCACCGCCGGATCAATTCACATTTTCTCTAATCCAACAGCTTGTAATCAACAAGACAGGGCGCCTGGAAAATCAAGAGATGTGGTCACCACTATATAATCCTCCGAGTCACCTCTCTCAATCTTCTCAAGATCGTCGTCCCTTCCATTGCTACTCAGTATAGAGAGAAAGAGAGGGAGGGAGATGGCGGAGGCAGCGTGGGGAGGGGCAGTGGGAAATGAGCAGGCGGAGGGGGAGAGAAGAAGAAGAGGGGGGGGAGGGGGAGAAGGAGGGGAAGGGGGGAGTCGAGATCTACAAGGGGCCGCCATTGAGAGAGGGGGGAGAGCTTCGAGTGGTGGTGGTGGTGGGAGGGGAGGAGAGGGGGTCGTCTCCTGCTACCTGCAAGGAGAGAACTCCAGCTCTCTCTAGCCATACAAGACCCGGATGCCTCTATAGTGAGTTGATACACACTCCTTTGTACCTTCTAGAACACGAGGTGTAGCTTGGCACCCCATGTGTTGGAGACTCGACCTATCGATTGGGTTAAATCGATCTGACATTAATTAGTCTATATGATGATATAGTTAATTAATTTGGAAGGCCAATAAAGGTTATTGGGCTAGTGGAGTCGTTAACTAGACTGATACATGGGCCTAGAGGGTCACATGAAAATGGTCTTTTAGACGTCAAAAGATATACTTAAGTTTTGGGGGTTTTATGAAAAATAAACAGTTAGTATAAATAGGGGAAGGCACTGGACGAAATTCTTCTACCTTCTCCATTCGCGATGCGATCGGGATGATGTAACGACGACGACGGAGATTGAATGGGGCTCGTCAATGAGGAGGACATTCAATGGCCAAGGATCGTGTGGATACATCTAGAGGCAGCACACTTGAGTAGCTCGACTCATCTTGCTCCGGGATTAAAGAAATCATGGATGTGATCCGTGCAAAGGTACTTTGTTTTATGATTTTATTGATGTCATTCTATGTCCGTTCAAGTATTCAGCTGAATAATATTTTGATTTATTCATCCATATCAAGGCCTCTAGAACCCAACACAGCGTAATGACGACAATGGAGGTAGAACTGGCGCTCGTGAATGAGAAAGAGGATATTCGACATGCCGATGATTGCGTAGATAAGTCTGGAGGTTGCACACTTAAGCAGCTCGACACATCTCACTCTGGGATCCAAGAAACAATGATATGATCTGTGCAGAGGAACTTTGTTTAATGATTTTTATTGATGTTATTATGATTCTGTTATGAGTCTTTCGTTGCATGGAATCCTTTAGAACCCAACAAAGGAGAGAATTCAATGTAAAACAAGAGACTATCCTTAGATCCATATGCTTCACCAAGATCAATGCACTTTTTTGATGCACATCAACATCTCCAATTCTCTATTGATCTCCCCCAATCACTCAAAACACCAACAACACCTTGATATTCCTCTTAATCTTTTAATCAGCCTCTCTAGGAGGAGTTGAGTTCAAAGATAGTTTTTTTTTAAAATATGAGGCTCTATTTATAGATCCAACTATATGGATAGAAAGAGGCAGGAAAAATGAAGCTTTGCTCAAAATTTTGGCCTAAAACTCATTCTGCATTGTTAGAAATCACAATTTGAATTTGGATCATCCTCACCCCTTTGCTTTTCTGTCTCCTTTGATTTCAGAAAAGTCAAAGAGCTTAAAAAATTCAAAAATATAGATAATAATTAATAAAATTTTAGAAATATATTTTTTGAATTTAAAAATGATATACCTTTGAATAAAATACCAAACAATTAAGGAAAATTGTATTCCTACTAAAAAATTATGTTCTTTCAAATTTTGACCTTATTAAAATTATTTAAAATCCAGAAAATTCATAAAATTCAAAATATCATTCTAAAAAAAATAATCATTTTAAGCTTTATAACACATATATCTAATTAATTTAAAGCAAATAAACTTGTAACTACGGTCATATTAACCTACTAAAATACACATTATCAAGTGTCCATAGTTTCATCATAGGGAGAAATGGGGTAACACTGCAGAGTGAGCTGATGTATTTACCAATAAGAGTCACACAATCATCGGTGGGAAGGCCACAATGCACGAATATCTAGAGGAAGAAAGAGATGTGCATGAACTAGAGGTTATGTTGGAAAAAGCTAGATTAGCTAGGTAAAGGGTAGCTTCGAGGCAAGAATTGTGCCCGGTACTAATCATGCCTTGGCAGACAGCGGACTACCATCAACTCATCATGGACATTTCCAGCCAGTAGTGTTGCCCAAATACACCATCATTTGTGATCTTTGATATCAAGCTCATGAGAAAGCCCACTCGCTGTATTTGGCTTATATAAAGAGTCCCAATGGGGAGTTTGAGGTATGCATGCACCACACTAGCTTCTCCTAAATCATGTCTTGATTGTCTTGGGATGCTAGATCCTTAGACCACCCCTTCGTCTATTGGTGCACATGTTTTTTGCCAAGACATCTAGTGGTTGACCCAATGATAATCGCAAATGACATGCTAATTTTCATAATAATCTCATGCAATTTATATGTTTATTCTCCTTGAAATCATCATAAACCCATGTTATTTAAGCTTTAAATGATTTACTTCACTTTTTACTGAATATCTAGTTTTATTTTATGGTATTTTAAAAAAAAATTGACATTAATTTCATGAATAAAATAAATTTTCAAGTTAAAAAATATTTAGTTATATTTATTTAAATATTCCAATGGTATTTTTTAATTTAACAATACAATTTTCTAGATTTTCTATTATTTTGATGGAATTTTCTAAAGTTAAATTCATAAAGAAAATAATTTTATAATTCAGAAATTATCATTTAAAATTTTTAATGGACTATTTTATTTGACTTTTCCCACTCCTAGAAGTTTGTACCTTGCTAGCAATGCACCATAAAATCTGGAGGAGAAATAAAATTGGGTGGCTCTCATAACTTCGAATTGAAACGATCATGTCTAATGATCTAAAAGGATTTTTGGGCTGAAATTTTGAGGGTAGTTCCACATTTCCCTCTATCCATCCATCATCTTGGATCTATAAATAGAAGCCCCCATAATTATAAAAAAGAACCCTTTAATTTTTTTCCTAATTACGATTAGCAGAGTGATTTTCTCATTCAAAATCTCATTTGTGTCCATTCTTGTACTCCAAGAGTGCAGGGTTTAAGGAGTGACATTCAGATCAAGACACATGAAGAAAAAGCACAACTCGACCTGTTGGGCATGTGATGACGACGTTAATGTGATCTTCATCTTTTTCCCACTCACATCTTCCTCCCTTTCCTCAGTCATCATCGTCAATAGCCTAGGTTTCCACTATGAGTCATGCCACCTCCAAATCTACCACTCATTGGCATGCATTCGCTTCCATCTCCGTTGCACTAGCGTTGGTCAAATCATCATTATCCGCCCCCTATCCTCGCTCGTTGTCGTGTATCCGCCATTCTCTCCATCACAACCAGCACAATATCTCTTTTATCTGCTTCACTCCACTCACATTCATCTCTGTTAACCATCACATTGCGCTGCAGAATTGATGTAGAAGGTATTTTAATTAGAATTAATTTTTACTTTCCATTATAAATTTCTATAAAAGTTTTCAAAATTATTTTAACAATTTTAAATATATTAGGTTATAATAAATATTTTCTAACCTTCCTGGAATTATTTTAAATTACTTTTCATTAGTTTTTTTTCATTAAGTTAATTTTTTTCATGAAATAAATATAAAAATCCTATAAAATAGAAATCAAAGATAAAATTCACTTATTCAATACTTGCTCTATGTGGATTCAAACCCTTGCTCGCCCTATGCTCATAAGGACACTTATAATATTGTCGCATAGACCAGATGCCTTAAACAAAAATTTTAACCCTAATTTATGGTTTATCACTTGAACACATAAAGTGCACACAAAGGCGCTCCACATATCAGATAATTGTGAGGGATACTAATTGAACTGCTAGAGTATAGAGTGAGATGTTCGTGAGGATGTGAATATCAGTTAGATGTATTCCCTACGGAATAGAAAATGAATTTTCCATCCTTTGAATTTCTTTCTCATCTTTTCCAATTGGGTACCAAAGTAAAAGTCTCATGTGAGATTATGGATGGTGGGGCATCCAAGATAGTCCAATAGGGCATCAAAGTAATGGTGCCTTGTGGGGATGTGGGGATGTGGGGATGTGGAAGATGGGGCATCCAAGATAGACAAAAAGTACTATTTGATTATGTGAGAGCATTTTATGATAGTAGATGGTACTACCATGAGCTGATCTTTGAGGTATTTATGACCTATCTCAAGGCCCTCTCACGCGAATGAAGCCCCTTTATGGATTTTATAGATCCACTAAGGAAGAGGATCACATCATTCATGAATAGTGAATGTGAGATAATATAGTTGGATGAGAACCCAAGTGATTGCTCGTGTGAGTGATCGATTGAGAACCTCGAACACCATGATGAAAAGGGTTGGTGAGATAGGATCACCATTCTATAGACCTCACATGGTAGTGTAGGATGAGTAGAGCTCTCATTCACCAAGAGAGAGAACCAAAACATCACAAAATTCAAGTAAGAAAGTCTGCATGACTCTATGAAAGGTATTCTCCACATCAAGGTTGATTATGGTGATAAAATGCAAATTAATGTAGAAATATCCCGTATAACCATAAATATCTGCATCTAAATTTCCATATTTTCATGTTATAAGTGCTTTGTACTGATTAAAATTGATTTTATGTGAATTTACAATTTTATAGGTTTTCTAGAATTATTAGAGATTTTGTCGACTTTAGATTCATGAAATTAATTTTATAAGGCAAAGATTGCTTATTTGGAATTACTAAAGGTGTTTACTCTTTTTCTTGGAATATTTTAAATATTTTCTCAAATTTTCCCACACCAAATTCACAGAGAAATTCCTTTCTCAACATGGAAGGCAAGATGAGTGGGCGATAACTGGAGGAGAAAGAAAAGAAAGAAGTCAGATGGCCATGATTCAGGAAATTTCAAACCTTGATATTGATGGAGCAGGAGATCCCACTCCATCAAGGACGACGCCGAAGCCCATGCCGTTGTTGGCGACAGCCGCCGGCTCGAGCCCCGCCAGATCGGTATGCCGAGAGGAAGACGAAGGCATTCATCACTTGTAAGTTTCGGGCCATATCCTCTCGCACGGCTCGTTTCAAACCTTTGTTTTTAAATTTAGTATTTGTTTTTGGAAAGAATTCCGATCGGGAAGAAGAAGAGGAAGGAGGAGGAGAAGAAGAGAAGAGTGGAGGGAGAAAAGGAAGAGAGGAGAAGGGAGAGGGGAGGGTGCTCGCCGCCGCCGCCACCCACGCCTCCTACACCGCTCGCACCGCCTGCGCCGCCGCTGTGGCCCACGCCACCGTCCACGCCGCCGCCACCCCCTGGCTCGCGCTGTCGATCGTGTCGCCGTCACTCGTGCCACCATCATCGTCACCGCCGCCCACCTGTGCCGTTGCCCGCGCTGTCGCCGCCCACTCGTGCTGCCACATGCGCCACCGCCGCCCACCCATGCCGCCGCCGCTACCGCCCGCGCCATCGCTCGCACTACCATCATCACTGCCGCTGCCACCGCCATCGCCGCCGCCATCATCGCCGCCGCCACCGGTGTCGCCGCTCACGCCACCGCTCGTGCCACCGCTCGCACCACTACTCGCGCCACCGCTCGCGCCACCGTTGTCACCTCCGCCTCCCGCGCCGCTGCCACACCACCCGCGCTGATGTCGCCACGCCCAGCGTCTCGCTCCCCTTCCTCCTCTCCCACGTCACGACTCCTGAGCCGCGACAATGCTGCCAGTCGAGCAACGCCGTGCCCATCTACGACACTGCTCCACCGACTCTGCCCACCGGTTCCTACATCGACAAGTGCCACGACTCCGGGACGACTCCACCATAGAGGTACCTCGCTCCCCTCGCCCGCTAGTTAAATTATCTTTTGTCATGAATCTTTTGATTGCACTCCACCACGCTCGGGTTAGAATAGGTGATAGGATAAACAGACACAAGAAAACCTAACAAGCGTTTTCCTTAGGTATGGGCTGAGCCCGTCCGTTATGTAAGAGCACCCACAGACAGTCTATTCGGCATCGTAGACACCATCGTTGCTCTGACGAGGGTCAGGAGGTCACCGTTACAGTCATTGGTCGCCCGCCCCAGAGTTTGGAGATTGGCGAATCCCACGAGTCGGGGCCGCACGTACATCCACCTTGGAGTCTTTGTATGACGTAGTCGCATCTCCGTAGATCCATACTCGACGGATAATGTCCTCGACATCCTTTATCACCCCGGTATTTGAGCATCGCCTCGATACTCGATCGGACGAGGTATGGCATCAAACCAGTATTCGAGCATCGTCTCAGTACCTTCGGGACGACGTCACTGACGTTGTTCTGCATCAGATATTGTCAAATCGATGTGAAATTTTTGGGGTACTTTTGTATTTTCCTACTCTTTCCATCCAATGGTAGGATTTGTAAGATAATATCAGGAAGGGGGAAAACAACTGTGAACTTGACCCAACCCTACTTGGCCAGGAAGAACACATTAAGCTTTTGAAGTCGATTGTTTTTGCAGTTCTTAAGTTAATCTCGTGAGTTTCTTCTTCCCCTCTTTATCTTCTTATTGTTTGTTGCCATAACACTGAGCATGGGTGAAATATTCATGCTCTAGGAGTTATTGAGGGGAGAGCCTCACCTTAGTTCTAGAGTGCAATCTAGAATCAAAATAATTGATAGGACATTTACCATTTTATTAGGAACACATTTAGATTGAATATATTGTTATGTATATCATATTCAGCACTTCTATTCAATTTTCCTACAGGATCTTGCTTCCCTCAAGGGAGAATCAAGATTAGGAATGGTAGGATTTGATTCCCTGGATTTATTTACTTATGTGTTGATGGTTTCAGGAGGATCAAACCCTGAGCACAACAACCATTCTCATCATTCAATTAGCTGATCTGAATCTACAAGAGAAGGTTCAGATCAGTTTGCCCCCTTCTTTCCTTTTGCATCCTTTCTCTATTTATTAGGCATCCCATTCTTCTTGCTTAATTTCTATTTCAGAGAACCATAAAATAGATTCATATTTTGAGGATAGTTGCCTCCCTATGGATTGACCCCCTTCTCATTCTATACTTTCTATTTTTTGAAATAGGGAATTTTATAATTGGTATTGCATAAGCTTAAATCTAACGACAAGATGAAACTAGCATTTAATCACACCATTTTTACGCTTAACAGATGGCATTCAATCCTTGAATATGATAGTCTAGGGATTGTACTACTTCATGAAGTAGTATAATATTGTCATAAATTTTTCGAACCTTGACTAAACCGCTCTACTTAGGGGATATGAGTCTACTCCGGAAAGTCCCAGCCAATTTGTGATGATCTTGGATATAATTGTGTAGCATACATTACAAAGACTGATGGGTAGAAAGGCTATAAAAGAAACTTGGTTTTCCATTTTAAGTATAAGTGCAAGGAAAGTGGATTTTTTACTACTTGGATAGGCTTAGAATTTCAATACCTCCTTGATAGACTAGACTAAGTTGGTGTTGATAGTGTCTCAAAAAGCTATAAGGAACTCTATTGAGAAGCCATCAGGCCCGGGCTTTGTTCCTACTAAGGAAGAAGATCACATCTTTGAGCTCTACACGTGTAGAAATGGGCATGCGGATGAAGTTTTTGTGGACTGTCACCAGGTGGCAATGGAGAATACAATATCCTTGGTCATCTTCATTAGTTGGGAGGTAAAATGGGTATGAAAGTAGTTAATGCCTGCCCTTGTCAATTAGTTGGGGTACTACTTATACATCTCTAGTAGTCACATATATTTTGGGCAAGATCTATGTCAGATCAAGGTTGGAAAGAAAAATGTGTTTCTATCTCCCTCGTTAAGCCACTAGATACAATGTATACGGAGATAGTAAATCTCCTGTCATTGCAAGGTCTCATCGAGCTGCTCATTGATCCTAATCTTATGATCCCAAGATGCATCTTTCCAAACATCTTGAAGTTGATGCTCAACTACAGCCAGCTCTATCCTCATGTCTTTGACATGTGTATGATCGTTCACACATTTCACTATTTCGGGTGGAGTTTGAGTTTACTCAATTTATAGCAGAAGTTCTCCATAAGTGATATAAAATTATCTATTTGTGACTGGTGTTGCACAAAGTTGTGAAAAGACTCATGTTGAAGCCATATGATTTGGAAGCATAAAGGAGGTCTAGAGATTCTAGAACCTGCTTTCAAAAGGAAGATAGGTGAGTGATCAGAATAATATTATAGTAGAAATGTAGTTATAATAGAGCATTACATCAGAATAATGTTGTTAGTAAAACAACAATGGAGTCATTCATACATATGAGCTTCAACTTGGTGCTCGTTGCACTATATCCAAATCTTGTTCATAGTAGGTGATGAACCTGATAAAATATATCATTTAATGCTTCTAGTTCATACAAAAATTTTATAATTTTATTGTGAGCATAGGTTGAGTAAGGGTCAAATCCACAAGGAACAAGTATTGAATATTTGAATTCCATCTTTATTTTTTTTGGATTTTTATATTTACTTTAGAAATTAAATTTATTTTCAAGAAAAAAACCAGCAAAAATTAATTATTAAAAATCAGAAATTATTAATCTTATTTAACGTAATTTATTAAAATTTTATAGAATAGAATAGAGAATTTGAATATAATTTTATAATAAAAAATATTTATTAACTCTAATTCAAAATATCTTAGCTAATGCTTTGAAAGCATCAGGTGATGTTAAACGAAGATGGACGTGAGTGGACTGGAGCAGATGAAAGTGATATTTTGTTAACAACGACAAAGATGTTAGCAGATATGTGTCGATGAGCGAAGGAACAAGGGTGAATGATGACAATTTTACTGTTGCTGGTATGACGGAGGTGGAGGTAGATACATCCCAACAAGTGACATAGTTGGAGGTGGTATATGTGATAGTGGAAAACTAGGTTATCGCAGATAATAACCTAAGAAAAATGACAAAGATGTGAGTTGGAATAAGATGAAAATCACACTAACCTCATAGTCACATACCCAACAGGCCGAGTGATATTTTTTCTTCATCTGTCTTGATCTAAATTTCACTCCTTCAATCCTTCACTCTTGGAGTACATGAATGGACTCAAACAAGATTTTGAATGAGTAAATCACCTGGCTAATCATAATGAAGAAAAAAATGGAGGGGCGCCTTTTTCTACATGGACGGGGGTTCTATTTATAGATCTAAGATGGTGGATAGATGGAGGAGGGAAAAGTGGAACTATCCTCAAAATTTCAGCCCCAAAATTCTTCAAAATCTTTAGACGTCATCATTTCAATTTGGATCACTAGGAGCCATCTGATTTGCTCTCTACTCTGATTTATGTGATGGATTGTCAGCGTGGCACACAGTTCTAGTAGTAGAAAAAGTCAAAAAAATAATAATAATATTTAAATAAATTAATATATTATTTTATACCTATAAAATTATGTTATTTATAAATGTAAAGTCAGACAATTTTGTGAAAAATTATATAAACTGGGAAATGGGAATAAAAATTGAAAATTTAAATTTAAATAATCTACATTTATATTTTTGAATTATAAAAAAATTGTATTTACAAAATTTACGTCAGAAATGTATGTTAAAAGACCATAACATATAGAAAAATTGGAACTGCATGGATTTAGAATAATTTAAATCAGAATAGATTCATGAAATTATGAAAAAATTAGTATAATATTTGTAATTATCATTAGGTATCAGAGGAGATAACTCAAGGAAGATGATGCGATGAAGTTCTTAGCTAAGATAGAGGGGAACATCAGAGAAAAGTTATTTGATGCTTTATGGTATCATATATACTAACTAGGATAACCAATTCAGGTTTGACAATTGACCATAACCTAAGTTCTCCTTTGAGTGTCTCCTAGATGAAGGACTTTGCGTACAAAATAAATGATAGTAGAAATGTCCCACAAGAGAGTTAATACACTCCTCTTTATATTTTACGTATCATGTGGGTGTAATTTGGCTCCCCACTTATTGGAAACTTGACTTGTCGATTTGGTTTGATCAATCCATGATTGATTAATATGTATGACGATAGATATAATTTGGATGGTAAATAAAGTTTATTTGGTCTATGGAGTCATTAACTATATTGGTACAAGTAGTATTTTGGACATTAGAAGATATACTTAAAATTTAAGAGTAACATGAAAAATTATCGTCAGTTATAAAAAGGGGAAGGCCCTAAAAATTTACCCAAGCCAGCATTTTCCAAGTTTCCCACCCTTCTTCTATGTTCCCTCGTATCTCCTATTAACTCTTGCTGCAATCAGATCTGAGTAACAAGTAGGAGTGGTAAAAGGTTATCATGATGAAGGAGGAAATATGATGTCAGGGATAATGTGGATATGCCTAGAGGTTGGAGACATGAACATCTCAACTTATCTCACTTGAGGAGCTAAGAAATTACAGATCTGAACTTTTCACATATGATTTGATCATTAATTTTAGTATATCTTTACGATGTCGTTCACAATATTCTGTTGCATGAATTGTTAAGCTTTCATCTCAATCGAGGCTATAGAACCCCAACATACTATTATCATCCCCATAGAAAAAAAATATTTTGATTTTTCTCTCCATCCTAAAATATTTTTTTGGTCATCATTTTTGTCAATGACACTAGTCATCCTCATCAACATTTGTTGGGTTCTTCATTTTTGTTAATGATAGTCATTGTCCTTGTCCGACACATCAACAATAGTTGTCGTTGTTGTCTTTCCCATAATCCATGTCAACAATGATCATCATGGTGTTGCAGTCATCGTCCCTGTCAATGATGATCATGTACTCATTAAACATAGTCACCAACAGCATCAACAATGCTCATCATCTTTGTCCATGAAAATCTTCCTACTTATCCCCCGTGACCACGTTCTCATCCCCAAGGATGATGATCATCGTGGTCATTGTCCTCATGGATGACAAGCATCGTCATTGTAGTCCATGTCAATGATAGTCATCATGGTTGTCATCCCCATCAAAGGTTGTGTTTTGGACCTTGATGCAACCAAAAAAATAATTTAGAAACATGGCATAAGCCACAAGCCTTTTTATAATTGAAGCAACTAAGTTCTGAGTCCACAAAACTAGTCTCTTCAGCTGTTGATTCCTCAAGGAGATTCTGCTTGATTCCACAAGCACTAGAGCACTCTTTGACGAGACAAATCAGAGGGGAGAAACATGTTTATCAAAATAATAATTCTATAATCCTCCTCCAAGATTCCAAAAGGGACTTATATAGGCCACTAAAGTTTCAATGTCATCCATTATGAGTGTACCCTTGAAAAAAAAATTACATTGGTTAACAACGCTTACAAGATAAAATGTGACATGTCTAAGTACAAAAATTTTATAGATTTTGGGGCCTTTAAACTCTATTAGAAGATATTTTGTTTCTCAAGAAGATTCTAGAAAAACAAAATAGAAGATCTACGCCTCTAAAAAGGTGTAACATAGATATTTTACAGATTCTGGAAAAATAAAATTCTATTTAAGGATTTTTGGAAAGGAAGAATATGTTATAGGATTTTGTGGGGCTTAAAAACCATATATTTTGATCTTGTCAACTTCTATAAGATTCTCCATCATGGGCCACCACCTGTTAAAAGGCCTTGTTAAGTGATCTTGTGGGCCGCACCATCCATATATACGACATTCATTATCCTCATAAAAAATGTCATGTTCATTGTCCATGTCAACAATAATCGTCTTCCCTAGTTGTTCATGTCATGTTCATTGTCCACATCAACAATAATGGTTGTGGTCATCATCACCACTATCCATGTCAACCACAATCAACAAAGTTTTCATAATCTTCATCCCCACCGATGATGGTCATCGTCCTCGTTATAAATAATTGTCAAGCACGTTTATGCCAATTTTCATATTTGTTGATGATGGTCTTCCTCGTCATCCATGCACACCACGATCGTCATCCTTGCAGTCCACATCAACAACCATTGTGGTTGACATCCCTGTCAAAGATTGACTATTGTGGTTGTTGTCCTCCTCATGAATGATGCTTTTGTCAATGACAGCCATCGATGACATGTCTGTCATCTTAGTCGTAGTCATGGCAGTAAGACTATTAATTTTAGAGTACATAAGTTTGTATTTGATATATTAAACATAATATAGACTATATATCTGAAAATATTAACATTTCAACTTATTTTTTTATTTTTCCCTAGATTTTCATCGTCTGAATCATCATCAGTCATTCTCCATCATTAGTTTGTAATGTCCATCATCAGTCATCCGACATGACAGAAGTGACTAATGTTTGATTAATGATGACAGAAATGATTATGTTCAGTCATCCGCCCGTCATTCTAGATGATGAATGACAAAATCTGATGGAATAGATGTCAGTCTTTCATCTGTCCTACAATCCTATTGTCAATACTCAAGACTCTATGTCATTTATCCTCTCCATCCTTGGTCTTCTAATCATTCTTCTATTATGTACATTCTAATCCTCAACCATTTCATATGACATATTTTTGTTCCTTGCATCTCGAACTTCAAATTGATCCTTATTGACTCCGCAACTTATTTGATCTACTACATTGCCTTAAATACATTCTATCAGGAATATATGAAAAGATCAACCTCAAATATCAGTGACATTAATGGTCAAATCTTTACTAGCTAGAAGGATTTGTAATGACACATCCCGAACGCGACAGCTTGGACGTGATTTGATGGATGCTAGGGGGTGACAGACGAGAGCATGCTGTGGAGTTCATCATGTCTCAGGTCCTCTCATGTGTCCTAGGATTTTGTCAAATTCCTTCACATTCATTGTGTGTCACTAGAGCGTCCATCCCGTCACCAGGTGGTATCTTCATCACAAGGGATGAAAGGGCATATCAACAACGGACGAAATAACATATCAACAACTAAAATTTTTACAGGTTTAATCATAAAATTTTCAACTCTCTTTATCTCTTTGGACTCCCTCTTTCTCCGTCTCCCTCTCTCTTGGACAGTCGGAGTCCCCCTCTCTCTTGGCCAATTAGACTCCCTCTCTATCCATCTCCCTCTCTCTCTTGGACAGTCAGACTCCCTCTCTCCCAGTCTCCCCCTTTCTTTCAGACTCAATCTCTCCAGCTGTCTCCATCTCCCACTAGTACTCCCTCTCTCTCTGTCAGTCTCCCTCTCTCTTGCGGTCTCTCTCTCTCTCCCTTGGTATCTTTCATTTTATTTTAAACATAATACAATTTTATTATCCCCTTTTTCCGTCTTTTTCGTCGATTAAATTCTCTCTCCATTGGCATATGTCACCGTCTCATCATGTCACCCGTCTGAGACCCTCCATCACCATCACATCTATAGTTCCGGATCGTTCGGAATCTGCCCAGAGATGCGGACAGGACAGTTTTTTCGTCCGAGACCTTAAGACGGGACAGTTTTTCGAAAACCAGGATGAAAACCATCCCGTTCGTTGGTCTCGGGACGAATTTCCGTCCCGGTTTTCGTCCAACCTCACCGACGGGATAATTTTTTCATCCTGGGACGAATAAACCGTCCCGTCCGCGTCCCTGCACTAGAATAGTTCCGGATCGTCCGGGACATGGATTATGGACAGGACGGGATGAAAATCGTCCCGTCCGACATCCGGAATGAGTCCAGGGACGCAGTCGGGGCGGTTTTTTCGTCCGAGACCTCCAGACGGGAGGGTTTTTTCGTCCAAGTGGACGAAAACCAAGCGGAGGGGACGATTTTTCGTCCTGGGACGAAAAAACGTCCCGTCCGCGTCCCTGCTCTCTTCATGGGACTAAAAACGTCGTCCTTCAACGTCTCGTCATCCGTCACGAGTTTGTTACCGTGACGGATGACGTCCCCTATTCAGAATAAGTTCGATGAAGGCTCCTGCGATTCCGAATTTAAAACTTGACTTTGGTCGATTCGCAAGCTGCAGAGAACGATGGGCGAAGCCCTACAAGATGTCGCGAACGAGAGAAGGGTTACTTGTGGAGACTGATTTTCACTCTCAGATTCTTCCAAATTCCTCTTCCGTCTCGTTTTTCTGATGTTTCTATTCAATTTCCGCTCTATGCGCTGATTTTCATCGCATTTTCTTTTATATTTCCTTCCTTTATATCGATCTTGTATAAAGATTTACATGTATGGAGGGGAAACGATGCTGAAAATAGTAAAAAGTTTGAGGGGTATTTCCTGGTCTATGCTTTTATGATTTTCATGGTCGTATTCTTCCAAATTCCTTTTCCGTCTCGTTTTTCTGATGTTTCTATTCAAGTTCCGCTTCATGCGCTTATTCTCATCGCATTTTCTTGTATATTTCCTTCCATTATCTCGATCTTGTATACAAAATTACATTTATAGAGGAGAAACGATGCTGAAAATAGTAAAAGGTTTGAGGGGGATCTCCTGGTCTATGTTTCCATGATTTTCATGGTCAGGTTCTTCCAAATTCCCTTTGCGTCTCGTTTCTCTAGTGTTTTTATCCAAGTTCCGCCGATGCTGTTATTTTCATCGCATTTTATTCTGTTTCTTATTGGTTTATCTCGATTTTGTATTAGAATTTTCCTATAGAGAGTGGGGAAATGATGCTGAAGATAGTAAAAGGTTTGAGGGGGAATCTCTTGGTCGATTGCTATGAACTGAAGAGTGCCCTTGCCCTTGTTCAAGTCTTAGCTTGTGGCATTCGCAAGCTCTTCTACAGCGATGAACGGGTTGAAATAAAAGGCGTGGGCTGCATTTCGAGAGTGGATGTTTGCCTAGACTTCTCCCAACATCTCGGCCACGTAGAATCCTGCAATGATAACCCCCTTCTTCTGATCCTTCTCGATATCTACTCATTGGAGCTGAGTTTGGCACGTTGATTTTTGGTTTCTAGAAATTGTTGGGCCAGCAAGGTATGAATTAACTGTTATATTTACGTGTTGATTGAGTATTTTCTCTCTTCAACTATGCCACCCTTGTTGCCGAATCTTATTCCATTAAAACCCTGTAGCAGATAGAAATCTCCATTTCCCATTTCAACTTTTGTAACCTAAACTGAATAGTATGGTCAATTAAAATCTGCAGCAAGACCTGCAATTGCATACATTAGTATGAACTGAAGATGCATTTTTTTGCTGATTTCTCTATGAATGCTAATGTAGATTCTCGTCCATTACGTTCTAACCAGATCTGGGGCCAATATAGATATGTGGCGGGTTCTTTGACTGATTTATTTTTCCAGAATTACCAGATAGGAAAGGTCATGGACTTTGCCGTTGTTTCTTCTTGTTGCATTGGTATTATTGCTAGAACAATTTCTTTACATTTACTCTACTGCTGTATTGAAATGAAGGAAAGCTATTTATTTTGCTACTCCGGAGAAAGATTGGAGATTGATAATCCTGTGGTAGCACCAGATCCCTACAACAGAAAAGATAGGAGACCCGTCTAGAGTTCTTTTGGAATCTCTCATAAGTTCTTTCATCTAGAGGAGTGTTTAGTTCTTGTGGATTTAGTCATCATCCCTTTTTGGGCGTAATCAACTCGATCTATATTGGTCTTTTTGAGTGGGACTGGATGCAATAGTTTTCAGGTTAGAGTTAACTTCATGAGCTCAATGCCTAGGTATGAAATTGTTCCACTAAACTCACCCTGTACAGCATCACATCGCATTCGATGCAACATGTTAAATGGAAGAAGTTAATAATCTTGGATATCTTTTCATAATTGAAAAAGAAATATCACCCAATATTGACCATTTGTCTGGTACTAAACTAGTAGTAGAATGGCCAAATTGTCCCCCCAATAAGCATGATATAAAATCCCCCATTTTGTAAGTGGTAATGTCTTTTGAAATAGTCCTTCCCTGGTAGATAATCTTATTTTGAAGTACCCAAATTGCATTCAGTAATCTTAAGAGACTTGTCCACTCATCATCTCTCTTGACTTCACCCATTAGAGAGGAACATAATCTTTTGGTCAGCCCAAATCAGCAAGGAAAAAAGGAGCAATGCTTGACCCTTGTGCAAAAATGAGGAAGGTCATGGTCCTGTCTAGATCTGGTTAATGCAAATAGCTTAAACCTACACATTAAGAACAGTCTACTCTTAGTCTTGTCCACAGTTCAGTCAAGTAGACAAGTTGATATCAAAGTCAAAGTATAAAAGTTGAAATCAATATTGGAAAATGTTGTATATCAAATTTAAAATATGATATGTTGGCTCCCTTTAGACTCAACATCATATTCTCAAATCCAACATTTCACATTAATTAATGATGTATATAGTATATGCATACATCCTCATGTTAAAATTACATAATAAGTATAAGTTTCTAAGCCATGACCCAGGTGGTAAAGGGTCAGCGAGGATGTCAAAATAGTAAATATTGACAAAGCTCTATGTACCTCAACCTCCAAAAATTTTTACAAAATGAGGTATGACCTTGTTTGACGGTATCTTAAGCCTTCTCTCATCGAACCTCCAAAGTCTTAAACAAAGTAAATTAGGATCTACTTAAAGTCAATATATATCGTTACTCCAAATACTTACAGATTTGCGTATAATCTCAACAAATTTATTAAGCATAGGTGATAAGAAATAAGAACAAATTATTTTCAATGGAAAATATTTTCAGTATTAAATCAACACTTACTGGATCGGTCAATATACAGTTCTTATCTATCTCTTTATTCTTTTCTTCCCTTTTTATTTTCTCTATCTCCTTTTCATAGATGCAAATTTATTCTTCACCAAGAATAAATTAATTGCCACTTGAAGACTAACATAAATCAAGATTCATTATTTGAAGACTTGAAGACTTATCTAGCTAGAGTGTGTCTAGATTATTCTCTTTCTCTTGGATGTGTTTCAAAATACTACATGAAAAATGTATGGACAAACTATCCAAGTAATCATGAGAACTTGAAGAGTCGGAAAATTTTAATTTTGTGATGATTCTTTGAGTGAATTCCTGCAAGTTATCTTGTAAGTTGGTTATTCCCATTTTGTTATGATTTTATAATTGTCTATTTTGTTCCCTATATGTATATACATATATATATATATATATCTATTAATTCTGCATCAAATGACATGATTCTACATAATATGGATTTGCATGAATGTTAGCAATAACTCTTCTTTCAAAAAATCTGGAAAAAGAATTACAAAAATATCTGAATAATGGCCTTTAGGCCAAGGTTGTTGACAATACAAATCTTGGGTCTCAGCACTGCCCTCCTTGTAATTTCTTCAGTCCTGCACCAAATGGTATGATTCTAGACATAATGGATTTATGTGGATGTTATACATTACCTGTTTGTAGAATAAAATTTCAGAATAAAATGTTCCCAAATATCCATGTAATAATCTTTGAACTATATTTTTTGATGGCGTAGATTCTAGGGAAAATTTTCTCCCCTTGTAACTTCTTCGAATTTGCATAAAAAGATGATTCTAAATCCTATAAATCTTTTATGACTTTAACATATTTATGTTTAAAATTTTCTAAAAAACCAAATGTCAATTTCTGCAAAAGTCCTGATCTGAAAGTGCTTACTTATATTCATCTATATTCAAGCTCACATAAAATAACTCATTAGTTTAGTTATAAATGTCTAAGATAGGTAGATAAGTTCACATTGGCCTTCATACTTCACCAGCCAAATGATGTCAAATTCAGATGCACGATTCTTGATTTGAAGAAACATATCTGATATGATGTAAACCCACTGACAGAGGGTTGACTTAACATGATACACCTTGAACGTTCATCAAAAGGTAAACTTAGAAATTTTGCAAAAATCCACATAGCGTATCTTCAATCTCCCCTTTTTGATGAACTTCAAAAGTTCATTCATGTTTAAATTTCTCCCCTTCTAATAATAATAATAACATATGAGGATGACTCCCCCAAAATGCGACCTCCCCCTACACGGTAGCTCCTTCCAAGGAATATCTCCCCCTCCATGTGAGCATCCTATGTGCATAAGGGTAGTACTTGTTAGAGATAATCAAAAAAGGAAGGATTTGGTATAATAATGGGAATATTTGAGATAGGGATCTGGGATAATCCACTTAAAGCACTAACAGAAGAAAAGAGTAAATCAAATATGGGCACAAAATGACCAAAATTGTATCTTCTGTACATATGTCCTGATCAATTAGATGATCCGAGCCAAATCATTGTTAAACCCAAAAATCAAGAAAAAGAAAAAAACAACTCAATTAAGAGTAGATTCTCTAATGTCTTAAGTTTATCAGATATGTTATAGAGATTAGGAACATCATGTGGGATGTCTAATCTTCTATGGATCTGTATAAAAACATCTAAATAAAGTAGTAGTTGGGCAGTCATCACAAATCTATAGCACGAGACATCTTCACAATTTAATCACATTTTCATGGTTTATTTAAGTTCGTTGAAATAAATATTTATTTATTTTTATTATCCTGTGATGTTTATAACAAATACTCACAGTGGGTGCAATGAATAGGTAAACTATGATGAGATGACAATACAATAGTCACTAGTCTTTAAGTGTGTATTATAAATATTACTATTCGTTGGATTCTCAAGATGGGCATTGAGTTATAAAAATATAATAACATTACATGATCCTACTTACCATATAAGTATGGGTGATCCCATTAGTGTGGAGTCAATGAGGAGAAATTGTGGGTGCTCTTTAGAGAAAGAGCTCATTGAAGTGATCTGTATGAATCCCTAAATGGTATTATACCAGAAAACCAATTAGATTAATTCATGTCATATTAATGTAAGTATTCCATTGACTTGAGACAGCAAGCACATATTTGCATGTGTATAGTCATATTTTGACTAAGATGTACGAGTCTCTAATCATGGGATTCAGTAATGTCTCAGCTCAAGATGAGATCATCCACCCTTGATATAAGAGCAGAATGACTCGAGGAAGAAGAAGCATCAAAACCCTGGCCAGGGTGGTAGGGATATTACAGAAGTTATCCAATGACCTCCCTTACATATAAGTACTAGTTGAATGAAAGATTAGGATTTGATGACTTACTATACCCTAATTCCTTTGGGAGTCCCATGTGTATGAAGGATTCTACACATGCGGCAACTAATTACAGTAAAGGTTCCATAAGAGACTTCAAATACTGCTTTGTATCTTATGGAGCACAAGTTTTAGTTTTGCCCCCACGGGCTGGAAAGTTAATCTATCAATTTGGTCAAAGAAATATTTAACTAATTAATATATATATATATATGTGCCAATATATTTTATTAATAAGGTTCCCCAAGAATTTTTATTAGTTCATTAAATTTATTAGCTAGATTAGTACATGGGCCTAGTGGGTCACACTCATAAGATAAAAAGAATATTGGTGGATCTAATTTATTCATGAAAACTTTCATCAAAAGTTTTCCAGTAAGTAAAAATGGTGGGGAACCCATTTTAGGTGCCTATGTAAGCCAGACCTGGGCGCCCCACTCTCTTATTCCTAGAAGCCATTGATGGTAAGAATATTACAACTCTTCAAGAGAAATAGAGGAGGAAAAGAGATCTAAGAGTCCTTTGATCATGTGGATACATCAAGAGGCTAGGCACATGAATGGCTTGAAAGCACTCTTCACTGGAGCAACTTCAGGGTGAAACAAGTCTTCGATAATGTGCTTTGGTTACATGGGTTTCTTAGATTAAAACTGAATTGATCATCACTGTTTCTGCATTGGAAATTTATTTTTCAAGCTCTAAATCATATCTTGATACCCCAATACTAAGCTGATGTGATCACCTACATTTTATAGAATAATTCTGAAGTGATTTTTCCATCATCTGCAACATGAAATATGTTTTCAAGCATTCAATTAAAGCCTAAGAACCCAACAATGGTAAGAGGATAAAAGCTCAATCTAAATGATATAATGAAGTCTTTGGATTTGAAATAAAAATAATAAAATGATTTTTTTATGATTTCCTACTACATCAGCTGTAACTAGGATGACCTATTAGGTTTTGACAGCAAACTTGCAATATTTAATTCTAGGAGTGTCATACCGATGAGGAATTTTATGTATATGGTAACTGATGGCATGAAAGTTTGATAAGCCGAAAATAGGGGTGAAAACTACGCAATTTTTTTAGCCCTTGTCGTTGTGAATTTTTGGCTTATGCAATAAAATTTATAAAACTCTACTTAATATGTATAGTGATAAGTATGAGTGTCGTCCAAGGGAGGCAAGTAGGAATTTCAATTTGATTTTCTTTTTGGTGTTTTAGATCCTAATTAGAGTGAATTTGATCTTCAATGAGGATCAAGTCACCCTAATTAGGTGAGAATTTAGAGAGGGGGATAGAAGAGATGAGAAGACTAGAAGAATTAAGGGCTCTAAATTTCCTTCTTTGATCCTAATTAAAGGATCCAAGAAGTCATTTAGAGAGGTTGAAAGAGGGTTCTTAAAATGAGTTGGGTTGATTTTTGCAGATTGATAATTCAGAACTAAAATGGGGAAATTGAGAATTCTAAGAATTAAAACTAAATTTTTAGAATTTTCTTTTGTAATGCAATTGAATGCCCAGGAAAAATTCCTCAATTTCTCCTCTCAATCCTAATCAGTGCTTGTACATGCCGCTCAAGCCAAGCGATTTAGAAGTTCAGACTAGAATGGAGATGAAGAAACAAACAACTTAACCTATTTCATTCAAAATGCACAAAAGTTTGAATACAATGAAAGAAAAAAATACCAAAACTGTTGATCCAGGCTGGGACTCCTCTCTGTCTTGCAGTTGTGATGAAGCACCCTCCAGAATGAGCTCCCCCTCTCAAAATTTAGCTTTTATACTTAGGTTATATGGTAAAAATCACCATTTTACTCCCCTTTAGTACTTAATATTTATCTATCAATGTATGTTGGATCTGAATGATCCAACCGTAGAGATAGAAAGAGGGGATCAAGACGAACACATCCATAAAAAATCATCTCAATCAGACTTCAGGATCAAAAGTTATTAATAAATCAATTTTAAACCAATTTAATCTATTGTATTTAAAATTGATTTATTTATTAATTTCCTTTTTAAACACGCAATGACGTGTCGCTCTCTCATTGGCTGCCGCATTTTGAATCCTCCTTTTTGCAGAAAAGTCCTTAAAAAGCCTGGAATTGCTTTTGGACGCCGCCCAAAAGTAATTGCGTATATGCCCCTGGCGCACTCTCTCTCCTCCGATTTCTCCTAAAAACATTAAAAATATATATTAAAAATTGCAATAAAACCCTGTAAAATTTTAAATTGGATCTTTACGCATGCAGTGGCGACCGAGAGCTGTTTTCAGGGTCTTTTTGCAACGAAAGTTCGCAAAAAGGCCCTTGAAAGTTCAAAAATAATAAAAATACTTCTTTTTCTATTATAAATATACTTTTTTTCCTTGAAAATAAATACATTTCCTCTTCCAATAAATCTCAGAAAAATCCTAAAAATTCGTAAAAATTTCTAGAAAATTCACTGATTCATTCCCATGCTGATAAATGTCAAAATAAAATATTAAATATGCCATTTTCATTCAAAAATAATTATTTCGAGCTTCAATAAATCCTATAAAATTCATAGAATTAACAGAAAATTAGGGAAAAATTAGAAATCACTAGAAAACACTATTTTATGTAAATATATGATAACAACCCCATTTTAAGCTCTTTAAATGCATAAAATCATGCTAATAATATGAAATAAAGACAGAAATTTGGGTGTTATCAAAGTTCAATAAAAAAGCTGATGGACTCATTTATGCCTTTTGGAATACAAGTGTAACTTGAAATCACAAATGTTTAAGAATCAACATATAGATTTAGTTAAATCATTTAGTAATTAATTAAAGTATATGTTTTATATACTTAATTAATTTAATAATGAGGTATTGGGAAATCATAGTTATCAAGTAGACTAGTCGATAGACTATAGGGTATACTCACATGAGATTCACTAGAGGTTTGAGGATATACCTATTGTGTATGGGTTCTTATATAAACCTATGTTAATTATAAGACCATTAAGTTATATATCACCCATTGGATTTTATCATCAAAAGCCCTCTCTTATTCTCCTTTTTTCTTGGTATACTTCCCCTCTGAGTGTTATTTGAATAATGAGAAGATCATGGTGTAATTGTTGAAGCCCTAATTGAGAATAAGAAGAGAAGTTCTAGAATGTCAAGGACCATCTTGTGTGTGAGTACATGAAGGAATTGAACTCAATAATGAGATAAGTGCTTAATTTTTGTACTAGAATGTGATTTAAATATTTCTAATATGGGATTAACCAATACATTTTATAGCCTTAGGGTGTGATGGGATAAGGGAGACAACAAGATAGTTTTAGGTTATGTGCCATGGTTCAACCATGGAAAACAGGTTTCTTCAAAGATGCAGAAGCTTGTTATTGAATCAAAATCGATCTATGAAATCATACATCACATGTACCTTATGGGAAACTTGTTCCACCCTTGACGTGCTCACTTTGAGATTTTTCTGAAGAGGTTCGCATGCCCAGCCTCTAGAAGTATCACGCAATCACGTTGCTCTTAGATCTCCACCTCTTCTTTTTCAACTCTCCTTGAAAATCTTGAAGATCTTCTCACCATGAAGACACTCTCCTTGGTTAGTAGAGAAGAGAGCATATTTGAGAAAGGGGGGAGGGCTTTCAATTCTGGCTGGCTTGAGTGCATGAAATGAGTGCCCCTTCCTTATTTATATATTTTACTTAAGTTTTTCCCAAAACCCAATAAAGTAACATATATTCACCAATGCTCCTATGATCTTATGTGAGTGACCCTCTAGGCCCATGTATCATTCTAGTTAATAACTTTTGTGGCCCAATAACATATATTGACCAACCTTATTAATTAGCTATATCAGTATATAGATTAATTAACTAAGGATTTATTTAACCCAATCAATAGATTTAAGTTTCCAGCCTGTGGGATGCTAAGAAGATATCAATTAGTGTTTGAAATCTCTCACGGAACCTTTACTATCATCAGTTACTGTTAATGTATAATCCATCATCTGCGTGAGACTCTCAGATGACTTAGGGTATGGTTGATCGTCAAACCCTAATCCATCATTCGATTAGTATTGATGTATAATGGGAATCATTGGTGATAAGCCAAAAATAAGGGTGAATTTTGGAACTTTAAAACCCCTTGTCGTTGTTAATTTTAGCTTGTACAATAAAATTTATAAAACCCTAACTTAAGATTTATAGTGATAAGTAAAGGTATCGTCCAAGGGAAGCTAGTAAGGACTTCAATTTGATGATTTCTTGATAATTCAACCCTAATTAGAGTTAACTTGATCTTCAATGAAGATCAAATCAACCTAATTAGACAAGGAGGTTAGAGAGGGGGGTAGAAGAGATGAGAGGAGTAGAAGAAGTAAGGGGCTCTAAGTTGAATTAATTGGTCCAATTGAAAGGATCAAACAATTCAATTAGAGAGATTAAGAAGAAAATTTAGATGTGTTTTGGTTGGTTCTTTAGGTTCGACAATTCAGTAATAGCTAAAATATTGGATAATGAAATGGAAATTTTAATCTCCTAGAATGTTAAACCTTTTTAAAAGTTTTTTTATAGTTTTCTTTTATATGCACTTGGAATAGCTAGGAAATATCTCAATTTCTCCTCTCAATCCTAGTCAGGGCTTGTACATTCTGCTCAAGCCAAGCGATTTAGAAATTCAGACTGGGATCAAGAAGAACGATTAAGAAATTCAACTAACAACACCCAAAATAGACCAAAAGTTCAAATACAAAGAATGAAAAAAGTACCAAACAACTTGATCCAAGCTTTTATACTTAGGTTACATGGTGACAATCACCATTTTACCCCCATTTAGTAATTAATTTTTATCTATCAATGTAGGATTATCTGAATGATCCAACCATACAGATAGAAAGAGGGGGTCAAGACGAGCAAATCCATAAAAAAATCATCTCAATCGGACCTCATTCTAAATCCATTTATTTAATTATTTTCTTTTATAACACACAATGACGTGTCGATTCCTCATTGGCTGATGACTTTTGAACTTCAAATTGTGGGTTCGTTCTCGTTGCGCCATGTACCCCTTGGCCTGGAATAAAAAATAAAGAAAAACAATAAAAAACAATATAATACTTAGCAATTTGCACCTACCTCTACGTTTTTTATAACGTAAGCCATTCATAAGATACCACGTCACCTTCCGTGCATGCATTTTGCATGCACAACATAAGAGGTGAGCTTACCTCCCAGAGAGAGAGTGGCCTGGAATTTTGCAATTAAGTCCCTCATTTAATGCGGACATGCAAAAGGACGCCACCCAAAAATATTTATGTATATATCTTATTCGCTCTTTCTCTCCTTCTCATAAAAACCATTAAAAATTGCTAATGTATTGCAACAAAACCCTGTAACAGTTTAAATAACATATTTATGCCTGCACGCACGACCGAGAGCTGCTTTTAAGGGCATACTTGCAACACCAATTTAAGAAAACTCCCCTGGAATTTGAAAATTACTTTAATACTCATTTTTCCCTCATATATATCCTTTTCCACATTAAAAATTCATTTCTTCCTCAAATAAATCTCAGAAAAATCCAAAAAAAATCCTTAAAAATCCTTAAAAATCCTATAAAATTCCATAAAATTATAGAAAATTCATAAATTCATCCCCATACTAATTAGCCTCGAAATTAAATATTAAACCTACCATTTTCATTAAAAAATAATTATTTCAAGCTCAAATAAATCCCTACAGATTCATAAAATTAACAGAAAATTAGGGAAAAATCAGAAATCACTTGAAAACATTAATTTCATGTAAATAGATGATAACAATCCCTTTTAATCTCATTGGATGTATAAAATTGTGCAAAATTGCTTGAAATAAAGACCGAATTCAGGGTGTTATCAATTGGCGAACGCCAACCTCACTAACCTGGTCTGAGATTTGCTGCATCATCTTCCTTGAGTCAATCTCCTCTTATACCGAGGGTGGATGATCCCATCTTGACCACTCAAACACCTACGTGAGCTTCTTAATACAAACGAGCTATGACTTGTTTGAATCCAATGATTAGAGGTTCGTAATTCATAGTCAAAATGTAGTCTTCTATCCATGAGATGTCCTTGGTGTCTAACGTCAATGGATCCCTCATACAACCTTGAGATGAATCAACCTGATTGATGTTTAGGTATAATACTATTCAGGGATCCTTCATATCAATTCAATGAACTCTTTCTCCAAAGAGCACCCACTATATGTCCTTAGTTTCGCCACACTAATAGCCATAGGATCAGCTATCCTTATCATATTAGTAGGATCAATTAGTGTTATTCTATCCGGGTAATTCAATATACATCTCGACTATCCATCGAATAGGAATATTTAGAGTACATGTTTAAATACTAGTGATCATTGTATTATGATCTCATTATAATTCACTATGTCATTGCACATAGTCATCGAATAAGAATATTCAATGAACTTAGATAAAACATGGTGGTGTGATTTGGCTTAACGGCCACATTATATTTGTCAGATATGATTATGACAACATGGGTTGAAATCTTAAAGAAAGAAGTCACATAGAATGACTATCCCTCGAGCTGACCCAGATCTTAGCCCATGTCATAATGTTACTGATTTTCTTTTTATAGGACTCTGATTTGGTGATAGTAGCTAATGAGGGTGATGACGTCCATAGTGTCAATGGGTGTTGTTGTCTGGTGAGGATGAGGGAGCACCAAATAATAAAGGGGTCCATGGCTGTGGTTTGATTTCAGACATTGATCTTTCTGCTATCAGAAATAGGACGGCAAGGGATAAACCTAATAAACTCAAAAATATAGTAAAATAATGTCATTTTTGGATTTTATTTCAATTAATAAAAAATATAAACCAATGCACAATTGAATGTTCTAGATAGTGGATGAGGGAGGGTTGCCTCCACAAGGAACATATTTTTGAGGAAATAAGTCCCTCGATAGGGTGATTTAAAAGGAAGAAAAGGAATACATATATGATGAGAGGTAGTGATAAGATGAAGATGGTGAAACCAGATGGTGATAATGAAGATTTAATAAGATTAATATGATATTTCCATGAGTGCTAGATAGTGGAACATGCACAAAGGGAGTGAAACAAGAGTAAATATGTGAAATTAGGGTTTAAATATGTGGTCACCAAATTAGGGTTTAAATATTTTAAATTAGGGTTTAAATAGTTTAAATATGTCTTTCTGCGATAAAAGAATCAGGCATAGGGATGAAGGTGATAAATGTCGGGAATGAATGAGGAATGAGATGGAGGAAGATAATGAGAGATGATGAATAAAGGGAGATAACAAGAGTAAATACTGAAATTAGGGTTTAAATATGTGATCACCAAATTAGGGTTTAAATATTTTAAATTAGGTTTAAGTTGTTTAAATATGTCTTTCTGTGATAAAAGAATCAGGCATAGGGATGAAGGTGATAAATGTCGGGAATGAATGAGGAATGAGATGGAGGAAGATAGTAGTTTATGATTGTTTAAGAGTATGGAGATGGAAACACTTGATGAGATCATGAAGACATGGATGATACATCGCATAGGTAGTTGATGAAATGTGACACAAGTGGTAGATGATGATGGATGGTGATCGATAATGATGATGAAATGGATATGATCTACTTGAGAGAATTTGATGAAGATAGATAAATGTAAGTAAAGTGGCTAACATTAGATCCCTATAATCTGCCAGGATCAAGGCATCTTCCTTTTACAGATCAACATCCCCACTTCTCTGTTGAACCTCTCCAAAGCACTGGAGACACCAAGAAATCCTTTATGGACCTTCAAAAGTTCACTTCTTTCAATTTGAATCTCTAGGAGGAGGTGAGATTAAAGATACTTTTTTATAAAGATTGATGGCACCATTTATATATCCAACCTTACTGATGGATAGACGATAGAAGGACAAAGCTACCCTTAGATTTTTTGCTCAATCAGAGTTATGGATCGTTAGATATCAAGCCCTGAATATGGATAATTCTTGGTCGTTGATTTAATACAAAGGCTTCTCTCTCATTGTCCTCATCAGCACCATCATGCCATTTTATATGGTTTTGTCTTCATCAGCCCATTAAATGCAATCATTTGCTAAGATTGACCCTCATCATCCTCAATCGACAGCTCTCGTCGTGGCATGTGTCCTTACAAGAAAAAGAAAAAAAATAGAAATAAAAATATATATTAATAATATTATTATTAAATAAAAAGAGGTCGTGTGATGTGGCGATGCGTTAGCACATGCCATGTCAGTATGTTTTTTTTTTTAAAAATCCAATGAAATAACGACACACTTGCTTCAAGAGTACGCGTGCGCACCATTTGTCTTGTGACATGTAGGCCACCCCCCTATTTTTGACCAGTGAAATGGATTAAAGAAATTAATTTTCAAGTTTCTTGGGAGAGTTCGTTTCTCATTAATGTCATTATGACATCACTAATCCCAATGGCAGAACGGTTATGCCTTTAATGATTGGATGATGGTTATCATTAACAGTAATCATCACCATTTGATGAACCAAACGGCGACAAGTGGAATGGTGGAAACAAAAAGCTGAAAATGCTTCAAAATTAAATAAAATTAAGTATAAACCCATAAAATATAAATCTGATATTTATGAATATAATGTGGAAAAAATCAGGGAAAACCATAGTACAACTCAAAGAATTATTTGCTTTCAGTATATGACATTATAAAAACATTAACATTCTTTAAAAATATTTTAAATTCACAAAACTCAGAGAAACCTGAAAATGCTTAAAAAATAGATTTAATCATTTTGGGCTTGATAACACTCATATTTAACCAATTTAATGTGAATAACATATAAATATCATCCATTAATACTGTGTTATCAAAAGCTGCCTTTCTCCACCCTTGACTGCTGATTTTCTAATTATAATACCAATTAAAAATAGTAAAAATACCTTAGTTTTTCACTTTGGTATGTCCATATGATTGGTTTCTAGTGGTGTAATTTGTGGAACACTGCTGCTGAGTTTTGGGGAAATGATGGATGGAAGATACACACACGCCAACAAGTAGTGGATTTGATTGAGAACTACGTAGGGCCGCTATTGATTGCATCAGAAATGATTTGTAGATACACACTTGCAAGTGGCAGAGATGGTGGTAGCATGCAAAAGATGTGAAACAAGATTGCCCTCCATGCCCTAGGAAAAAGTGGAAGTCCAAAGATAGTCCCCACATGAACTTATATGTTTGTCCTCTAGATATCCTTATCTAAGGTTCACAACACCTTTGACCTTTACTCTAGATGACTCACGAATGGAGCCAAGAAGTTTTTAATAATGTTTTATCCTTGCTAACATATATCGGGAATGAAGTTCAAGGGTGAAACAATCAAGGGGTAAGACATATTTTAAGTAGAAGTATTTGAATACATATTTTGAGTGGACATCATTACTCTAGATCCATGTGTTCAGCCTCAATGAAAAGTTCAGTGTACAAATTTGAAAGTCTACAAATTTTAAAGCAATCTCTATGAATGTGAAGACATTAACACGATCTCTTGAACTTGTTAAGTGTGCTGTCTACGTTGGGCTTGTACAAACTCCAGAGTTTTTCCTACTTAATTATTTCCAAAATAATATTTTAAATACCCTATATTCTCTGTCTCAATTAAAACCCTTAAAGAAATGAGGATAAATCCATTTGCCTACATGATTCAAGTGGGGTTAGTCTTAAAAACCTTTGTGTCGACTCAAAAGGATGACTTGGACGTGCTTCATCATTTTTAAATAATAAATTAGAGTAATTTAGTGTATAATAATCATGAAGTATTTATCATAGTTTTGTTGAGATTTTAGGGTCAGGGGTTCATTATGATGTCCCATGGGGAAAGAGGCAGGCCATGTCCCTGTTGGGCCCATTCTATGCTTGTTTTTTATCTCAAGAAGTTTGAGGACCAAAGTAGAAAAATATGGATTTGATTTAAACATTAAATTCAAGTTTTCTTTTTTCTCTTTTAATGCCTTAGCAAACCGTGCCCAAAGTGCTTGTAGCCTGACTCCCCTAAGTGTTATTGAGTAAATTTTCCACCTATAAAACAAAACAATTGGTGTTGATAGGCGAGCTAGTTGGGAGCACTACGGTCTGCCATTGCCTACAGTTTTCTTTTATCTTTTTCAGTTTCATAAGAGATAAAGTTAGTCTTTGTTTTATCATCTTCAAGATGCCATTCAAAATGATAAAATGAAGACTTATGTTATCTCTTATGTGATGGAAATATATGTAGTCGGCAAGCCAATCACACATTCCACATCTTGTTCTATGTTCATTAATAGAACATATTCATTATAATGCATGTGTGATGCTTATAATGAAGTCCATGAATACATGATCGGACTCTGTGATTTATGATGAGATCGTAATATGGAGATCACTTGTCTTTAAGCATTTTTTCTATACATTCCTATTCAACGGATATGGGAGAAGGACATCAAAGTATCCGGATAGAATAGCACTATCTAGCCTCACTCATATGATGAGTATGGTCAATCCCGTAGCCATTAGTGTGGAGACACTAAGGATAGATAGTGGGTGATCTTTAGTGGAAAGAGTTCGCTGAATTTATCCTTACAAATCCCTGAATGGTATTATACTGAACTTTCAATCAGGTCGATTCATGTCACAGTTGTGTAAGCCGTCCTTAGACTTGAGACACCAAATATGTCTTGTGGACGGATGGTTGTAAGTTGACTATGGCCAACAAGTCTCCAATCATGGGATTCTAAATGGTCTTAGTTCGGGTACATCAAGAAGTTCACGAAGACGATTGAGTGGTCAATATGGGACGTAGTCCTTGGCCAAGGCAGTGAAATATCGGAGAAGAGTTCTCCGATGATTTCCGAATGCATCAGTACTAACTCGGATGACCAATTGGGTTTTGACAATTGACCATGCCCTAAGTCGTCTAAGGAACGTCAAATAGATGAGGGATTATACGTACATGGTACCCGATGACAAAAAGGTTCCATGAGTGAGCCAATACACACTCCTTTGCATCTTCTATAGCACAAGGTGTCGCTTAACACTCCACATGTTGAAGACTCAAACTATTGATTGGGTTAAATAAAACTGACATTAATTAATCTCTATGTTGATATAATTACTTAATTTCAAAGGCCAATAAAGGTTATTGGGCTGTTAGAGTCGTTAATTGGACTAATACATGGGCCTAGAGGGTCACATATAAATGGTCTTTTGGACGTCAGAAGATATACTTAAGTTTGAGGGTTTTTATGAAAATACCCACTTAGTATAAATAGGGCAAGGCCCTGAACAAAATTCACTCAGGCCAGAATTGTTCATGGGCATTTTTCCTTCTCCCTTCTCCCAACATCCCCTCTCCATCCCCGATGCGATCGGGATGACGTAACAATGATGACAGATTGAACGGGGCTCGTCAACGAGAAGGAGGAGATTCGACATGCCAAGGATCGCATGGATATGTCTATAGGCTGCACATTTGAGTAGCTCGACTCAACTCGCTCTGTGATCCATTAAATCACGGATGCAATCCATGTAAAAGTACTACGTTTCATGATTTTATTGATGTAGTACGATTTTGCAAAAGACATTCGCTGCGGAATATTTTAATTTATTCATCCATATCAAGGCCTCTAGAACCCAACATTATGAAACTAACAATAGAACTTTCAGATATCTATAAAATATGATGCTACAAGAATCAGAATATCAAAGAGGAGAATCCGAAGTGGGTAGTATTAGAGAACCCCCGTGACACTACAAAAAAGAGTGCCACAATGTGGAGCTGAGGCAGCGGTACAATGAATCATATTATGTCTACACTTGATGATGCATCAGTTAGAATACCAAAAAAGCTATCATCCAGTGCCAAAACTATGAAGGATTGTTTTATTTTAGCTGGTGTAATCAAGATTTTTCATGAGGGGTTTATATTCTTATTTGTAAAAAAGTTTTCAATGACAATGTATGTCAGCAAACATTGATGATAAATCAAAATTTAGGGGTTTTATGACATTGTTTCAATTTTGAATTATGAAAAATAGACTGAGTGAGGGCTGATCCACATGCATTCAAAATATCAAATTACAAGTAAAAACATATGTTTATGATCTTTTATTTATTTGATAAATTTTAAGTATTTTTTAAGAATGAAAACGGGAAAATAAATAAAAATATTTAATATAATTTTCATAGTTGTATTTAATATTTTAATTTCAAGAAACTATTTATTATAATGTTATAAGGGTTTTAGTCTGATATTATAAATTTCAAGAAGCTATAGATTTTTAAATATTTTTATGGAATTAATTTCAAAGGAAAATGAATGGAATGATCAATGATATTTATATATACACAATAATTTTATTGAAAATTTTAGACACTTAAAATATCATTTTACCTTGTCAGGATCGGCAGCAATGGTTCATTGTGATATCTAGCAAAAGGCATTGGGCCGTGGGCACCAGGGTAAAGGGGGATCCACAAGGGTTGCAAATCACCCATGCTTACTTTTGAATTATCTGAGAATATGGATTTTTGGTTAATTCCTAAAGGACTAGGTCCTGGTCATAGTGGAACAGCTGCAGCTCACTTGGTATGGGGTTGCAGGCCAATGCTGTCTTCGGCGAAGCAGAGGCAAAGATAGATTCTGGTGGGGCAAATGATGGAATGCTATGAAATTTTTGAGAGAAAATGATATAGATAAGTTTTGCAGAGAATAGTGATGATGTTTATGGAGAAAATGACATATTATATTGATAGAAAGTAGTTCAAATAGGTAGATGGAGAGAGAGAGAGAGAGTGAGTGAGTGATGGAAAATGAAGGAAAAGCAAAGGAAGTAGATGGGTATGACGAGCCTCAATAAATTTGATCTTGCAAAAGGGATTGAGCTTCAATCCCTTGCCATCTCTCTCTTCTACATTTTCTTCAAAATTGTAAATGATATACCTATTTAAGAAAACACCCTGAAGGCATTATAGACTGCAATACTTCAAATAGACTAACTATTAAAAATTAGACAATTAAACATGGAGGACCATAAAACTAATTATTAAACGATTGAAAATATTTAGCACATTACAAAATACAACAGTGATAGTACATACTAACTAAACAGTATTACAGTGAGAGCGACAAGCAGTGAGAGAACATTAGAGAACCCAGAAAGCATGGACAAAACAGCAGGAGAACATCACATTTCTGGCATGATATAGTTCTTATAGTCTCTCGACAGCGGGAATGGGAGATTACAGGTAAGCCAGATGATTCGCCCTTCTTCCCCAGCTTCCACGCTACCGGAAGAGTCTCTGAACTGTTCTCTTTGGCACCTTCCCTTCAGCCTTCAGCCGCCTATAGGCCTCTCTGATGTGGCAAGGCCTGATTGGCCCACTCTCATTTCTTTCTACCATAATCATCCTACCTGAGAGAGAGACAGACAGGACAAAGAGAGTGTGGGTGTAAGAGAGAGAAAGACTGAGAAAGAGACATGCGGAGGGAGAGAGAATACGTGTAAGAGAGAAAAAGAGTGTAAGAGAAAGAAATAAAGTGATGGACAAGAGGGAATTTGTGTGATCAAGAGAGATACACACAGAGAAAGAGAAAGAGAAAACAAGAGAGACAGAGAGAAAACATGTGTAAGAGAGATAGACAGTGCAAGACAGAGATAATGTGTGTGCACAAAAGAGACAGACACAGATAGAATGTGTATGAGTAATATAGAGACACAAAGAGAGAGAGAGAGAGAGAGAGAGAGAGAGAGTGTGAGTAAGAGCGAGGTGGACTGAGAGAGTAAGACAGTCACAAAGATAAAAACTGTGTGTCTGTAAGAAAGAGGCAGACTGAGAGAAACAGACAGACAGTGTGTAAGAGAGAGCTAGAGAAAAAGAGAGAGAGAGAGAGAGAGAGAGAGGAAGTTTGTATGAGAGAGACAGAGAGTAAGAGACAGAGAGAGAGAGAGAGTAAGAGAGAGGCAGACAGAGATAGAGAGAGTAAGAACAATATAAAAAGACTTGTATGCTAATAAAAGTTAGTTACCTGTTTCAACAAGCTCTCCAACGAACATCTTTGCCATCCCAGACACCACAATTGTCATGGGTACAGAAATTTTTTGGCAACCAGTTAAGCTTGAAAGGAGCTGGGTATAAGGAGAACCAATAAAATTCCTCAAAAAATAAAAAAAAACGTCTATATAAAATCATTAGATATGAAGATAACATAAATTCCTAATTACCCTCTTCATGTTGGATTTCTGGAAGTTGGATCTTCGGAAGGACTCATATCTGCTCATCTGCTCGTCAGTGAATCTTGATAGGATTGCCCTGAAAGAGAAAATAAATGAATAACCAGCCTCAATCATTGGTGGGTCGCACGGCATCACTTCTAATTTTCATTGACAAAAAATCAAATGAAATGAAATATCCCAAAATGAGCGAAATAAAAGTACTTTTTTTATACTTGTTGCTGATTTATCGAATCAATAGCATGAGATACTTCTATTAGGGACTATAATAACATATTAAAAAGAATGAAATTGATAACTTTCAAAGAGAACAAGATTAATCTTCATCAACCAAGCACATCAAGATGATCTGAAACGACGTGATCATGCAATACACAAAACCATAACTCTGAAAACAAAATATCTTAATCCAATGATCAAAGAGGCAACTTTTCATCTCCCACTTCTCACAAGAACACAACAAAATAAATAGACTAGGATAAACGATATTACAATTCACGGAATTGGCGTTCTAAAAATCGCACGAATATAAAAAAACAAGCATCCTGTTCCACAAAAATCCAAAAATCCGTGCACAAAAACAAGTAAAAAAACACAATAAATGAAGATCAAAAACAGCAATCAAAACTGTCCACTCAACTGCATCTTCGCGAGCTTATCAGGGTCTCCAGTGGGGACCTTCCTAAGCTCGACCCCCATATTCTCTTCCTCCTCTTCTTCTTCCTCTTCCTCCTTCCCCTTAGCTGACGTCATCCTACCGCCCTTGACAGCAACAGGAGGCACAGAAGCAGCTGCTGCTGTAGTGGGGGTGACGTCAGCCTGCGTCAGTTCATCGAGCTCTTCTTCTCCGATTTCTTCCTCGCCGATTTCCTCCTCTGGCGGGCCTGGCGATTCCGGAGGAGATTCCTGCTCCTCGTACGCCGCTTCAAATGGGTCTTTCATCTGGATTTACCTCCAAAAAACAGAAAAAATTCTAAAAAATCTCCTCCTTCGACTTGATCTTCTTCTTCTACTTCTTGTTCTTCTTCTTCTTCTTCTTCTTCTTCTTCTTCTTCTTCTTCTTTCTTCTTCTTTCTTCTTCTTTCTTCTTCTTTCTTCGTCTGTCTTCGTCTTTCTTCGTCTTCTTCGCTGATGAAAGTAGGTGAAGGCCTGGATTAAGCTCTGCTCCAGGTCTCAGACAAGAATACCCCTTAGAATGTATATATTTACAAATATGCCATTATGAATTGCAAAAACTTAGAACTTATTAGATGAATTAGGGGCTGTTTGATGGAGATTTAACTTATAGATTTCAGACAGTATTTCCCTAAGCGGTTTCTACCTTATAAGGCGTTCTGAATTGCAAAAAAATACATTAACTTATTTGAAGAATTTGGGCATGTTTAATGGGGATTTAACTTTGAATCGATTTGTGATCATATTTTCCTGGGTGATTATTCATGTTTTATTTATCTTTTTATTGACTTGTTTAACTTGTGATTTGACGTGCCTTCTTAGTATGATATCACTTGTTTAACTTGTGATTTAACTTTTAGGAGACTACTTTGTGAGAGATTTTTTTTCTCCAAAAATTATCTATTGAGTTGTTGTGGCTCACTAGTACTTGTTTACAACTTCTCTGAGACCAATTTCTTTGAGATGTGTTTAATTTTGTTTATTTACTGGTGATTTAATTTATGAGATCTTCGTCTCCCAGACTCATGTCTACAGCTAGGGGGAGTCCATTTTCTTTTATCTTTTTAAAAAGGTAGGTAAAATATGTTATTATAACTCCTTAGTTAATCTACCAATTTCTGTCATGTTGACCATGTATTACTAATTCATTCTTAATTATTTTCTTATGCAATGGATAACTTTACCATTGCTCCTCTGAACATTACACAATTTATCATACCTTTACTTCCCACACATTAATTTTGAATTCCCAAACATTAACCCACATGTATATCTCTGTATACTCCATGTGCAATTTACTTGCATCTCTCTACGTTCAGTTCTCTCAGAAAAAAAGTTATCTATCTCATAATAAAATAAGAAAAAAGAATTTATCGGTTCATTTGTCTTAGAAAATTTTTCATTGCATCATAAAATTAGAAATATGAATTGAGAGTGACGCATGTAAATTGCAGATGGAGTGTGATACAGGTGAGTAAATGTTTGAGAAGTAAAGGTATAGTGAGTTGTGTAACGTTCAGGGGAGAAATGGCAATCTTGAATTGATAAAGACTACCATCAGCTGACAGATAATCATTGTCCTAGCACTAATGGGTGATCCATTGATATGAGAAATTTTATTAGTTGCTCAACTATTTAAAAATTTTCAGCAAGCTAATCTCCAAGCCCTTATGTTTCTCCTTATTTATTTCATAGAGTGTAAAAAAAACAGTTAAAAATTCATCTAAACAAAGAATAAGACTATCTAGAACACTTTTATCTTTATTTTTGACATTATAATATTTTTCTAATTAAAAAATCCTGACACATGCCTCTGTGGGAAAATCCATCTATAAGTCATTCAATTATTTTTACAATTTCGCTTTGCCAGACTATCAAAAGAGGCAGCCATCAAAATAATCCGAGCAAAGAATATTACTATTTTGAGAACTGTTTATTACAAAATTTCACAAAACTTCATCTTTGAAATGAATCCGGTTTTTTTTATTAAAAAACAAGTCAATAAGTTAAAAATTGCCTCCCCCTCGTAAGCCGCGGTTGACGGACGGCCATTGACTCGACCGTTGGGGCTCGTTCTCCGGCGACTCTCCGGGTCAGTTGACCGCATTGACAGTCATCCATTCTCAACCATTTGCCCCTCTCTCCTGCTGCCACGTACCCCACCCCTACGACCTCTGACTTCCCCCATTTAACAGACCAAGGAGAGAGAGAGAAAACGAGAGAGAAAGAAGAGAGGAAGAAGAGAGAAAGAAGACAGAGAAATAAGAAAGAGAAAGAAGAGAGAGAGATGGGTTATTGGAAGGCAAGGGTGGTACCGAGGATAATGAAGCTGTTCGAGAAGGACGGAGCGAAGAAGACAGCGGCGGGAGAGGCGTGCAAGTCCTTTGACGACGCCAAGGTCCTATCTCTCTCTCTATCCTTACCTTTATGTCTATCTATCTATCTATCTCTCTATCTATATATACATCTATCTTTCCATCTCTATGTCTCTCTTTCTATATCTCTCCCTCTCTCTCTTTCTCTCTATCTATCTCTATCTCTATCTCTCACATTCATTACATATATTCCCTCTCTTTCTCTCTATCTCTATCTCCGCAATCTTTATCTATCTATCTCTATCTCTCACTTTCATTATACCTATCTCTTTTTCTCTCTATCTCCGCAATCTTTATCTTTCTATCTTATCTCTCTCTTTCTCTCTGTATCGCTCTGTATCTCTCTTTTCCCTGCAACGCTCTCTATTTCACTCTTTCGCTGTGTATCGCTCTCTCTCTCTCTCTCTCTCTCTCTCTCTCTCTCTCTCTCTCTCTCTCTCTCTCTCTCTCTCTCTCTCTCTCTCTCTCTGTAACGTTCTCTATCTCTCTCTTTCTCTCTGTATTGCACTCTATCTCTCCGTTCTCTCCGTATCGTTCTCTCTTTCTCTTTATCGTTCCATCTCTCTCTCTCTCTTTATCTTTATCGCTCCCTTTCTGTTTCTTTCTCTCTGTCTTTCTCTCTATCTATCTATCTCTCTATCTATCTTTTTTTCTGTATCTCTCTATCTCTTTATCTATCTCTCTATCCATCTCTTTTTCTTTATTTCTCTCTATCTCTCTTTCTCTATCTTTCTCTCTTTCTCTTTCTCTATGAATCTCTCTCCCATCTATCTCTCTCTATCTATTTATCTTTCTCTAGCGATCTGTCTCTTTCTCTATAGCACTCTCTCTCTCTCTCCTCCCTGCAATTAATATTGCACGAAATATTTACCGAGAACGATATACGAGAGGGGTTATCTTTGGAGGATGTGCATGTGCGTCAACGTTAAATATTGAGGCAGGAGGAGATAAGCAAGAGCTTGGAGGAGAAGAAGGAAGAGCTCCTGGCCAAGATCACCCTCATCTTCGACCAGTGCTCCCCCGAGATCAAGGTTTCTTCTTCCTCCTCTTCTTCTTCTTCTTCATCTTCTTCTTCTTGTTCCTCTTCTTCGTCTTCGTCTTCTGCTTCTTTTTCTTCTTCATCTTCTTTGTCTCTGTCTCCGTCTCCGTCACCATCTCAGTCTTCGTCTTCGTCTTCTGCTTCTTTTTCTTCTTCCTCTTCTTCGTCTCAGTCTCTGTCTTCGTCTTCGTCTTCTGCTTCTTTCTCTTTTTCCTCTTCTTCGTCTGTCTTATTATTGTTAATATTATTTGTCTTCTTCTTCTTCTTTGACTTCTTCATCTTCTTCTTTGTCTTCTTCCTCCCAACCCTAAAATTCACCCTGCCTTTCATTCAGGCTGTCGTTAGACAACCAACTGAGGCGGCTATCAAGAAATGCCCCGCCGCCGTCGCCAAGCTTGTGGACGAGCTCACCGAAATTGGTAGGCACTCAAAGTTTGAGAACGGACGACGGATGACGGTTTGATATGAACGGATAAGGGCTTAACTGACCCTCATTGGCGTCAACATCATAGACCCTCATCGTCATAGATGACGACGATGACAAATTTTGAATGGCGGGTTGTTAACGACGACGATGGCGGTATCAGCATCGTTGACCGTCCTTGAAGGTGATGGTTGATGCTGGCATCACCAAAGCATCAACTACCTGTCTACATCATTGACTTTGTTTAGTTCTTCCCCCTTTCCAGGTAGGACTGTACAACAGACTAATGGAACTAGACATGGTTGTTCTGTTCTTTTTGTGCGAATTGTTAGTTCTGTTCAGTTTTCCAAACAGAACAAAAACAAATTCGAACAGAACATCACACAGAGCCGTGTGCGGTTCTTTTGTTCGCTTTGTGTGAATTTCGTTCTAATTTTGTGCGAATGTGCGAATTTTGTGCATTTTTGAAAAAAAAAAGAGCAAAACAAAGAACAAGGCCCTGTGCGGTTCTTTTGTGCGATTTTTTTGTTCGTTTAAAACAAACAGAACAGAACAACCATGTCTAAATGGAACAGAGTTTGATGATGAAATGGGAGCCAGTGAAGGGTTTTGTTTTGTTTCTTTGTCCAAAGGTCCAGACGGATGACGGATGACGTTCTGGTCTGTTCCGTTCCGTTTATCATCTTCTGTAATTGGAGAATCTCATAAGAATTGTTTGCTGAATTCTGCAGAATTCCCCGGAGCAAAGGTTGCCGGAGAGGCCGTCGGAAAGTTCGGCGCCGCCTTGGTGACGGGACCCGTCGTCTTCCTCCTGGAGAAGATCTCCGCCTTACTACCGCCCGAGCAAGCGCCGGCCGTAACAGAGGAAGACAAGAAAGAAGAGGAAGCTTCTCCGGTTTCTGAGAAACAAGAGGAAACTACTGAGATCACAAAGGAAGAGGAAGCTCCTCCCTCTTCGGAACCAGCTCCACCCGCCGACGAAGAAAAGAAAGAGGACGAGGCGGCAGAGACGACGGAAGACGCTCCCTCTGCCGATGCCGCCCCGGCGGAGGAAGAGCCGACGAAGGAGAAGCTTCCAGAGAATCCTGAGAAAGAAGAAGAAGAAGAAGACAAGAAGAAAGTCAAGGAAGAAGAAGCTCCTTCTGCTTAAGTCAACTCCGGCGGTTATTCCGTTATTCAAGCGGTGATTGTTTCGTTATTCTGCTCCGCGGTGACGCGATCCCTGATAATTTTTTTTAATTCGTTTAAACACTGTTCGGAATAGTAATTGGGCCGGCTGAATTGAATGCGAAGTTAATGGGCCGATGGGGCGGCCCACAAGGAGGGTTGACTACTCCCGTAGTATTTAAAGTCGAGGCCAACGGCAGCAGTTAGACGATGAGACGTTGTTTCTCTCTCTAGACCGCTCTGTCTCTCTCTAGGCGATTGCGAGGCCATGGCGGGTTCAGGGGGAGGAGCGAGGGGGTCGTCGTCTTCCTCGGGAGGGCAAGGAGTTGGATCGAAGATCCTGCTGTTGCTGACGGCGTTGCCGCTGGCTTTGGCGACCTTCGCCTTCGTTCTGCAATGGCGGGGAGGGGTGGACGATCCGGCCGCAAGGTGGCCTCCGGAGGCCGAGGTTTTCCCGGGAATGGAGGCGCACGAGCCTTCTCCGCCTTTGGATTCGCCTCGACGCGCGGCGTCCTCCGACTGTTCGGATGTGCTCGGTCAGCGGTCGTCGTCTTCTTTGTCTTACTACGACGCCTTGATGTCTGATGCCCATTCGGAGTTGCGCCCTAAGGTGATGTTTGGGGTTTGGGGGTGGTCAGAGAATTTTTGGATCGGTTTTCCGATTCTAAATTAGCCTTTGAGGAAATTTAAATTTGTTTCATTATTTCAAAACAAAACCTTTTGTGGGCTCCTTGTTAATTATCAATTGTTCCAGAGCTTTTTATGTGTGATTTGGTGTTTAATCATCGGGGTAGTACATTCTTTTTTTCTAAACTTTAGCCGAAGGAAGTCCTGAGGATGAAATTCCTTGGAAAAGCTCAACAGCGGAGTATGATAATCCTGATATTCACTCCATAATTCGTTTCATTATCTTATTGAAATCCTTCGAGGATCCGGTGTCGGGTATCTATGAACTTAGAGTGCTAAATTTTTAGCATGTTTTTTTTTATGGCCCTGGAAAATTGTTTGTTGTTTTTTTGGATCAACATATGTATGTGCGAGACCGGATGATAGCAAGCGATTATTTACATGTATGTTCCATCTCTTTTTCAGATATGCATCACCACAAGCACTTCTGCCGGTTTAGATCAAATTCTTCCCTGGATATTCTATCACAAAGTCCTAGGGGCATCGACTTTCTTTTTGTTTGTTGAAGGGAAGGCTGCCAAACCCAATGTTACCACAGTTTTGGAATCCATTCCTGTATGTGGCTCAACTTTTGTCATGTATTTTTTTTTGGGCCTATTTCGTGTTTCGAAAGCCAGGACTGACGAAACAATGTTCTTCAGGGAGTGAAAGTGGTCTTCAGAACTAAACAACTCGAAGAACAGCAGGCAAAGAGGTCCGTTGGTTTCATCTTCCAATTTGCTTCGGGATGATTCGAAAATATACCTGATCCTTTTGTTATGACAAGAAAAGAAAAAAATTCAAAATAACGCTTTCCTATGCATAGAATTTAGTCTTTACCCATATATATCGTCCATTATGCGTAAATGATTCAACATAAGGAAAAGCTCCATTTCTGTTGTCATTCATTGTGTCGCCGACTCATCTGCACGAAATTTCTTGCCGACTTTTGTAGTGGAGCAGTTTTATGAGGGCCTACTCTTGTAACCTCTGTGATGTATATCTACCTGATCTAGCTTGCTCTTGTAACCTCAGATTTATATGTTGGTTAGATCAGATAGAAAATTTCTTAACTAAAGTCCTGTCAGGAACCACATTTCAGAAGCTGGTGGCCAAACTTGTGGTGGTTAGATCAGATAGAAAATTTCTTCACTAAATTTCTTGCCCGATGGTTAATAAGAAGACCCTCCTCCAACCCATGATCAACTCCCAATCTACCCCCTTTGTCATCAACTCCCTTCACACTCTCTTTATCCCTATATGCCCCCACTAGTTTGGCCTCCCTTTTTCGTCCAGGACCCATCCCAGCATCCCACACAATACCCCCTTCCACTTAAATCCTCAGTTTTCCTCCATTGCCAACAACCATCCACGCCGTTACCCCCATCTTACTCCCAAAACCAACTTTTCCTTTATGTACCCTGTTAGCTACAGTCAACAATTGTTATTTACGTCTATATGTCTGTGTTTTCTCTTTGTTCATGTATGGCCCATTATAATAGGCCCATGACTATGTAGCCCATATTAGTGCCCTACATATATAGGAGGTATGTGGGTCTATTGTTCAAAAAATAGGAGGTATGTGGGTCTAGGTTTGACAAGAAACGAAGCATTCTGTTTCTCCTCCTCGTCGCCTAGGGCTTGCAAGCCTTGGTACCATATATATACAAGGGGTACGTGGGTCTAGGTTTAACAAGACAAAGAAGCATTCCTTGTCGCATTGGGATTGCAGGCTTTGAGGTTGACTGTTCAAGGAGTTACCATACGCCAAGCCTTTGCAATCTGGATCCTCCTTTTCAATCAGCCAGCCCACCTGAGACACCTGCAATCTTCTGTGCCAGTGGCCAGTCTCTGATCAAATTCTTGCCTTTCATGCCACACTAAGGAATGTGCCTCTGATCCGTCACTATCCCTCAAGGGCTCCACTTCACTGCAGCCACAAACGTATGAAGCTACCTTTCTGATTCTGCCCCCATATGGATATGCTTCTCCAAGACCTTTGTCAAGGGGAGTGGCGCCGGAAGCGTCTCCTCTTTGACCTGCTCACGATGATCTAGGAATCCAGTAACATCCGCCTCATGGGCCCCGACGCCAGCAGGACGAGATCCAAATCTGTGGGTCTGGTTTCAACAGTTGTTTAACTAGGGCCAGTGTCATGTATGCTGGCAGACCCAAATCCACATAGCCCAACAGCTGATGCCCTCCAAGGATTGTGGAGAACACCCTGTCATTGTCGTCTTATGGCCCACAGAGCTGTGCTCCTTCCCAAATCACCCATTTGGCATTCCCCATCTCACTGGAAGCAGTGGCATTAGAGGAGGCGGCCACAATGGCAGTCAAACCCTGAAGGTGCCCTCTAGTCTTTGAAGACAAATCAAAGGTGGAAGCGGAGGCCCCCAAGCACCTCCACCTCCAGCACCACCATATTGGGATCCCTGGGCTCCAACCCTGTCAAGAGAAGTTCACCACATTGATCATCATTTTCATCACCCTCTGTGATTTTTATCCCATGGGGATATCTCTAGCTTCCAAGACTATTCTATTCACACTGGCTGCCCTCCTGATGCCCCGTTTGTCATGAGAACACATTGCCACCATACCATTGCATTCCCACTGACTGTTTGGTTCCACATTTAGACAACAATTTATGCCATGGATACCACTCAGAAAAAAAAGGCACTCATATCCAACCGAAGCTCCACCTGACTAAGTGTTGGGAACTTATTCCGCAGACCACACCGAACAACCACAATTGGGAGACAACCAGGCACCCCCAGAGGAGGCTTCTGCATGGTTCCGCATTCCCCTCCACCACAGAGTCCATCAGTGGCCCCTGGAACTCCCCCGATCCTTTTGCTATATTTACGTGGACTCCCTTTCCCTTCTATCGTTCTCCCCATGGGCATTCAAACTATTGATGACCCAAGACTCTGTATCTCTGGCGAACTGGAGGATCGTTGCTGTCCTGTGCCTAATCCTCCTCGCCAAATGGAGAGGGGAGTAGAGAGAAGGAAGATTCCATCTAACAATCTAAAAGGAGATTATGGTCTAACTTACGAGGAAGGCTTGATGAGATGAGTCATTTTCTTCCCGGATATGTGTTAAAAAACTGGCTGGTTGAGTCATTTTAGATTGTTTCTTTTTAAAAAAAAAGAACATTTTAGATTGTTGCTATAGCATATGTGAGGCAAAAAAACTTCAGTAATGCAATGAAGAATATGACTTTCTTACCATTTTCTAAGTTTGTATTTTCTACGTTACATTTTCTGTACTATTTTTATGGAGTTCCTCATGTCTGACTATGTTTTTTTCACGTTTGTTAAATGTAGCCGCGTCTGGAATGAATCATGGCTTGCATCTTTTTTCTACAAGCCTTGCAATCATGAGTTATTCGTCAAACAATCACTCAATATGGAGATGGCCATAGTGATGGCACGGGTAGGCACACAACTTTTAAAATATTACAACCAATCATTGTTTCCAAAAATAGATATTTACTATCTTCTATGCAATCTGTTATGGCAGGATGCTGGTGCAGACTGGATTTTTCATCTAGACACTGATGAGCTCATGCACCCTGCTGGGGCTCAGGAGTACTCATTGCGACAGTTGTTGAAGGAAGTTCCCCGGAATGTTGATATTGTTATATTCCCAAACTATGTATGTGTGTCTTGGCTTCATTCTTCAGTATTTTATTTTCTTAATCCCACTCTTTTTCTCTCATCTCAGTTTATTTTATGCAGGAGAGTAGCATTGAGCGGGACGACATTAAGGATCCTTTCACCGAGGTATGCATTCATATTTAACATATTGCTACAGATCTCAGATAGGTCTTAGAAGTGTAGAGAGAAAAATAGAAGAACAATTCTTACAGTTTGATAAGGTTCTCCCCAGAATCTGTCATGAGAAGAAGAGAAGGAAGCATCAGTCAGCACGTGTGCTTGTTTAGACACGTGCTGATTCAAACACTTAGATGGGGGGAGCAGGAAGCCTAAAAATAAAGGGGCAGGAGCTGGATGAAAAAGCGAAGGAAAATTAAGTTTCAAGAAATGGGGGCTCAGGCTCAGGCTAGTACTGGGAGATCCTCTCGATTCTTGCAGAGGGAAGAGTCAATCCGACTTGTCCTGACGTTCTACATCTTTTATATGTACATTTGAATTTCACTCTTGATCTATGTTTCTATCTTGGGAAATTCTTGAAGATTTTCTATTCAGAATTTTTTAGCTGTTTCGATTCGCCTACCTGTAACACAGGCTCAGATCAGTGCCTGATAACCACCTGTCGGATGATTTCCCAGCCGATTCAACGATAGCTTTTTGTCTGCCTTTCTTAGGGAAGGGCTTCATCTATTTAATCGGAAAGTAATTGAAATACAAATGATTGAGATACTCTTGACAGGGGTTGGAGGTCCTGAAATATATCTGCCAGAGTCAGATATTAAATACAATTTTGCATTTCTCTGATGAAAAAAGTTTTTCATTTCTTTCAAAAAAAAAGAAAAAAGTTTTTCATTTATATTCAATATCCTTGTTTTGTTTTATCTTTATTAGGCGTGGAAGGGCAAACATGTGCTCCAGTTCTCCGTCATTCATTCCTTTTGACCTTCTGTTTTTTATTTTGAGATTCTTATTAGTCCAAACAAAAAATCTTTGTGTATGAAGATATAATAAATTTAGGAATATTATCTAATCTCAACTAAGATCAAATGAAAAAGATGAATAAGTTCATTGAAATTCAGCATTCAAATGTACTACGTAAAAGAAAGAAACGGGTGAATAACCTCCTACTAAGGGGTAGGTATATTTAGCCATATTTTTATTCCAGAAAATTGAAATCAAAATTTCTTGCTTAACCCCTTGAAATTCAGATGGTTTTTATTTGAAGGTTAGGCTAATTTATTTATTTTTCTCCTGTGAAGGTTTCCTTGTTCAAGAAGAACTACGATCACGTTCCAAAAGATACATACTTTGGCATGTACAAGGAGGCAACCCGCGGCAATCCAAACTACTTTCTGACCTACGGCAATGGAAAGTCTGCTGCAAGAGTGCAGGACTATTTACGCCCCAATGGTGCCCATAGGTGGCATAATTACATGAAAACCCCGAAGTAAGATTTTAATTTATTATTTTCTATGAAAATTTGGAAACAAAAGCAGAGATTTGTTCTTAAACGCAGGGAGATAAAAACGGAGGAGGCTGCTGTTCTTCATTTTACGTACACCAAGTTTTCTGATTTGACGTCAAGAAGAGATCGATGTGGCTGCAAGCCCACAAAGGAGGACGTGAAAAGATGTTTCATGTTAGACTTTGACAGAAACGTATGCAATTTTATCATCCTTTTTGCTGCTTTTTCCTCGACCATGTTGTTTTTTCACCACTTATTATAGGGTTCATTCAACGTCGTTACTAAAGTTGTTTTCCAACTTTAAAATAACTTTATATAGTTATTCAGTTTCTAGTAAATCTCTCATTTTTAATTCCGTTATAAAAAATTCTGCTATTTATCATCGGCATGTTGTTTTGTATTGGTGTTCTAGGGCTCATTCAACGTCGTAACGTTTTTTCATTTTTTTCTAGTGTCTAAATCATAATTTTTTTCTTATTCCTCCAGACTTCTATTATTGCAATGTTATTTTTTGACCCCTTTCTATTTTTGCAATGTCATTCAAGATTATAACGTTTTTAAATATACCTTTTAAGTTTCTAATGAATCATTTTCTCATTCCATAATCCAAATTTCAGGCTTTTATCATAGTAATGTTAGTTTTTAACCCTTTCCATTGGGTTCATTTAATATTGCAACTTTTTGAAAAGACTTTTTCTACTTGCAAACAAATCTTTGTTTCATTTGATGATCAAAACTTCAGAATGTCATTATAGCCATATTATGATCCTACCCCTGTTGTTGGGTTCATTTAACGTCATAATTTCATTTTAATTTTTTCTAGTTCTTTGCGAATCTCATTTTTATGTTCCCTGACACAGGGTACATTCAAGATCATAACTTATAAAATATATGTATTCCAGTTCCTTAGAAATCATTTTTTTCTCATTCCAGGCTTTTATAATCGCATCGACGGCCACAGAGGATGAAATGCTTCAATGGTAAACTCTAATTTATCTCAGAACTTATTTCTCCTTAGATGATAAATGGAAGCCACGTGGATTAGATACACTGGCCAAATGAAATTTAGAAAGATGTATCATGATTTGACCGAGGTCTCTATCTGTGACCACTGAAAATTGACCAGAAAACAATAATCATCTAAGACTATTTTGACCGTTGAATTTGTTATTTCTGACACATCATTCATACTGTTCGGTTGACTTGTGTTCCAGGTTCCGCGAACACGTGGTCTGGACAGATAACGCAGTCAAGTTGAAGTTACAGAGGAAGGGCATATTGACGAGGATTCATGCTCCCATGGTAACCTCTCTCTTTTATCTATCCATCAACTCTTAATCATGGTATCTTTATAAGGTCCAAGAGGATTTCTTGGGTAGGTTGACTTTCTTAAGTCATTCCAATTATCTTTAGGCTTATTCATTTCCAATGTTAACCTCCATCTCTCTCTCTCTCTCTCTCTCTCTCTCTCTCTCTCTCTCTCTCTCTCTCTCTCTCTCTCTCTCTCTCTCTCTCTCTCTCTCTCTCTCTCTCTCTCTCTCTCTCTCTCTCTCTCTCTCTCTCTATCTCTCTCTCTTTATCTATCTCTCTATCTCTCTCTCTCTCTATCTATCTGTCTATCTATCTCTCTATCTCTCTCTCTCTATCTATCTCTCTATCTCTCTCTCTATATATCTCTCTATCTATCTCTCTATCTATCTCTCTATCTCTCTATCTATCTATCTCTCTATCTCTCTCTCTATCTATCTCTCTATCTCTCTATCTCTCTCTCTATCTCTCTATCTCTATCTATCTCTCTATCTCTCTCTCTTTCTCTATCTATCTCTCTCTATCTCTCTCTATCTATCTCTCTATCTCTCTCTATCTATCTCTCTATCTCTCTCTCTATCTCTCTCTCTATCTATCTCTCTATCTCTCTCTCTATTTATCCATCTACCTATCTCTGTATCTCTCTCTCTATCTATCTATCTCTGTCTCTCTCAATTTATCCATCTACCTATCTCTGTATCTCTCTCTCTATCTATCTATTTCTGTCTCTCTCAATTTATCCATCTACCTATCTCTGTATCTCTCTCTCTATCTATCTATCTCTCTCTACCTATCTCTGTATCTCTCTATTTATCTATCTCTATCTATCTATCTATCTCTCTCTCTATTTATCCATCTACCTATCTCTGTATCTCTCTCTATCTATCTACCTATCTCTCTATCTCTCTCTATCTATCTATCTATCTCTCTCAATTTATCCATCTACCTATCTCTGTATCTCTCTCTCTATCTATCTATCTCTCTCTACCTATCTCTGTATCTCTCTCTATTTATCTACCTCTCTCTATCTATCTCTCTCTCTCTCAATTTATCCATCTACCTATCTCTGTGTGTCTCTCTCTATCTATCTATCTCTCTCTACCTATCTATCTACCTATCTCTGTATCTCTCTCTCTATCTATCTATCTATCTCTATCTATCTACCTATCTACCTATCGCTATCTATCGACCTATCTACCTATCTCTCTATCTCTCTCTCTGTATCTATCTATCTATCTATCTATCTTTCTACCTATCTCTCTCTCTCTCAATTTATCCATCTACCTATCTCTGTATCTCTCTCTATCTATCTATCTCTCTCTACCTATCTATCTACCTATCTCTGTATCTCTCTCTATCTATCTATCTATCTATCTATCTCTATCTATCTACCTATCTCTATCTATCTACCTATCTCTCTATCGCTCTCTCTGTATCTATCTATCTATCTTTCTACCTATCTCTCTATCTCTCTCTATCTATCTATCTATCTATCTATCTATCTCTCTCTCTCTCAATTTATCCATCTGCCTATCTCTGTATCTCTCTCTCTATCTATCTATCTATCTATCTTTCTCTATCTATCTACCTATCTCTCTATCTCTCTCTATCTATCTACCTATCTCTCTATCTCTCTCTATCTATCTATCTATCTCTCTCTCAATTTATCCATCTACCTATCTCTGTATCTCTCTCTCTACCTATCTATCTATCTCTACCTATCGCTGTATCTTTCTCTATTTATCTATCTCTCTCTATCTATATATCTATCTATATCTCTCTATTTATCCATCTACCTATCTCTGTATCTCTCTCTCTATCTATCTATCTCTCTCTACCTATCTATCTACCTATCTTTGTATCTCTCTCTCTATCTATCTATCTATCTATCTATCTATCTATCTCTATCTATCTACTATCTCTCTCTATCTATCTATCTATCTATCTATCTCTCTTCCCCCTCTATTTCTTATATCCGTAGGATTTCTAGGCCAACTAGCGGCAATTGAATTTCTTCAGCTATTCAAAATTTCTTTAGGCTCATACCATGGCAGAGGCCATCTACATCGCTTTCTCTCTCTACCTCTAAGTTCCTGTGGGATCAAGGCTAACTAAGGCAGTTGACTTTCTTTAATGATTCCAATTTCGTTAACGCTAACTTTTGCTGCTATGGTAATACCTCCCTGTCTTTCTCTCTCTATCTCTAGGATTCTGTAGGATTTGTAGGCTTGCCAGGGTCAGTAGGGTTTCTTCAGTTATTCCAATTATCTTAAGGCTCATTTTGCTGTCATGGTATCAACCCTCTTTCTCTCTCTATCTCTAAGATTCCGAAGGATTTATAGCAATCAGGACCAGTTGATTTTCTTCAGTTATTCTAATTTTCTCTAAGCAATATGCTCCCAAATGAAGGAATATCTCTCACTAACCCACACGGCAGTCCTCTTTTTCTAGCTTTTTAAGAAACTCTGGCAACGTCCCTCTCTCTTTCTAACAAATACCACTAACAACCCTTCTCTCCAAAAGATACTCATTGCAATCCCTATTATATGTTTCCTTAATCCTTTTATATCTCAAGAAAACTCATGAGACACAAACCCTCGACTTTTCTCTCTAAGAAACCCAAACATTGCACTCCCTTCCTATCTTTATTAGAAACCCCCTTAGCAATCTCTCTCTAAGAAACCCAAGCATCCCACTCCCGTCATATCTTTCTCTCTCTCAATTTCCGTCATTTGCAAAATCCAGTCTTAGTCCCAGGAATGGATCTCTTTTTTAATAAACCCACTTGGGAATCTCTCTCTAAGAGACCCAAACATTGGATTCCCTTCATATCTCTCTCTCAATTTCCGTCATTTGCGAAATCCAGTCTTAGTCCCAGGAATGGTTTTCTTTTTTAATAAACCCACAAGGGGATCTCTCTCTCTAAGAAGCCCAAACATTGGACTCCCTTCATATCTCTCTCTCAATTTCCGTCATTTGCGAAATCCACAGTCTAGTCCCTGGAATGGTTTCCTTTTTTAATAAACCCACAAGGGGATCTCTTTTTCTAAGAAACCCAAACATTGGACTCCCTTCATATCTCTCTCGCAATTTCTTTCATTTGCGAAATCCACAGTCTAGTCCCAGGAATGGTTTTCCTTTTTAATTAGAGATACTACAAATTGGATAACACATTCGGCAGCCTTTTAATCCCACTATAAGCAAATCCAGCTCACTTTCTAATTTTACTTTCCTTCATTATTAGTAATCCTAATTTGAGTTATTTGGCTTCAGACCATCATTCAGGGATTAAGAGAATCAGGCATCTTCTCCTCAGTCATCGCCGCCGCCAGGAACCGGTCCGCCACCTGGAAACCCGTCGTCGACAACCTCACCATGGTGGAGAAGGCACAGCGGCAGGCAACTGCAGCAAGGAGGATTCTAGAAACCGCCAACAGTCACCCAGCAGCGGTCCCACCGCTGTCACCGCCGGGGCTGACGGTGGCTGACTAACCACAATTAGCCTTCTTCCCAACCTGTTCATCCAAGCGTGCCTCACAAAAATTTTCAATGTACAACACAAGCAAACCGAGTATTCCGCAATTGAACACTAAGATTGGTTTGAGGAAATGAGATAAAATACCTTTGTAAGGCTCCAAGATTCAGAAATGGATGACTGACAAATATTGTTCTAGAACTGAAATTATGTCCATCTAAAATCAATGATCCTAACTGACATGTCAAAATTCATGCATGCAGTCTTATGATTTTGAGCGATATATCATGAATAAAGCATTGAATTATGATGCAAATTTGTTCATGTTTGATAAATAATCCATTTTAAGATTGAAGGGTCAAGATTGATGCCATCCCTTACTACCTTTTGATACTTTTCTTCATGAGTTGGTAACGACAAATGATGACCTAAATGAATTAAGAAACCCCAATTAGCAATGCTAGCTAATAAGGCAATGCTGACATTGTTCGAGGACTTAAGTCCCTTAAGAGAGTATGCGCCTGTGATTAACAGCCGTTGAACCCTCTATAAGGGAATCAAAAGGATGCTGGAAATATGTGGCTAGCAAACCAATCATATATTACATATATTATTCCATGTTCATTAATATAATGCATTCATTGTACTGTAAATGTTATTCATAGCATCATTTGTCATGTTGATGGATCCATGACACATGATCTGATAATGACAGAGGGTCTTGCTGGGGTAACGTGACAGGACGGGTGTCACGGAAGACTATGGTAACAGAATTTTTTATGATGAAAAGGGGGGAAAGGAAAAAAATATAAAAGATTATGTTATATTTAGAATAAAAGGAGAGATATCGAGAAAGAGAGAGGCCGAGAGGGAGAGAGAGAGAGAGGGAAAGAGGGAGAGAGGGAGAGAGAGTGACTGAGAGAGAGAGGGAGAGAGAGAGTGAGAGAGAGAGGGCGAGAGGGAGAGAGAGAGGGAAAGAGGGAGAGAGAGAGGGTAAGAGGGAGAGAGGGAGAGAGGGCAAGAGGGAGAGAGGGAGGGAAAGAGGGAGAGAGGGAGAGAGAGTGACTGAGAGAGAGAGAGGGCGAGAGGGAGAGAGGGAGAGAGAGTGTGTGAGAGGGGAAGAGAGAGGGAAAGAGGGGGAGAGAGACTGAGAGAGAGAGAGGGCAAGAGGGAGAGAGAGTGACTAAGAGAGAGAGGGTGAGAGGGTGAGAGAGAGGATGAGAGGGGGAGAGAGAGGGAAAGAGGGAGAGAGTGACTGAGAGAGAGAGAGGGCAAGAGGGAGAGAGGGAGAGAGAGTGAATGAGAGAGAGAGAGGGCAAGACGGAGAGAGAATGACTCAGAGAGAGAGGGCAAGAGGGAGAGAGAGTGACTAAGAGAGAGAGAAAGGGCGAGAGAGAGTGTGACTGAGAGAGAGAGGGCAAGAGGGAGAGAGAGTGACTGAGAGAGAGGGCAAGAGGGAGAGAGAGTGATTGAGAGAGAGAGGGCAGGAGGGAGAGAGAATGATTGAGAAAGAGAGAGGGCAAGAGGGAGAGAGAGTGACAGAGAGAGAGAGAGGGCAAGAGGGTGAGAGAGTGACTGAGAGAGGGCAGGAAGGAGAGAGAGTGATTGAGAGAGAGAGTGAGTGACTAAGAGAGAGAGGGCAAGAGGGAGAGAGAGTGACTATGAGAGAGAGAGGGAAAGAGGGAGAGAGAAAGAGAGAGGGAGATGGAGGGACAGATATTGACCAAGAGATAGAGAGAGAGAGAGATTGCCCGAGAGAGGAAGAGGGAAAAAGAGATTAACCGAGAGAGAGAGGCAGAGGGAGAAGGAGAGAGATGATGGATATTATGTGATCGTCAAGCCAAATCACACCGCCACGTTTATATTTAAACTCACTGAATAAAATATTATTCCAGAGCGATGTTTATAACAAAGTCCAAGAATATGTGCAATGACCTAGTGAATTATGATGAGATCATAATAAAGTGATGGCTAGTCTTTGAACGTGTATTAATATATTTCTATTCGATGGATTATCGAGATGAACATCAAATTATCTAGATAAAATAGCACTATATGATCACACTTTCATAATAAGTATGGTCGACATTGCACCTATTAGTGTGACGACACTAATGACATATAGCGGGTGCTCTTTGGAAAAAGAGTTCACTGAATTGATCCGAAGAATCTCTGAATGATATTATACCTAAATCTCAATTAGGTTGATTCATGTCATGGTTGTATAAGTGATCCATTGACCTGAGACACCAAGGACATCTCACGGATGGACGATTATATTTTGACTATGACTTACGAGTCTCTAACCATAGGATTCAAACAAGTGATTGCTCGAATGTAGGAAGAAGTCCACAAAGATGATTGAGTGGTCAGGACGGGATCATCCACCTTTGGCATAAGAAGAGATTGGCTCAAAGAAGATGATGCAGCAAAATCACCAGACAGGGTAGTGAGGAAAATTAGAGAAGGCATTCTCCAATGATCCAAGTTAAGCATTAGTACTACTTGAATGACATATTAGGGTTTGAAAATCAACCATACCCTAAGTCACTGGGGAGTCTCACGTGGATCAAGGATTATACATATACGGTAAACGATGGTGGAAAACGTTACATGAGAGATTTCGAACACCACTAGGTATCTTCTAGAGCATGAGATGAAGCTTGGCACCTCCAGGGGCTGAAAACCTATCGATTAGGTTAAATTGATATATATGTTGATATAGTTAATTAATAAGTTTAGATAATAACTGGTATTGGGTCACCAAAGTTATTAATTATAATGATACATGGGCCTAGAGGGTCACATGCATAAGATCATAGGGGCGTTGGTGAACTTATTTAACTTAATGAGTTTTCGAGAAAAATCATAGGTAAAATATTAATAGGGAAGGGAAACCATTTTAAGCACCTACGTCAGCCAGAACTCCCCCCCTTCTTCATTCTAAGTACTTCACTCAACAAAGAAGATAGTCTTCATGGTGAGAAGATGTTCAAGATTTTCGAGAAGAGTTGGAGAAGTGGAGATCCAAGAGCAACGTGATAGCGTAGATACTTTTAGGGCCGAGCATCTCAATGGCTTTAGAATAATCTAAGAGTGAGAAAGTCAAGGGTAGAACAAATTTAACAACAGGTACATACAATGTATTCATTTTAAAGATTGATTAGGGATCGATTATAGCTTCAGTTACCTAGAAAAATTATTTTCTATCATTGAACCATGGGCACCATAACCCAATAAGAGATTGACTGAGAGAGAGGGAGAGGTTGACTGAGAGAACAAAAGAGGGAGAGTGAGTTTGAGAGAGAGAAAGAGGAAGGCGAGGGCGGCCAAAAGAGAGATAGGGAGAGAGAGAGAGAGAGAGACCAAAAGAGGGAGATTGGAGAGTGGGTTTGAGGGGGGGGTTGGGGAGACTGAAAGACAGATTAGGAGAGGGATATAGAGAGAGATTTACTAAGAGAGAGAGGGGTACCAAAGTTGAGGATTATTACGAGAGAGCGAGAGGAGTACAAGACAGGGAGAGGGAGATGGAGAGATAGAGGGAGGGAGACAAACAAAGAGAGGGAGTCTCATAGAGAGAGAGGGGGGGGTCAGAAAGAGAAACTGAAAAATGTAAAAACTATTTAAATGGAGATGTCCTTTCGTCACTTATAATGAGGACCTTTTCTAGTGATAGAATGATATTTCTCCTTACAGGTAACGAAAACTTGATGGAATTTATGAAAATCATAGGATGTGTGACAAGATGGGAGACGTAGAAAACTCCACATAACATTCTTGTTCGTCACCACTCGTTGTCTATCACGTCACGTCCGAACAGTCATGCCCTTGAAGTGTCATTCCCTAATGTGTGATGCATATAATGAAGTTCATGAATACATGAACAAACTTATTGAATTATTATGAGATCGTTATACGTAGATCATCAAGTTTTTTCAAAATATTCCTATTTGAAGGATACTTAAGACAGTCAACAAAGTATTCTGAATAGCATTATGTAATCTCACTCATATATGACTATGATGAGTATGGGCATTAGTGTGGCGTTACTATGGATAGATAGTAAGTGCTCTTTAAGATTGAATTCATCCCTACGAATCCCTAAATAATATATTACCTAACTATCAATTCACATCATGATTGGATAAGCGAACCACTAAAGACTTCTTATTGACTGACGATTGTTCTTTGACTACGACCTACGAGTTTCTAATCATATGAGTCTAAACATTCTTGATTAAATCATTGTAAGAAGTTCACGAAAACAATTAAATAGTTAAGATAAGATCCTCTGCCCTTAGTATAAGAGGCAATAGTTTAAGGAAGACAATTGAATAAAGTGTTTAGCCAAGTCAATGGAACATATGAGCATAGTTCTTTGATGGTTTATAAATGATCAATAGGGTTTGATAGTTAACCATATACTCTTAAGTTATTCAAGGACTGTTAAGCAGTTGGCGAATTATATATACATGGTGACAATGACTAACTGGTTTCATGAGTGAGTCAATAATTTAGTTATGGAAATCTTATTAATACAATAAATTAAATGGATGTTCTATTGAATCACAATTTTGTGGGCAAATGTTGACTATTTTTGCTTTATTCATAGGTTCACGTGATTGTTTAGAAAAATAATATAGGCTCCTGGTATGCTTTATCCTCCCGATCACTGAATCATATTTTGTCATGATTTTCGTCATTCACATAGCTTATGTGTTAATGATTAGGCTTGAAGTTGACAATGCATCTCCCAAGAAAATTCATTTCAGTGTCAATCTAATTAGTTTATTTTAACTCAAAGTTCTTTACTTTATATTGTTGATTTATCACATTGTCTTTTAGACTCTAAAATGTTTCATATTCAAGAGCACCAGGTGTTGCATGACTCCCAAGTATCGTTATTAATTAATTTATATGATAATATAAGTAATCAATTTAAATTTTTAATAAATATTATCGCACTATCAAAGTCATTAACTTGACTAACACATGAGTCAGGAAGGTCACTTGCAAATGACTCTTTAACATCATAAGTTTTGGAATTTTATAAAAGTTGATCACTTTGTATTAATAATGGAAGGTCCAAAACAAAATTGAGGCCCCTTCCTCTTCTTGTACATTCTCTCCACCGCTCATCTCCATTCCATAGGAGCATGAACAAAGCTCATCAGGATGATGGAAGATATGTAGTGTGCCAAAGATTGTATGAAGATGTATAGAGGCTGTACACTTGAGCATCTGAACATGTCTCGTTCTGAGCATCTGAGTAATTGAGGATTCAATAAATCCTGGATTTAAAATGTGCCGAGTGATTGGATCAATGTCATTTTGAATGCCTAGTATCAGCACACTAGTGTACGGGATCCCATTGGAACTCCGAAGTTGTAATGGATTTAAATCGTGTGGCCGCCTGGGAAGACCTTGGTGACCACAGCATAGGCATGTGATCACAGTTCAAAATTTTCAAAAAAAAATTTGTCGTTTTGAAAGGCGATTCTAAAGGGTAATGGATGATCCCACATCAACAAATGATGATCTTAGAACACTCTCATCCTATAAACCCAAATTTTCTTACCCCGGCGAAGATCAGGCTTTCGAGGATAACATTGTTAAGAGGAAGTTCCTCTGTGCACTCTATCCTTTTCTTTCTAACCTTAAGGAGTGACAAACCTTATACGAAACCAATGCAACAAAGTCTGGTAAATTAATGTAATTCAATTACTCATGACGAAGAATTATATGAAACTAAAGATATTAAATATAGATGCAAAACTGGCCACATAAATAAATTTGGAAACTAGCCAATTTTCCAACTACTTTTCCTCTTCTTTCACCACTTTTCAAATTCTATAAAGATCTCCAAAAGAAACGCCTAATTCTTTGGTCGGGTGACCATCTGATCTCTTCTCCCTTCTCACTCTTTACTTTTTTCTAATTCTGAACGCAATCCCCAAGGATTCAACATTCTACTCTATACTACATTCCTGAGTGGGATTAAAAAATATAAAAGTATTCTTGGATCGGAGTGATATTAATTACTACAATATAAACCCGTCCCTTCTGCTCATAGATTATCCCTAAAATCGCTCCATCAGGGACAAATTTAAACCCCAAACATGTCATAATGAATCAAAGAAACCAAAGGTTGTTATTTGCCTTTCAGAGTGAATAAACATTGCTTTGGTCTGTAAGTTGTAGAACTAAAATATGTTGAGCGATGAGATGATAGTCGACTACTTAAATTGGGCATTTTTGGGCGATTAAAAACTTGTAAAATTAATGAGAACGCAGTCAGATGAACTATTCTGGTAAGTAAATTTCTTCGAACCATCGCAGCAAATAACAAGAGCGAGAAATGTTTCTCAATGCACAAATTTTAGGGCTAGCAACCATAAACTTTCAAAACTTTAGCCCCAAACCAAATCCAAAGATCGAACTCATCAGCGACCAGAACCTTAGGTTTATTTCTACGTGATTTGAAATTTCAACGAACGAGCCCGAAATAAAATAGAAACTAGGCCGACGGGTTCCAACATCGTGCTGGGAAATAGAGACGAAGACATACTGATTTGACTGCAAAAAATTCGGAAAGAAAAAAGATTCTGATGAACTTGCAGAGAGTAGAAGACAAATAAAACATAATTTTCAACCATTTTATACTCCATTTAAATCCCTCTCGTCAAACATTCACCCACAAACGACACGCTCAAGGCCTTTCAGACAATCAAATAATTCTTTCAAAATACTATTGGAGAAATTTCAAGAGGTTACATGTTTCCACTAGAGTTTAATACTGCAGACAGGATAACATACACTCCGGAGGATATTCTATACGGAAAATTAGTCAGTCATACAACGATACCATAGCAAATCAGTTTTTTTTACTGTTTTTAAAGAAAATTCAATTTCGTAAATAATTTGTTAGCTTAAACATTACAAAAAATGTTAACTAAAACCAGGTTCGATATTCACTGAACCGTCACTTCGACAACTCATGATGGATATTTGTTAAATAAAATTTCGACATTATATTTTCAATAAAAGTAACACCCAAAGATTAAGAACAGGGAATGAGGAATGAACAAGTGGTCAGCTGATTTCTATCAGGTGAGTGATTCTTCATACCATCGACCCCAAATAACGAGAGAGATTCGTCACCCAATGGTAGAAATTGGAAGGTACAAGCTTTTCATCTGGGACTCAAATATATCTCATATTCAACCCAGAATGTAAAATCGATTTTAACGCAGACCAAACAAATAAGTTGAAGCTACCGAGAAAAAAAAGGAACTTTAGATAGAGAACGAGGGATTGCAACCAATGTCCATGATCTCTTAACACATCGACCGGAAAAATAGAGACGGATTATGACCGACAATCAACAGACAGTCTACAAAAGCTCAGAAAACATCAAGAGGGGGAGATAATCCAACTAACCGCTCAGAACCTCAACTTGGAGAAGAACCACCGGTTCTTCCCGGTCTTGAAACGCTCCTCGAAGCGGGCCTTGGTCTCCTTGCAAGCGGTCACCTTCTTGTCCCTGGACTGCAGCGAATCGACGGAGACCACGTCCTTGAGATCAACGTCGAGGGTGTAGCGAGTGGGCATGATGTGATTGTAGTTGACGAGCTTGAGGAAGGCCTTCACTCGCGATTTCTTCGCGGTTTTCTTGGCGGAATCCTTCCGAATGACCTTCTTAGGGTATTTGTAGATACCCGCGACGAGGCAGTGGCCGTAGGGGCGATCTCGCGTGCCCTCGTCGAAGTTCTTCACGATCACCGCCTTCCGACCGGCGAATCGGCCTTGGAGAACGATCACGGCCTTGTTCGGCTTCAGAAATTTCACCATCTTCTCGGCTGATCTTCTCTTCTCTCCTCCGCGCCGCCGCTCCTGCTGTGGATTGATCACTGATTTTCGAACCGGAGAAGGGTTTTTATAGGTGCGCTGGAGAAAACCCTAAATAGGGATATTGCAGGGGAAATTACGACTTTGCCACTGTTCTCTGACCTCGGGCCTGAGAATGGCCCATAAGTCTGGAAAATGCGGTTATTGAATAAAATTATATGGTTTTCTGTGATAAATGACGTTAAAAAATGGAGAATAAATTACTTTCTAGGAATAGGGAAAATGAACGAGCTTGGCAACTGATGGGAAATTAATTTACTGATTTTATGACTTTAATTCTTGAACAGGATCTGTTCTTTAAGCCGGTACAATTTTTTCCTTTATCAACAAAAAAAACTCTAGTATTGCCACATCAAAAAGAACAAACATATATATTAAGGGTTCATCTCTATTGCAAGTGGGATAAGAAAGATTTCTCTGATCTGTATTTAATCTTATTCGATTGATCGTTACTATGAATCAACGCATCGAGTCGATCAATACTTAGTGATGAATAATATATCTGAATTGTCATCTGAAATCAGTGAACTTGATCAATATGTGTTAAAAAAATAAATAAATTCGGCATATTCTCTCTCTACATCTCTATGTATTGTGTTGTCATAAATATAGCATGCCTGCTTTAATTACTAGGATAGTCTTAACACTGTGTCCACAACTAGGGTACTGTGTCTACAACTTGAATTTACACAGCATATTTTTATCGCTCCCTCTCTCTTCCTCTCTACCTTGTTCTAAATATTCATATACCCCTCTTCATCTCTCTGTCCCCATCAATCTCACATTCTTCCAGAATTCCCCATGTCATTATGAAGTTTTATCTCCTCCACCAGCCATCAAATCAAAGGTACATAATTTTGTTTTTCCTAATTCGTCTTGGTTTCACATATATTTGACTTCATTGTCTTTATTAATCTTACATCAATATGTTCTCTCTGTATAAATCAAGTTCATCTAATTCTGAAATTACTCTACATTTTACTTTCTATCTCAATGTCTTTTCCATACCAAACCCAATAGATCTTTTGATTTCATTTATTTCTATATATTTATCTCTCAAAGTCATGTCTCTCAAAATATCTATTATCCTTGCTCAAAGTCTCTCTCCATATTTCATTGCCTCAACTGATTAGTCCAGATTAGAGAATATATGTATATTGGTTCCTACCATGTAAATAAAATTTAGGGAATTCTAAGAAATACTTTAGTTTTGGCCAGCCAATGTGGAGGTAATCTCAAAATGTGAGGAAAATGAGTGGGAAACATTCGATATATTCATGGGGTATTGATTTCATAAACTTCAGTTTCCCTTTTTCCAATAACTTTCATATAGTTACTTCCATTTTTTTGGCTTTTTGCCTTGATTAACAATTGAATCTAGTTTGCATAACAAAAAAAAAAAAGAACCAAAATGGGATAGTGGAGGAATCTCAAAACCTAAAAAATGGATGATTATATCACCATGACCATAGTTGTTACTACCATCTTCAGGGACAAGATTGCCTTTATTCAAACTGTGTTGGTAATTAAATATAATATTCAATTTTTAAATAAAGGACACTGTGAATATTTAAGTTAAATATTATCAAATTTACATTTATAATGATATAATGTATGAGGTGGCTTGAAAGGGGAGACAATGAAGAGTCTACCTAGATAGTGAAGATATATACATAAAGGATAATACAATGAAACATAGGATAGATCTGATGTACTAGGCCTTTTGGCCCAACGACCCTATTTGGCATTATTAAAAAGATGAAAAACAAGGATTAAATCTAAAAATGATAAAATAAAATATATTTAGACATACTTCGGTAAACATTGATCCGGGGTAGTTTAAATAACATTTATGAATTATGTATTTCAGAAATCCAGGTATAAATATCAAAGTTTAATTTGATTACTTGATTAATGTAATTCATTATTAAAAAGATGAAATACATTATGTTTTAATTAATTTTCTGGCCTAATAAATGTGGGATATTTATTGATATCACAAATGTACAGTATCAAAGGATTTAAACTGATGTTGATAACATATCCTATTATTCATTTCATTACACACACGTCTCGTATTAATGGAAATCAAATTAATGGAAAGATCATATAGCATCGATGTAAAGATCATAAAACTGCTCTGTTGATCAAATTGGACGAGCCAACTTGATCAAACTGACCAATTCGATCGTCGATCAAACATGCAGTGTGATTCATTCTGTTGGTCAGGTTTTGATCCATCCCATTAGGGATTGACCGTGGAGCCCCCCATGATATGAATTTTACCCAATCATTTAAACTGTTGGTCAGATATCAAGGTGAATAAGTAAATCATCTAATTTTAAAATTCTTATTGGATTCTGGAAAAGATAATTAAGGGCATAAGTCAATCAATAGAGAATCACAAAGTCGATGGATAACAAGAGCATGGAACAATATTAAAATTAATTATTAATCCAGACTGTAAACTTGATATAATTTAACTAAATTGATTATACATGAAAAAAATCACATTATTTTCCTACAAAAAGTACTTCCAAGCAAATGATTTTATTTTTTTTGTAAAAGTTCACTATTTCAGGGTATCTGAAAATGAAATGTGAATCATAACCTCAATGTGAGATCCAGGCCACACATCTCTTAAAGCTCAGGGTTGGACTTCTCTTCAATGGAAATACTGCAGTCAATGCCTTTGGTTTTGAACTCCGACTGAAGATCTTCAAACAACTTGCTCAGACGAGAATAAAACAGTCTTTGTCTGTTGGCTATATTATTATCCCCTTTCATGCCGCTTACTTTAACCCGATTAAGGTAATGTCTACACGCCGTTAATATTGCTTTACCTCTCTTCCGGAAATGCCACACCACAAAATCTTCAAAATTCTGCAACAGAAAATAAAATTAAATTGATGGAAACGAGATATTTGTTTTCGAAACATTTCGGCGTTCTTGATTCTGAGTTTGTGAGAAACGTATTATTACAGGAGGGCTGGTTATGAGTTTTAGATTTTGTTTCCTTGGTTATCAAATTAGGTCTCCAGGCAAAAAATCATTCTGCAAGGTTCTTGGGTTCCAAAAGGACGTACGAAAAATGCCTTTTTTCTGTCCAAATAACTAAAAACTTGTGGCTTGATTTTGTCTCAAATTTCGCCTAAGAAAAAGGGTTATCCGGTAGACTTACTAATCCATAACTTTATAATAAAGGCCAGAGGAAGAAAACGGACGTTGATTCTCCTACTGATTATAAGGAAAAAAAACTTTCTAAAAGTAGAAAAACTTGCCTTTGGAGGCCTGCGCAGGGAATGCAGCATTGTTATGCAAGAGAGCAAGAATATATCCTGGTTGTAAAATTCTGAGAGTTGGCACCCCAATTCTATACATTTCGTTGATTCAAATCCAGGCTCATTGAAATAAGGAGTCGAATTCAAGACCAGAGCCTGAATAGAAACCAGTATTTGAAGCATGTTAGAACTGTTTGGGTTCCACATCTCGCATTCCTCGCCAATCCAAGTCCCAAGAAGGCTCAGGCAGATCAACCCATTTTCATACATGTTGGGATTGATCCGGAGACCATGGGAATGATAGTACATATTCTGCAGAAACATATAAGAAAACCACAAATTCAGTAAATCTTTTTTCTTGGTCATTTAATCCAAAAGATTATAAAAAAAAATTAATCATTAAGAATCATCGAGATGAAGGTTATCAAAAAAAAAATCAAAAGATTCTTTTAATAAACGTACAGGTGGCTCATCAGGAAAGGTGGGAGGAAAGCAGCAGTCAAAGAAGAAGAGCCCATCATGATAGGGAGTTCCAGATGCCCCTACGATGACTGCTCTCATAAGGTCCATTCTCTCTTCGTATACCCTCACCAGTATATTCTCTGCAGAAATATCATTGGAAATTATTAAAGTGTATGTTATAAGAATTAAACAGGAGAAAATCCATTTTTTTCTTCAGATATGTTCTTACCAGGCAATTCTCTCTCTAGAATCCTCCACTCGTTCTGAACTGCCTTCACCCAACTCTTTGGTGGCTTTAAGACACAGTATTTAAGAGATCAGAAGGTATTCGAGAAGATAAATTATCAGAAATACTCTCACCGTTTTCAATAATTCTGTCGCCTGAGATTCAGGTTGGAAGAAGTAATGATCTGAGTAATCAACGATGATATCAAATAGTTTGAATTCTTTAGAATCTGAGTTTGTTTCATCATCTTGCATTGAATTCGAAAAATTCCCCTCTTCGAATTTCTCATCTTGAAACCGTAGGAATGCTTTGTCCACTCCAGCTGGAAAATCTATGGAGTACAACTTCGATATCTCGTTATAGTTCGCATTGCTTTCTTCCATTTCATCATTCGAAGGATATTCATCTAAATCATTCACATATTTGGCCAGATTGAAGTATACACCTGTTTCTTCCGAAATAAAATTTCCCATCTCCTCAATGGACATCATAGGGTCTTGGTAGATGTTCTGGAGATAAAAAAATAAATAAGTACGAATAATGCCGTGCAGGAATAAATAAAAAGAGTAAAAAAATAGGCCTAGTATCAACCCATACATTTATACCCTGTAGATTTTCATCACTAACAAAAGTTTTGTGGGCTGAGGTTATAATGGCAGTCTGAGAATCTGCAGCTTCCATTTCTTTCATGGCCAACGATTCGTTGCATTTCGCAAAAATGAATTCATCCTTCTGAAAAAAATAAGGGTTAATTCAATTGGGTGGAATTCAAAACATACCATCGAAAAATATATCTCAGTGCTGTGCGCATGCCTCTTTCATTGGCCAGTCTTCAATGGCAATGTTCTTGAGCTTTTCGTTTAAACTCTTTTGACCAAATTCCAGGAATTTGTGATCTACGATAGCCCCCTTATCAACAGCCTCCTCATCAACAGTTTTTTCTTCATTACTGAATATATTCCAAAGTCCTCCGTCGTCAGTCTCTGCTTCAGGAGATGTACTGCGACCGGGATAACTCAATACCTTCTGGAAAGGTTTCCATAGGAATAAAATGATTATCTGCGACAATTTCTCGATCTGCCAAGCGCATGAAATCGTGTAAGTTGACATGTCGATTTGTGGCTTTGGAGTTTTTCTATTAGATTTTTCTTGCAATTCAAGTTGACATGAATTACATGAAAATCTAAAAAAAAACATCCAAACGTGACCTCCTAGCGAATCAAGAATGTGCAAAGAATTCTCAACACAGCCAAGCGGCTGATCATTATTAAAAATCAGAAAAAAAGAATCGAAAATAATTTTCTTGGAATCGCAAAAAAATGGAAATGATCTTTCAATCTTCATTCAACCGCTCTTGCTTACGAAGAAGTGACATTGTTCTCCCGACTCGGATCAAACATTCTCACGAAAAAGTAAAAAAAAAAACCTCGAGAAGAGAGGAAATACCCAGGCCATTTCGTCTCGGCTTTGATCGACGTTCCAAGATGTTCCAAGAAGCCGACGACTCACAGATCTCAAAGTACAAAGAACTCTCCGCGCGCTGGCTTCTGTTTAAAAAACGAAATCAAACCGAAAAAGATCGTAACAGAAATTTAAAAAGAACAGTCAACAGAAATTCATCACAACTTCCTTGACAACCGTCGGAGATCTCACCTCTCTTCGTCGTAGATCGAATCTCCCGCCATGATCGAATCTCTTCGTTCTTCGTCCTCTGTTATTCTCACCCCCCCTGGGACTTCATTCTCCTCTTTTATCTAGCGAGTAAGCTCCCCGAAGGGAGAACAGTGCCACGTAGGAGAATAGTGGACCCTCGGTGCCACGTAGGAGAGAGAACATTGCATGATGACGTGGCCTCACCACTTGTGACTGGGCCCTCAGTGACATGTAGGAGAGAGAACATTGCATGATGACGTGGCCTTGCCACTTGTGACTGGGCCCTCTATGCCACGTAGGAGAGAGAACATTGCATCCTGAAGTGGGGCATTGCCACGTATGACATTGGCCCTCTGTGCCACGTAGGAGAGAGAACATTGCATCCTGAAGTGGGGCATTGCCACGTGTGACAGAGGCCCTCACTGACATGTAGGGGAGAGAACATTGCACGATGATGTGGCCTTGCCACCTGTGACTAGGCCCTCTATGCCGCGTAGGAGAGAGAACATTGCATGATGACGTGCCCTTGCCACTTGTGACGGGCCCACCGTGCCATGTCGGATAGAGAACCTTGCATGCTGAAGTGGGGCTTTGCCACGTGTGACAGAGGCCCTCGGTGCCACATAGGAGAGAGAACCTTACATGATGATGTGGCATTGCCATGCGGGATAGGGGCCCTTGGTGCTGGTGCCATGTAGGAGAGAGAACCTTGCATGATGATGTGGGCCTTGCAAGATACGGGCCCTCGATGCCATGTAAGAGAGAACCTTACATGATAATGTGGCCTTGCCACTTACGACACAAACCTCAGTGTCACGTAGGAGAGGGAACCTTGGATGTTGACGTGGGACTTGTTACGTGTAAGAGGGGCCCTCTGTGCCCCATAGGAGAGAGAACATTGCATGATTATGCGGGTCTTGCCACGTGTGATGGAGAGTACTATTGCACTGTAGGAGAATAACCAGCGCTGGTGCCATGTAGGAGAGAGAACATTTCATGATGATTTGGGCCTTGCCAAGTGTGATAGAGACCCAAAGCTAGGGAGCGGAAAACATCATCTGTCACGTCATTAGTCGCGGTGATGGATAATGTGAGGGAATATTGGTGACCAATGCCATGATGTGATGTGGTGACTATTTTTGAATGATGAAAAAGAGGGAAAATAGAATTCTTTGTTTGAAACTCGCCCCACAGTTTTTGTTCTTGATCATTTGCTTGAAACTTTATAAAGCAGATAGTCTATGTGAATCTATGGGTCTTTCGAGATTGTTGTTGAGATTTAGGTTGGCCTCTGAATAAGAAGTATATAAACATGTTTTTGGTCTCAAATGATTTGTTTAAAGATAAACATTGTTATGTTTTCAGTATCTGATATCTGATTTCCAACAGGAATTCAGAGTTCTCTTGGTATATCTGGTGCCCTATCTAATTACCATTGACTGGATTAATTTATATTCATGTTGAAAATTATAAATCGACTTTCTGATTCGAAACTATTGGGATCTCAGTTAGCCTACATTTTTTCATGATTCATTTATCATTTGTTGAGTAAAGTTGTGAGATAATTGAATTCTATTTTTAGCTTAGGTGACCAAGGAATAACCTAAGGGGGGTGAATCAGGTTCTCTATTCATATTATATTATTATTTTTAATTAACCGAGGATTTTTCTACCCAAGAAATGAGGTAGGGGAAATGGGAGACACAATTATTATTTTTTAGACAGCTTAGGCTAATCCTTAATGCTGTTCGGGGGTATCCGTCCCGAAGTGATGATGTGCCCTAACCGAGTTTGTGTGAGTTCCCCCCAAGAAAATCACTTGGAAATAGGCCTGAACAAGGATACCAAGAAAAAGAAAAAGTCGATGAAGCTTTGTCGTCCTCAACCCTCAAAGGCTTCCACGGAATGACATTGCTTGATCTACTTCAACTTGACCCCCAAAGCCTTCTTCTCATGGCCTCCAAAGCCTTAATATGAGTGATCACAAAGATCTAACCACAACAGTATATTTCTGAATAATGTTTTCTCCTCAACAACACTTAATATAGATGGCTACTTAAAATAGTATTCAAGACAATGACCAATTTTAAGTATTCCAACAAGAAAAATTTTTATGTCAAAACTTTATTAATTTAGAGATAAATATTCATAAATATAACTATGACTTCCCTTCAGTAATACCTCATTGTTTGTGGTCGTTCTTCCTTCAGTCCTCTTCTCTTTCACATTTTTCTTTGGATGAAATTCTTGATTCACGTTTGACCTTTGATGCTTAAAACTCAAACATCTTTTTTAATCCTACACCAAATATAATGATTCCACTAGAACGGTTTTGTAACACAATTTATCTCACACAAAGTGTTCAAAAACAAATCAAATAAATTTCTAGAGATCAATGTTTCAATGTCCTTAGTTTATGGCTTGATTCCTTCGTGTCCAACTTTAAACCCCAGTAACTCTTTTCAAACTTAACCAAATAATGTGATTCAAATTTATTTGGTTTTATATGGATGTTAGAAACAGTTCATCTGTTGAACAATAGCTCAAAATAAGTATAAAAAATATACTAAAGATTATAAACTTATCAGAGGGTCAAGGATGTGTGAAGTTCGGATCCCAGCCTTCTTTTTTTTCTTTCAATCTTGAAATACCATGCACCAAAAACCACGAATCCAACTTCTATGGACTTGTATTGATGTTAGAAAAAATGATCTCTCCAAAGAATGCTAAAAAATTTCTTGAAAATTTTTCCACGAATTGAGAGATCTCTCTAGCTTTTGGACTGGGATTTTCGAAGGGCAAGGAGAAGGGGGTTTAAAATTAGGGCTCAAAACTGTATATATGGACTTAGAAATCAAAAGGACATAATGGTAATCTGTCAAAAGCCCCACAGTCATATGCATTGATTATGATTAAGCAATATAAAATAATCAACACTTTAATTTTGATTTTTTTTACATTTACAATTTTCACATCAATTCAAAACACCTTTCAAGAGTCAAGAGCAAAAACTAGCCGTTATGCCAACAATTTGAGTTTTAAAAATAATCTTAAACTTTTAAGTATGTTTACCACATCATTTAAATATATATATCACCATTGGATAATGATATCTTCATGTAATTAATTTCCATTAAATTATCAGTAAATTCAGCCTTAAATAATCGAAGGTAATTAATAGGATTTTGGATAAGTGATTCAACAAATGAAATGAAGAAAAATTCACAAAAAGACTTGAACAGTGTTACAAACTATGTTTATCTTCATGTCATAAAAAATACAAGTCCTAAATACATAATTTGACTTGTTCAGCATATGGTCAAACTAAGTAGCATTTTAATATATCTTAAGCTCCTATTTAATCTTCACACACAATCAGTGAACTACTTGACTGAGGGCCTATTGTTCTTTGATCAAAACACATATCGAGACATGCATCACTTTGAACATTCATCAAAACACACATTAGAGCATTGTGCTAAAAATGCCCTTAAAGGTTAATCTTCACTATTGATAGATGACATAATTTTCTTTGAAATTAGAAAAAAATTGTTCTGTGAAATATACATTTATTGTTATCACTAAGTGTAATTAGTGAGTCGTTTGATTTAACTCGTTAACTGTTTGAACTTATAGCCAAATCTTTTGTACACCTTGACAAATATACTGCAAGGATATTGTGAAGTAAAAATATAATGAGTGGATTTTATTTTGAGATTTAGCAAAGTACTTAGTAGAGGTAAAATTATTAGTTTATTGCATAATGATAGTAAAAAAAACAATTTACTTGAAGTATTAATATTGATTGCCGTTGTTGGTTTGAAATACTTGAAAGATATATTGAGACATTTAAAAACATGTTTTTGATTGAAAATTCCTTTGAGATTGGTGTATCACAGTGAAGGAAAAAATTCATTACCACATAGATGGAAATTGATATGGGATAGAGTTTGAGAATTCATGTTATGAGTGATTAGAGATTACATTAAGATTAATCATCATATTGGTTGAGAGTAGTTAATGTGGTTGAATTAGATATGTCCCAATAATGTATATGTTTTTTGAGACTCGGAGAGTGTGCGATGGTTCTTGGAACTTCTGAACTGGAAATAAATCTAAGGTTGGAGAAACTGATATCCCGGAGAAGATTCTGGGAATTTTTTTTTGACATGTCCCAATATTGGATTGGGTTTGCATTTTTTCTTTATATGTTATGCTTCTTGTAGGTACTAGTAGTAAAGTGATGCCTAAGCAAAGGTATGTTGTATGTGTTTGGTTATCATGCTAGGGATTGAAGCACAAACCAATTTAAAATTCAGGGGAATGTGAAGATAAATTCACAATTCATCTCTAAAACAAAGTAAATTTAAATTACATTGTGGGGAACTTGTTCCACTCTTGAGTTGCCCCTTAGGAGAATGTCTCGAAGACATTCACATGCCAGACCTCTTGAGATATTCATGCAATTTAAGGACTGCTGGGTCTTCTCTACTTATTCTTTAGATCTTCTTGGAGATTTTGTTGATTTCCTCACCTTTAAGATTTTATTGTTAAATGAGGGAAGAATGTTAGAAATAAGAAGGGGCCCCTAAAATGGCTACTCCTTATTTATACTTATTTTGAACTGTATAACAGTCCGTATTAGTAAATTACATCTTCCAACATCCTTTAATCTTATGGTGTGACACTCTATGCACATATATCAGTATATTCAATAACTTTAAATGTTGAATTACATTTATTGAAAAACTTATTAATTAATGATATCAACATATAGAATAATAAGTAAAGGATTGATTTAACCCAATTGAGCTATTAAATTTTTAGGTCGTGCGGTTCCAAATTGCATCTCATGCTCTAGAATATAATGAGTAGTGTTTTAACTCTCTAATGGAACCTTTACTATGATTGGTCAACATAAATGTACAACCCTTCATCTACGCGAGACTAGCGAATGGCATAGAGTATGGTTCATTGTCAAACCTTAATCCATCATTCAGTCAATACTGATGTGTAATCCATCATTCAGTCACTGGATAATACATTTACCATTATCCCTAGTACAATGTCCATGAATTTGGTGCATCTTCTTCTTTGAGTCATTCTCCTCTTCTACAGAGGGCCGGCGATCCTCTCTTCACCACTTAGTCATTTTCATGTACTTATTATGATATCTGGGCTGAGGTGTGTTTGATCCCATGGTTAGGGAGTTTTACGTCATATTTAAAACATGACCATCCATACAAAAGATGTCCTTGCCACAGGTTAATGGAACGCTTACACAAACATAACACGAAACAACCTTAGTGTCTCCACACTAATGGGTTGGGAATTTTGGGGCTTTGATTGACATGATCCAAACTTGATTGTGTAGCAAAATATTGAATAAAAAACCAATCTTAAAACCATAACAAAGAAATACAAAAAAATCACCTGAGCATTGATCACATCAATGATTTATTGGTTCCTCAAGTGAGCATCTTTAAGCTATTCAGATGTCCAAACTTTAGGTAAGAGTTAGGTCCTTTCTAAAAACTTAATAGATTAGTGTATGATGATGCAAAAAAAGATTAATGTATTTACCTATAATAAAATTATACTAAAATAATTAGAAAAAGATTTAAATTAATAATTATATATATTATAAACACCACGATAAATATAAAAGTGAATGAACGAGAGAGAGATTGAGAGAGAGAGAGAGGAAGGAGAGTTTGAGAGAGAGATAGAGATACAAATAGAGAGAGAAAGAGGGCAAGAGAAATCGAAGGAGAAAGAGAGATCAAGAGAGAGAGAGATTGAGAGAGAAAGAGATTGAGAGAGAAAGAGATTGAGAGAGAAAGAGAGGTGGAGAGAGAGAGATTGAGAGAAAAAAGAGATGGAGAGAGAAAGAGAGACCTAACATCCCGTGTGACGGGGCCGTGTGATGTGTGGCGGAATTGTGTCAGATTATCTCAGAACCCAGGGACACGTGATGACAGGAAAGACGTGACAAACATTAAGTCATAGTTTCATACATCAGCAATTGTCATCCATCCCGTCCCGCCCATCCATCCGGTATAAAACATGTCATTCCCTACCCAAAACTCGCTAAATTTGATAAAAGACAGAAATTATTTCTCAGTTTATATTTACAAGAAAACGAATAAATCTGTGTAAATCGAATACGCCTAGCGAGCGCAGATAACAGCCAATAAAAAATAATATGAATAATAACAGAAGAGACTAACACTGTCATTCACTGTTTCTGACCTCAGCGGATCTCATCCGATGGCGCCTTGAGCCTGGCCGGCGTTGACTTTTCAACGGCTTCGGCGCCTTAGGCGGCGGCCTCACCGGCATTGACCTTATGAATTTCTCCAGCGGCGGGGGAATGGGAGGCAGCGGCGGCGGCCGTGGTGGCGGCGGCGCCATGCTCTCTAGCAGGTCCCGGTGGTAAGTCTGCGGCAACGATACTAAAAAGTCAACGCTGGGAAAAGTAAAAGGTTGACTTTAATAGGTCGTACCTGGACAACGAAGTTGCGGCGCTCGCAGTCCAAGAACATGTTGACCCCCCAGTCCACGGCTGCGGTCAACCGGTCACGTACCATGGCAAAACTGAGCTGGTCTCTGGAAGTGAACCGGTCAACCTCGTTGAACCAGAGGCAGGTGAAGAGGTTTGTGATGGGTATGTGCTCTCGGATGATGACGCAGCCCTCCGGCACGTCTGCCAGCGTAATATAGAATAAGTATATTATTAATAAGTATATTATTCATTTTATTTGATTTACCGCTGGTGATGGGAAGCTTAGCGAGGGAGTAATGGGTCAACCCCTCGTTGGTGTAGAACTGAATCTGGGAGTCGATGGAGGCGTTGTCATACTTTCCCGCTGCCTTGTTCGCCTCCGCTTCTTCGAAGACGTCGAAGCGCTTGTAGTGCCTTGAGATGGCAAATGTGGCCTTCTTCCTCCACAGAAATCTGTATTTCAAAATAACTTTTTAAAATTATTAAACCATTTTGAGAAGATAATTGATTCACTGATGTAGTTTTCTTGGAGAATAATTACTTTTTCAAAATGTGAAGACATAGAAAGCGACGGAGATAGATCGACAGAGAGGAGAGGGAGAGATAGATCACCTTTCAAGTATTTGATACGGATCAACGACAAGCTGGAGCTTTCCATCGATCCAGAGAGAGTATCTTGCGTTGGGGAAGATCCGGTGCAATAGAAGCTTCGGAATCTACAGAAACCGTCAAAGTGTCTCCCATTGTAATTACAATTTCCTACATAATGCGATAGATTACGTATTTTAAATTGAAGAAGGGTACCTTTCCGGTGCGTCTTGGATCAATATAGGGAATGTTTCGCACTACAACGATCCTCCATAAACCAATTTTGTTGGAGCTGCTCCAGGTGGTGGAGTTTTTTAGGAAGGTTTCAGTCTCTTCATCCACAAACATGTAAAAGCACACCGTCTCCAGTGAAATTTTGTGGATGTTCTTGGGTTGTTGCATGACGTCATAATTCCCTGGAGAATAGAGATCATAAGAAATTAGATGTGTTTCCATAAATTTGATTACTAAAAATGATAGAGAGCTGTCGTTGGCACCAAAAATGGCAGATGCGACAACCACATTGTGGCATTGCTCCATTTCAAGAAGATCGCTGCCGTCGATGTCAAATCCACTATCTTTCCCGGGACTTTTACCTTTAGCAAATCTGGAATAACATGACATATTTAGTCGTCATTTTTCAATAATTATTTATTTTATCAACTTATGACTTAGTAACGAATCATGTTTTCAGGGCTTCAATTCTCATGGTAATTTTGTAATTTTTAACTCAGTCGTTTTTCATTGCGTAAAAAATGTGCAAGGTATGTGTAAGATCGCAGAATGGAAGCAAGAAATTAGTAAATAAAGATGTGTAAGATCTGAATAAATAGATTGTCCGATTATAATACTTGATAATGCGTGAAATCCTTTTTTTCAAGAAAGATATGAATGATGGCGCTTAATATGATTAAATACAAAAAGAAAAAGAAGCATTCATTCAATTTAACTTGTTCTATGATTTTGTCATGCATAAAAGATGGTAGCCATACCCACAGTGAACGGTCATCGATTCCTTGACATGGAAGGTCTCGTTCCGCTGTTCTAAAGAAGGATGGCCCCCAAACGAAGAACCACCCCTGGATCCATTAATTGGCAAATCCTCCTCATAGAAGAACGTCAAATTCTTCAATACAGGAGATACTGATGGTGTAGAAGGCATGAAGGCTATAGCTTGTTCCACAGGAACGTAACAAACAGGGCATGCTGAAATTTGAAAAAAAATGGAACCCAGAAAGATCATCAAATCATCAAATGGAACAATAAAAAAGGTTAAAAAATGGATTCACAAGAATGTTTTAGAGCACTTACGACGAGGACCTGTGCGCTTTCTATCAACTGGAGGAGGCGGAAAAGAGAAGCCTTCACAAGGATGTTTTGAAGGTAAGGGGGTTGAAGGAACATAGGGTAGAAGAGATTGAGATGCGTTGACCTCAACAGTTTTGTAGTTATTGGGAGGGCTATGAATATTTGAGCTTATTCGATCTCTCTGTGAGATAAAAATATTTTTTGGGGGTAAAAGTGTAATTGAGGGACGACTAGCTAGGGAAAATAGGGCATCATGGGCTGTATCAGAAATTTCAGAAACATCTCCGCCTGAAAAAAACACAGACAATTTCTGGTACGATTTAGATGTGATCTAAAAATATATATTTACTGGGAGCAAAAATTTAAAGAGGAAGTATGTCATCTTATACTCATTATCCAGATATCTTCGTCCATTAAATGCCAGAATCTTGCTTTCAACGACTTGAATATCACGAAATTTTTTTCATCGTGTCCCCGTTATCCAAATATCTTCGCCCATTCAAAATCAGAATCTTGCTTTCAACGAGTTGAATATCAAGAAAAAAAAATCATCATATCCTCATTATCCAGATATCTTCGTCCATTCAATACCAGAATCTTGTTTTCAACGAATTGAATACCACGGAATTTTTTTAATCGTATCAACATTATCCAGATATCTTCGTCCATTCAATATCAGAATCTTGTTTTCAACGAGCCGAATATCACGGCAAAATTTTTCATCGTATCCCCATTATCCAGATATCTTCATCCATTCAATATCAGAATCTTGTTTTCCACGAGCCGAATATCACGGCCAAAATTTCCCTCACGTGGACGAGATTAATCGACATTCCAAAAAAAAAAGAGAGATCCAGAGAGCCTTTTCATCATCCCTTTTGCATCCAAAAAAGAAAATTAGGGGGGACAAAACCCGTGACCAGACCTTTCTCGTCAATTACCAATCTAAAAACGCAATCTGACATTCCAGAGAATCTGAACACGTCACGAAACCAGAAAACCAATCGATCGACAGCCAAAACAGCGGAAACAATAACATCACGCCCCAAACTAACGAATTAAAAAAAAAGAAAGAAAACGATACAGAGAAGATGAAAAAGAAGACCGCACCTCGCCTGAAAACAAGCACGCCGGCAGTCAGAATCATGAGCGCGCCGACGGACGCCAGAAACGCGAGAAATCGTCCGATCCGAATCGGGAAGCAGAGCCTGCAGATCCAATACGGCACCTTCTCTTTCCCGGCGGAGATCGACATCCGCTGGTTCTTCCGGCCGTTCCCCGGCGCCTGCTGCCCGAGAAACCTCGCATCGATCGCCAAATACTGACTCGCCAGCGATCCGCAGCTCGCAGATCGCAGCCCCAACGCGCTTCCGCTCATCGTCCTCCTCCTCTCATCCCCCTCCAATTCAAACTTCTCCTGCTGTCCAATCCACTCCGATCCTCCTCGTCGCAGATCTGCATCCCACTGCCAATCCCCAGCAGCCAACGCCCCGCGTAAGAACCAACTCGTGGCCTCCGCCGTATATATATTTTTCTCCCTTTTTTTCCTTTCTTTTTTCTTTTTTTACCGGCCTGACATAACAATTAACAACCTTCGTTTTATCTGTTTTATCTTCCCTTTAAAAGCCCTTTTAAATGGGTAATTATTCGCCTTTCTGAGCGTCAGACGTACGTACGGGCACGCGCTGGAGATTTCCTCTCTGACTTGTTATTCACGACTCACGGGCGTGACGCAGCCAATAGTAAATTATTAATGACGTAATTTAAAATTTTTAGTTAAATATTTACGGAAATTTTCTACTATTTTTTTCCGGACTAGCACATTAGTGACATTACTAAAGTGCACGATCGTCCCATGTCGCATTTTTCTGGGTCTTCTTGTTCCCAGCAGGAAACATCCTGTTGGGAAATGGGCGCGGAATGCGGACGGGACGGTAATTTCGTCTGTGGATGAAAAAATTGTCCCGTCCAGGACTTCCGACGATTGACGGGACGAAGAATCGTTCGCCTGTCCCCAAACGGGACGATTGCTTCGTCCATGGACGAAATAGCCGTCCCGTCTGGGACCTTGGACCGGGGACGGGACGGTAATTTCATCCTGTGGGAGTATAGTATAAGCCTGACAGGTCCACCTGCCTGATTCACGTGCTGCATCGCGTGTCAATTTCTGAGTGGTCTAATGCTGACGCACGTTCTTTTACTTCGCCGGACGTTGAATGGGACGAGAATTTTTTGGACAGGACAGTTTCGGACGGGACGGGACGTAGATGAAAAAATGGGACGGGTCGAACCCAGGACGGGACAATTTAGACGAAACTCTAATAATTGGGGTGTAGGATGGGACAAACTTCATCAGTACGGTCCATCGTCCACGTCCCGGACGATCCAGAGTGCACCCCTGGCGTCCCGATTCTGGATGACATCGAGAATGGAAAAGGATAGACGTTCTGATTCAGAGAAAATTTAAAATTTACAAAATAACCATAAAAATGAAATTTTAGCAAATCAATCACGTGTCCCGTCCAATGCCTGTGAACATGATGGTTTTCTCATCCGGGGATGATAAAACCACCGTGTCCTTCTGGCTGACAAATTGCGCCCCCAGAACCAAAAAACCATCCAGTCCGCGTCCGTGCACTATACTAGTAGATTAACCGTCCCATCTGGAACCGTCCCCGAAATTTTAGCACAATTTAATTTGAAATTCTTGAGAAATTTAAATCAGTATTCAAGTTAAGTCAGTATTCAAATTCTTGAGAAAGTACAATTTAATTTGAAATTTTAGCACAGAAAATTCCAGAAAAACCAAAAAAGGAAAATTTTCATCCGCCTGCCACTCAACGCCTCAGGACAGGACAAATTTTCAGCCTGGGATGACTCCAGACTTGTCCGGGTCCTCGCATTTTTATATTATTAATCATAAGAAATATTTAGCCTTGGGATTAAATACTTTGTTTAAATATAGTAGCAGATGAGTGACGCGGCCAACCTAACGTCATAAAAACGTGCGGTATTTAAAGAGTTTGTTTAAAATATTTTATGAAGATTAAAAAGTATTTTTTTCCTGCAGTCAAAACGGAGAGCACGAGCGCGAAATTACCTTGTCGACGGCTTCTTCTTCCCCGCGGGAGGCAGTTGCAGACGGCGGTGGAGCGAGGAAATTCCATCGTCGGCGGGAAGGAATCATGCGGCGGAGATCTTCTTTCAATCTTCAGATCCGATCCCGATCTGATCAGTATTGACTGATCGCCGTCAGATTTATGCAGTGACTGATCGGTAATGACTGATCGACGTCGGATTTGTGGAACGGCGGATTTAATCTGATAGGTAATGATTGATGAACGTCGGATTTGTAGAACGGCGGATTCAATCTGATCGGTAATGATTGATCTACGTCGGATTTGTAAAACGGCGGATTCAATCGGATCGGTAAAGACTGATCAGCGTCGGATTTGTAGATTGGCGGATTCAATCTGATCGGTAATGATTGATCGACGTCGGATGTGTAGAACGGCGGATTTAATCTGATCGGTAATGATTGATGAACGTCAGATTTGTAGAACGGCGGTTTCAATCTGATCGGTACTGACTGATCGACGTCGGATTTGTAGAACGCCGGATTCAATCTGATCGGTATTGACTGATCGGCGTCGGATTTGTTGAACGGCAGATTCAATCGGATCTGTGGATCATGATTTCCGCGTCCGTTGGATCTCTCCCGCCGTGAGAATCTCTGTTCTACTCTCTATTCCTGATGATCTTGAAATCAGAGAACAATCACATCTCATCTCCTTTCTAACAATCTCCTTTCGCTCCGAAGATTGGAATGCATAATCCGATCTTGCGGAGGATTTCAATTGGTCGGTTCTTGCAGATAACGGAGGATCAGCCCTTCAACCGCTATTCGTAGGGGCGATCGGACAAGGACTGGCCAACAGAAATCGTCGGCAGCGATCGAGATTTTCAACCTGGGCGATTCTACCTTGCCCCAGCCAATCCGACACTCCGATCATATAACCGCGGTAAAATATGTTTGTTCTTGGAATTTGAGCTATTATTATTGTGCTTAGGATCGGATCAGATCGGACCCTGACCGATCCGAGCGCCCCGGCTGTATGATTTGATCCGTCCGATCGTGATCGATCGGTCAGACCGATTGGGTCGGATCACTCATGCTCGATCATGATCCGATTGTAGACCTCAACCGATCATGGAGATGTAATCATGAGATGATCATCAGTTGGGTATCTAAAAGAGGTACTTCTCTTCTTAATAGTTACCCAGGCCGTGATCACAATTCTGATCAGGACGTATAGTTCGGGACGTCGACGATGGACGGAACGCAAGAAGATAGTCCCGTCTGACGTCCGGAATCAGTCCAGGGACACGGACGGGATGGTCTTTTCGTCCTGGGACGAAAAAATCATCCCGTTCACGTCCCTGCACCATAATTGTAGGCCTCAACCGATCATGGAGGTGTGATCATAAGATGATCATCAGTTGGGTATTGAAAAGCAAGCGATATCTCTTCTTAATATTTACGCAGGGCGTGATCACAATTCTGATCAAGTGTGGATCAGATCAGATCAGATGGGTATTTAAACGCTATAGCTTATAGCAAGGGTGCTACTTCTCTTAACATTTACGCAGGGTGCGATCACAATCTGATCAGATCAGATGAGTATCTACAAGCTATAGCTCACAGCAAGGGCGCTACTTGACTTCTTAACATTCACGCTTGATGTGATCACAGTCTGATCAAACACGAATCTGATCAGATCAGATGAGTATCTAAAAGCTATATAGCTCACAGCAAGGGCACAACTTATCATTTAGACATAGCTTATTGCAAGGGTATTACTTCTTTTCTTAACATTTAGACATGAAATTGATCTCCAACACCTTTCAATATAGATGCCACCAATCTAAGTTTCAGAGTTGAAAATCTTGACGAATTTACCTCGATCTCCGTCTCACAAAAACTTGGGCGGCGGGGGCCGGCCCCCGTCCTCGGATGCGGAGATCTTGAATTTTTGCATCCAATGAAGCAGGCGGTTCTTGTGTTCTTGGCAGGCGGCAGTCTGAACAACGCCCAGGCTTCCGTCACGGTACACGGCGGATTGGAACTGCTCCAACACCCCCACAATCTGCCAGAACTCCGGCCGCCTCTCCGGCATCACTGACCAGCAGCTCTCAATCAGTCCCCGCAGCGGCGGCGGGCAGCCAACAGGAATCGCCGGTCTCAGATTCTGCACCAACAAACAACGGTGGATCAATGACGGATGACGGATGACGGGCGACAGAAGACGTTAGATAGAACGAGACCAAATGGTAATTCTATCAGTCATCCACTGCGGAGTCCAGTCCAAGTTGCTGAATGGGAATAATGACAAAAAGATGGGAGGAAGATTGTGATCCTAGAGCAAAAATCACCAGCAACCATTGACGAGACGCTACAGGATGAACGGTGCAAAGGGACGATGACAACAGGGAATATAGCAGATGAAAGATTGTCGTCCGTCCCCGAGCCTTGGATGTTCAGGGACGGATGACAGAATAGGATTAGACACTATGGAGGGTTTGACAGACGATGAAATAGTCAACACTGGCCAAGGTTGACATTTAGGTCGTGGTCAACAATCGTTGACATTGACCTTGCCATCGGTTACTACCCAAAAATTTAAATGACAATGACGGTTAACGTAGACGTCTAACTTAACAATAACATTAACATCAATGTTAATGCCGATCGTTTATATGAACTGAAATATTAACGATCATCGACCAATCTCAACTAGGCATGGTTGTTCTGTTCTGTTCGTTTGAAACGAGCAAAAAATTCGCACAAAAGAACCGCACAGGGCCTTGTTCTTTGTTCTGTTCTTTTTTTTTTAAACGAACAAAATTCGCACATTCGCACAAAATTAGAACAAAATTCGCACAAAGCGAACAAAAGAACCGCACACGGGCCTGTGCGATGTTCTGTTTGAATTCTTTTTTGTTCTGTTCGGTTTTCCGAACGAACAATTCGCACAAAAGAACAGAACGACCACGTCTAATCTCAACCGGGGTGGATGACGTTGATGAGTAGTGAAAGAAGGCGTTGGTTACCTTGTCAACGACGGCGAAGGCGGCCTGGATGGGGGTCATATCGTCGAAGGGGACGCGGCCGGAGAGCATCTCCCAGAGGAGGAGGCCGAAGCTGTAGACGTCGACTTTGTGGCCGTAGATCTTGTGCTTGATCATCTCGGGGGCCATCCAACGGTAGGTGCCGGGGTCCTCGGTGAGGGCCTCGCAGCGGGTTTCCTCGCAGGCGATGCCGAAGTCGGCGATCTTGGGGACGCCATCGTCGTCGAAGAGGACGTTCTCGGGTTTGAGGTCGCGGTGGACGACGCCCTGCGAGTGGACGTACTCCATGCCGCGGGCAATGCCCAGCGCGATGGCGACGAGGCGGTCGAGGGCCAGCGGCTCTTCCTTGAGCTTGTGCAGCGCCGTCCTCAGCGAACCCCCGCCCAGGTACTCGGTGATGATGCAGAACACCGACGGCGCCCTGCACGCCGCCACCATCTGCCCACCGCCCGCAATACATCTCTCAAGAATGATGAGGAAGATGATGATGATGATGCTGATGATGATGATTATGATGATGATTATGATGATGATTATGATGATGATGAACTATATGAAGAATAAGAAAAGATGATGAGGATGGGGATGGATACGGGGATGACGATGATGATGTTGTTGTTGTTGTTGATGATGATGATGAAGCTAGCAGAAGAAGAAGAAGGAGATGACGTTGTTGATGATGATGAAACTAGAAGAAGAAGACCAAAAAGATGAAGTTGATGATGATGATGAAGCTGGAAGAAGAATACCAAGAAGATAGAAAAAGATGATGATGATGATGATGCTAGAACAAGAAGACCGAGAAGAAGAGGAAAAGGATGATGATGAAGCTAAAAGAAGATCAAGAATAAGAAGAAAATGATGATGATGAAGAAGAAGAAGTTGATGAAGCGAGAAGAAGATCGAGAATAAGAAGATGATGATGATGACACGATGATGATGATGAAGAAGCTAGAAGAATAAGAAGATGATGATGATGATGATGATGAGGAAACTAGAAGAAGAAGAAGATGATGATGATGATGATGATGATGATGATGATGGAGGAAGAAGAAGAAGATGATGAAGGAGAACAAAAAGGGAAAAAAGGGCCTAATGATCGCGCAGTACCTTGATCACATTGCGATGATGGAAATGGGAAAGGTGGGTGACCTCGCGGTTGAACTGCTTCTCAAGGCGAGCAGCGAGGCCAGGATTCTCCCCTTCATCCGGCTGGGAGATCACCTTCACGGCAACAGTCAAGTTCTTATAAATCCCATGGTACACCTTGCTGTGCGCCCCGGAGGCGAACTTGTGCCCCAGATAGAGCTGCGAGAGGTCCCCCCGCCACTCCTCCCTCCACTCCCCCTCCTCGCTCTTCGCCGGACTCGCCTGCTTCCTCGGCAGCGGCGTCGAGAATCGCCTCCTCTCCGACCTCGCCTCTTTGAAAGCTTCAGAGAGCGCCGTGGCGGGGAGAGGCGACGTGGCCCTCTCCAGAGGCCTGCTGTGGCTGGACCTTTGCAGGGACTTGGCGACGGGCCTTGTCTCTGAGTCTACGCCGCACGCGCGGGAGCCGCAGGAAAGGCATTCCGAGGCTTCTTCTCTTTGTCCGCGGAGCGAGGTCTGCCGAACGGGGTGGATGGCGGGGATCTTGGAAGGGTCTACGCGGCGGCAGACGGTGGTGGAGAACATCGGTCGCCTCACCCAGGAGTAGTACTCTTCTTCCATTCTCTTCGTTCTCTGCGTTGATTTCCTGCTCTTGTATGTCACATCCTGTTCGTTTTGTCCTGTGATCAAAGAAAAAGATGTTGATTATGCGGGGTTGTTCGTGCTCGGATGCCTGTTGTTCAAGGAAATTCGAGAGAATTGTTCGGAAGAGATCGAATCGGGAGAGAAGGGGAGGAGATCTTGTTCTTCGACTGATAAATCCTTTTTTTGCGGAGGGAAATTCGAGAAAGTGATCCTGTTCCTCGACTGATGATCCTCGTCCGAGGATCACGAGAAAGATCTCCTGCGATGGAGTCCAATTTGTACTCGAATTGATTTGTATGAGCTTTTAGGAGAATATTTGATCGCGAGAGAACTAAAAGAAATTCGAATCGGTGATCTTCTTCCTCGACTGATTCTTTATGCGAGAATAAAATCGCGTGAATTCTTCGAAGGAGATCAAATCGAGAGAGAAGTGTAGAGAATTCGAGAAGGCGATCTTGCTCTCGACTGAGGATTGTCGTTCGACCTTCGCGGGGAAGATCGCTTGAGATCAGACGGAGGAATTCTTTTGGACTCTAGGTTGTTCGAGCTCGAATAAATCCGAATGGATTGTCTGCAGAAAGTCAAAGTCTGAGAGAAGTGAAAAGAAATTGGAGAAGGCGATCTTGCTCCTCCGCTGGTGATTCTCGTCCAAGAATCGGGAGAAAGTTCTGCTGCAATCGAACGGAGGAATTCTTTTTTAGGCTAGGCAGTTCGTTCTCGAACAATATTTGTTTGAATTCTTCGGAGAAAATCAAATCGCGAGAGAACTGGAAGGAAATTCGAGAAGGTGATCTTGCTCCTCGACTGGTGATCCTCGGGCGACCATCGCGACAAGGATCCGCTGCGATCTAACGGAGGAATCCCCTATTACGCTCGGTTATTCGTGCGGTAATAAAGTCGTTTGAATTTTTCTCAGAAGAATAAATAACGAGAGAAATAGGGAGAAATTCGAGCAGATGATCTCATTCCTCGGCTGACAATTCTCGTCCAAGTACCGCGAGAAGACGGAGGAATTACTTTTACGCAAGGTTCATCGCCAAATGCGTGCTGCTAACATAAATCAGATTGAATTCTACGGAGAAAGTCAAATCACGCGACAACTGCAAGAAAAATCGAGAAGGAGATCCTGCTCCTCGCCAGATGACTCTCGTCCAAGAACCGCGAGATCTCCAGCGATCCAAAGCAGAAATTCCTTTCCTACGCACAGTTGTTTGACCTAGAATTCACGCGGTTGAAATAAAATTCGAACGAATCCTTCGGAGAAAGTTAAATCACGAGAAAACTGGAGAGAAGTTCGAGAGGACGATCTCGTCCCTCGACTGACGACTCTCGTCCAAGCATCCGCGACAACGATAGCCAATAAACAAACGCAGAAATCCTTCTCACGCAAGGTTTTTCGTCCTCAAAAGCGTGCGGTTGGAAAAAATTGCTTGAATTCTTCAGACTTGATCAAATCACGAGAAACAAATCACCGCAGAAATCATCGCCCAGCAAGAGAAAAGAAAAAAAGAAACAAGCGCGCGAGAGTCGATCTACGAACGGAGGACGATCCAAGCTTCCTTCTCCGCTTCAGGAAGGAATCGGCGACTCCGAATCTGAGCCTCCGATCGCGAATTTCTACTCCAAAACCGATCTTCAAACCGCGGTCAACGCTCCGTTCTTGCGGTTCCCGCCTTTTCTGCCAGACAACGAACTCCTCTCCGCAACAACTCCGCCAGCGATTTCCCCAACCTCTCTCTTCTAAAGATTGCCGCACCAGAGAACCAGGACAACCTCTCTCTCTCTCTCTCTATTTATATATTTCTCTGCGAGAGGGACAGTTGCGATGCGATGATTGGCTAAGAGGAATATTAAAATTCGAGAAAACCCCCGTAGAAGAAATATATCGACAACTGAGAAAATAAAAGGGAGTAATTCCAATGGGAGGAGCGGGGAAGGTGTATTTCGAAAATTAGCAGATTCCGGGCTTGACCGGATCGAATGAACGGTGGATGATGGCGATGACCGGATGTGGGTCCCGCAATAAGAGTCTGATGTCCGTGGAGCTTCCCACGTGTCAAACAGAGAGCCGCACGTGAGAATATACAAATAGCTTTTTTCCTCTCTTGAACGATGGATTTCTTTATTTTCAAAATAAAAATCTTATACTTGGTTTATCTTTTCTCCCATTTGAGGGTGATCTTTTGCCTAGAATAAATGAAATTTATTTATTCAATTTTTTTTACTCATTATAAGATTTTTCTATGATACTATGAGCCCCAAAAGTCGCGTCGCCACTTGGCTTAGGGTTTCCCAGTCAATGGGGCTTCCCACATGTCAAACGGAGAGCCGCACATGAGAATATACAAATAGCTTTTTCCTCTGGACCCTGCTACACGGGCAACCGGTTGCCCCAAAGGAATATTGGGCAACCGGGACACGTGGAAAAAAAGACTCCTTAACCTCATTTCTCATTTACCAAATTTTTTTTTGGCGCTCCTCTTCTTTCGCGCTCTCTCTCGCCCCTTTCATTTTCCTATATTCTGTCTCTCTTCCCGGCGACCCTCCGGCGATCCTCCCGGCGACCCTCCGGCAATCCTCCAAGATTCTCAAGATTCCAGAAAGCCCCGTTAGCACATACAATCCGAATCCGCCAACAATCCAACACCACGGCCATTCCGTGAACGCATTCAAGCCGTCCTCCCTGATCGATCCGATGAACCCGTCTATGCATGATTTTCGCCTCAACGTCACGTTCTCCGCCCCTTCCAGCCACTTCAACTCTGCGGGTTTCCATGGATGTTTACTAAGATGCATGCATGGATGGATAGTTTCAAAGATGCATGGATGGATGGCTAGATTGTTACGAAGATGCGAGGATGGATGGATAGAAAATTACGAATATGGCAGATTTGAATGGATGGTCCGGGAGCTCTCCAATTTGACTCGAAAGGGCAGAATTCTGACCAGCTTCCAACAGTCTAGAAATCTTAACATGGACATCCTCAAAGCGTTGAGACAGTTGGGCGTCTTCCAATAATTTTGACATTTGGTCAAAGAATTTGTCTGATATCACCCTCAGTTGACTTTCACTAGGTTGTATTGCCAGATTCTGTTCTTCGGGTATGTCAGATTTGTAACCATTAATACGAGCAGATACTATCGTATTATATGGTTTGAAAAAAGATTTTCCCTCTTCATTTGAGCCCTCTTGGTCAATGCGTGTGCTCAGGCCGACACCCCTCACTTCAACAATCCACGTGTCGAACCCTCGAGTAGCCATGCTTCGTGCAAATGAAGCCTGAAAGACGAAAAAGAAATGAGAGGAAATGAGCCTAAGCTACCCAAGATGACCAACATCTGAGAAACACAACTAAGTTACCACGAAATTAATGCAAACTATTTATGCAATAAGATGGATGAGGAAATAGAAAAATAAAAAACATTACCTCTCTCTATTTGGCTTTAAAACAGTCGTCGGTTTCATCTTTCCAGTAATCACTAACCTGGGTCCGCAACTTCAAGACTTCATGGCTTTCTTGAGAAAGGCGAGACTGCTCTTGAACTACCTACAGAATAGGTGTTGACGGAGTTGACCAAGAGACAATCAAACTGTTTTACACGTTCTGGCGTTGTGCCCTTGCTGCCCGCAGCTAGAGCAAGTGATACCCCTCTGCTTATTTTTTCTTTGCAGCTGCTCTGCCATGCTTATGTAGCGCTTGTTCCCTATTTTGGGTCGTCCTTTGCAACAAGCTTTCAACGGATTTCTAACAATATCTTCCTCTAAATCAGATAACACACGGTGCAATGTCTGTAGGTTTCTTTCAATAGTTTCGCCCAAAACAATCATTGATGCCTTGTAGAACTGAAATGTGCTCTCGGTTCCAATTGAATGGTGTAAAATGGGCTTCGTCAGAGCTGTTAGTTCAGACAGACATTGACCTTCGGTCATTCCTTGTGTAGCCGTGACTTCAGAGTTGGGTCGCGTAGCCAATGCAGTATCGATGAAGACAAACTGAATATCCACAGTTTCACAGACCTTTTTCCAGCGTCGATTAAACATTGAGACATGGCATGATAATATGTTATTGTGGCGAAAACAACACAACATGTGTTTGCATACAATACCAAGCCAAATCGCCTTCCTACACGAGCACGTACTTTGCTCAACGGAGCCAATGGATATCCTCACAACACGAAATTTGTTTGGAAAGTCTTTGTGACTGATTAGGAAATATCCCTGATCTTTGGAATCATATGCAACACAGGTATATGAAAGCGACATTCCTGATTCAACTTTGAGAAGAACCTGGGCATAATTTGTCAGTATTTGAAGAGCGTCATTAATTAGAGGATCCATTGATGCTGGGGCAAACTTGGTGGAAAGCCTAGCTTAGGACAACTTCTCTCGCGATCGTGTTTCAACTACATCGAAACCATCAATAATGCGCAAGAGAGAGGAATTCGACAATAACGAGGATTTGATCTAACAGTTGACCATCTCCTGCCGTTGTGTAGAAGACACACCTGCGACGAAGTTGTTATGGGTGTAGGCGAATGCCCACTGCTTCGTTTTTTCCTCGAGAACTCGAAGATAGGATTCTGCCGCTTGCCATTTTGACTTCAATGTTGAAAATTCCATCTCGAATTCATCAACATCTTCAATGGAGCCGACCCTCCAGAAATCATTCATGAATCCGCTGAGATTGGCCCTCAAAGGCTAGCTAGAGCACGAGTGATATTCTGGGAAATGTGGAATCTGCACAGTAGATGGATTGTACTGGGCCAAATGTCCTTAATAGCTCGGGCCAATTCCATATCGCCATCTGTAAACAAGACGATGGGATCGAGATTTGTATATGATTGAAATTGTTGAAGAGCCCAAGAGTAGGAGTCAAATTGCTCGTTGGACAAAAGACAACCAACAGTCAATACTGTCAAACCATGGTTATCGATCACTGTGAACGGCACTAGAGGCATGCCAAAGCGATTCGTCTTGTATGTAGCATCGATTTCTAAAATATCGTTGAACTGCACATACTTTGCTTTGCCATTAGCTGAAATCCAGAAAACTCTCTCCAAGCGAAGTGTGTCATCGTTCGATTGGAAATTGAAGGACCAACCATGATTGGACTTCTCTTTCAATAGTTTGACAAAATCGTTAGTCTCGCGAGCTCTACTAGAAGATTTTTGTAACAAATTCTATACGTCTCTTATTGTCCACGTAACTAGAACATCTGGGAAATGCTCCTGCTCTATCAATGTCTTGATTTGAGAGCACCTGAGCATGCCAAGTTCGTTTAACTCCAGCATTTTTGTTTTCACTTCGTCCGGAATGAAGCGATTTTGCGGCATTTGGGACAATTCAACTTCAGTAAAAAGATCGTGATTGTGCTGATTATTTATCTGATACACTTCATAGACGCCCGAGGCTTGATTTAACCGCATCTTAATTACGAATGGACATTGACATTTCAATGTCCTCTTCTCTCTTTGGAACTCTGTAGAAACTGAGGACTGCTTCATCGATGCCTGAGCACCGCGAAAACAAAGAAACCTAATGAATTTCAAGTGCTTCGAACTCTTCTGACCAAGGGGGGAGTTGGCGTACTCGGTACACTTCTCACGTGCTTGCTCGAGTGTTTCAAAGACATCTCCAACGGATACTTTCTGAGTTTCTACAGAAGCCGAAATCAAGTTTCTACAACTGTTCAAACTCCTTAGAACACCACTAGATGATGCAGGCCAAGCATGAGCAATTGACGATTCGACGACGGGAGCACCATCTAATACTCCAGTGCTAGCACTTGCGTCTTCAGATATCGTAGCAACCCCAGCTTCAGCACCCTTCATTGCCGAAAATCAATTTGTAGGGTTTCCTATATTCTCTCTTCATGTCCCTCATAGATAGATAGATAGATAGATAAAGAGAGAAAGAAGAAGCAGAAGAAGACGAAGAATAAGAAGAAGAAGACGATGGTGAAGATAAAGAAGCAGACGATGAAGAGGAAGAAGACAGACAAGTCAAAGAAAAGAAACAAAAAGTGGAACCACCATCAAGCGATAACAAGAAGGAATGTATGAATTCAAGAGTTTAGAAAAGGGAAAGAAGAAGTAAATGTGTATATACTTGAAGCCCAGATTAACATTCCATAGTCACCAAGAGTCTAAGTGGACCATCAAAGACCTAAGCTAACCTTCTTCAATGACTTTTGATATTTGACACTACAATTAAGGGAACAAGAATACAAAATGGGTATTACTATGGTTCAGTTCATGCTCTATCGAATGATTGACAAAATACTGGCTTCTATCAAACATAACATAGTTGATCCATGTTTTATCTGTTACAAAACTTTCTGATTATAAATACATATCATGTAGTGTTAGGTCATGGAGGATACTTAGTAGGGTTTAAGCTAACTAATGGGCCCGAGGCCTTGTACTCTGTAATAGCCTAACCCTAGGAGATATTAATAAAAATAACTACTTCAGGCCCAACATGGGCCGCCTAACTTCCCACTAAGGGCCCATTAAGGGCCCATTAGTGTAGGCGATAGGGCCCATATATTAGGCCCAGTAGGGCCTAATATATGTTGGGCCTGACCACAGTCAGGCCCAACTCTCCAACGGTTGAAACCAGCCGTTGGAGAGTCCAGCTGCTTTAAAAGCATTTGGACCTCTCATTTCAAACAGTCATATATTCAAAATATATGACCATTGGAAACAGGGAATATTCCTTAGGAATATTCCCTTTCTAACAAGTGAAGTTTTTCTTCTATAAAAGGGGGCCCAGTTCAGCAATAAAAATTATTCCTTCTTGCCCCAAATTCTTCTCTCTTCTTTTTTCTCTTTCCATTAATCACATGTAGCATGGCATCAATGTAAATCCGCAAATCCATTTTCATGTTGCAAGTTTATGTAATGACTTTTAATCATGTTTGCCTAAGATTGTAGCCCCATTTCACCAAATTATCTCTTTCCACATATACATTCTTGTACTTGAAGAAAAAGGCGAGCAGGGTAAAGATACAAAGGAAAAAAAAGAATTTTTTAGACAAAGAATAAAAAATAGCACAAGCGAGGGCTCAGTTTCGAGATGAATATATCTACAGTCTCCGTCAACTCAGTGAAATCAGCACTAAAGAAAGCATTCATACAAAGCAGTGTGAAAGAGCAGGCAAACATTGAAAGCAATGAAGCTGTAGTGTGTGCAATATTAGCTCAATGTTCTGTCACACTCTTTGTCCTATGGGTGAGGAACCGCCCAGAAGGCATGTTCCAGCAATGTACTATCATGTTCATATGAATGCATTTTTTTCTTAAAAAAAAGATAGATAAATGGATAGATAGATAGATAGATGGATAGATCGCGTTTCCTAGTTGCCCGTGTAGCAGGGTCTACCCGGGCAACCGGTTGCCCCAAAGGAATCTTGGAGAGATAGATAGATGGAGAGATTGCGGAAAACGCGGAGGAAGTAGGGTCCTGCCTGGACTCGTCTTTCCTGGTGCGTCATCACGTTTCCTAGTAGCCGTGTCTCAGTGTTGATGGTCGGGGCGGCGATTGTGTTCGCTAACGGGGCTTTCGAGAATCTTGATTTTAATTTTCGCAGATGAGCTAAGAGACAACCCATTGAAATAGAATAAGAAACAACACATTGAAATAGAAATAGAGATGGGAAAAACTACACCTTGAATCTACGTGGGGACCTGCGGATTTCTCGTCAGAAATCTGCTTCAGAGTGGGTTTCAACACGTCTGCCGCACATCTGTGCGAGAAAACACGGTTGAAAAATAACAATCGGAGATCGATTTAGAAGAAAGCTCAAGAAAATGATACAAATTTTACAAAGGAATCGTTGATGAGCTACCGAAGCTGAAAATTAGATGCCGATAGAGGGGCTTCAGCGGCGATCAACAGTGGCGGAGCGTTGAGCGGAAGAGAGAGCGCGAAAGAAGAGAGAGAGAATATAGGAAAATGAAAGGGGCAAGAGAGAGCGCGAAAGAAGAGGAGCGCCAAAAAAATTTTTGGTAAATGAGAAATGAGGTTAAGGAGTCTTTTTTTCCGCGTGTCCCGGTTGCCCAAGATTCCTTGGTGGCAACCGGTTGCCCGGGTAGCTGGATCCTTTTCCTCTCTTGAAAGATGGATTTATTTATTTTCAAAATAAAAATCTTATACTTCATTTATCTTTTCTCCCATTAGAGGATAATCTTTTTTCCTGATATAAAAAAAGTTTATTTATTCAATTTTTTACTCGTAATAAGATTTTTTATGATACTCTGAACCCCGAAAGTCATGTCGCCACATGGCTTAGGGTTTCCCATTCAACATCGCATACAAATTTGAAGATGCACCAAAAAAAACAAAATCATTGTTCAATCCGTGTGCTGTGTCAGCTTGATGGAATGTGGTCCAACCTTGAGAAAATGATTGAAATCTTTATGGCCTTATATGAATTCCAAAATTAGGAAACTTTGGGAACTCTGATAATTAAAATGTTCATTAAAAATACTTAAAAATATAATAGCTGATAATTTGATCTCATAAAGTTATGAAAAAGGTCATCCCAAACTATCCTAGCATAAAAGACAAAATACTCCTGGAAGACTGGAATGATATAAATGCACCTAAAAGGAGTTGTGATCATATGAGAATGATATATCTTGAAGCTCCACTACCATAGTTATGGCACTCATCCTCATGACAATGATCATTGTCATAGTCATTGTAGGGACCAACGATAGTTTGATACTAACAATTCAACTTGCTGTAGTAGTCGCTAGATTCCACGACACAGACAAGTCAGGAAGAAAAAGGAGAAAAGAAAATAAATCCCACTAATTAATTAGGGGTAGATTCCACCTTATTTAAAGAGAATATATGTATGAGATCCTCCTTAAGATTTAGGACCCACTCATGTTAAGAATCAGAACAATAAAAAAACCTAAATCAAAATACTTCAGTTATCATGTGACATAATTTAGATATTTTGTGATAGTCTTCAACACTCCTTCTTTACTGGGCTCTGATATTATCAATACCTAGACTGTCAAAAAGTATAAGGGGAAGGTACTATGTGATGGAAGTATATGTGTGTCCAATAAGCTAATCACACATTCCATATCTGGTTCCATTTTCATTGATAGAACATATTCATTATAGTGCAAGTGTGATGCTTATAATGAAGTCCATAAATATATGATTAGACTTAGTGAATTATGATGAGATCGTAATACAAAGATCTCTAGTCTCTAAGTATGTGTTCTACATATTCCTATTCAAAAGATACTCAAGAAGGAAATCGAAGTATACGGATAGAATTGCACTATCTAGCCTCTTTCATATGATGAGTATGGCCGGTCTCGTAGCCATTAGTGTGGAGACATTACGGATAGATAATGGGTGCTCTTTAGTGGAAATATTTCATTGAATTGATCCGTATGAATCCTTGAATGGTATTATACCAAACTGTGAATAAGGTTGATTCACATCACGGTTGTGTAAGCGGTCCTTAGACCTGAGACACCAAAGATGTCTTTTTTGAGTTCTATGCCTTGATTCATCCATGGAAAACAAGATTCCATGGATGCAGGCGCATGTTAATCGATTCGTAATCGATCTCTAAACATACATCAAATGTACCTTGTGGAGAACTTGTTCCACCCTTGTCTTTGCTGCTTTGACATTGTTTTGAAGCTGTTCACGTGTCCACCCACTAGAAGTGATCGCTTAGCACTTGGATCTCCACCTTGTATTCTTCTACTCTTCTTGAAAATCTTGAAAATTTTCTCACCATGAAGACACTCTCCTTAGTTTTTTTTTTTTGGCAAAAAACACGGTGCCGGGTACGTCCAACCCCAGGGTTGTGCCCGTAGACCGATCCATCCGTGCCCTGGACGCCACCCAGGGGGTTTTTATTTATAAAGTGGAGTATTTTTCAATGTTTTTAGGCGTGGAGCGAGTGTATATATCCTAATTACACTCGGATCCCACTCGTTCACGCCCATATTTGAGGAAAAGAAAAAATACATGAATGAAACCTCGCAAGCGCTCAGGGAAGTGTGCTTGCTGTCGTCCTGCCCGTGCCACTCCGCGATGATAATGTAGTGCGGGAGGTGTCCTCTCCGTCGTCAGGTGGGATCGAGGGAGTTCGTGGTGACGCACTAGTCAATGCGAGCGCTGTCCCTACCTCTAGCTCCAGCGTTCCATGTAATCCTCCAGTCCCGCGGGCCTGGCGTCGCGAGGATGCGCCGTGTGCGGAGGGTGGGCATGCCAAGACGATCGAGGCGATAGCACCCACGAGCCGTGGGGGGGAGCGCCTGCCAAGAATGAAAAAGAGAGGAGGGAGTGCGTGCGTGTACCGTGTGGTTGGCGAGGGCATCTGCTGTCTGGTTGCCCTCTCGCAGCTGGTGACAAAAGCAGGCTATGCGGAAACGACACCGCATGATGTCTTTCCACGCACGGCTTAGTCGCCATTGGGAGCATGTACCTGTATGAAACATATCGACCAATATCTGTGAGTCTGATTCCACGACGATGTTGTGAAGGTTTCGTTCCTCACAGAGGAGTAGACCATCACGCATCGCCATAGCCTCAGCTACTGTATTAGTTTGTATGCCATAAAAGGAAGAAAAAGCAAAGAGTATACTCCCCGTATGGTCTCTGAGGATACCTCCCCCCCCCCCTGCTGGCCCCGGATTCCCTTTGGCCGCACCGTCCACATTCAGTTTGAGAGTGCCTATTGACGGTGGGAGCCAATAAACACCTCGATATTGGATGCAGGTGGCAACGGGGGTCACCGGGATGCCAATGGAGCAGAGGAGGTCTCTCGCGAGTGCTGATCGGTCGTCTCGAGGGGGAAGTAGAGATTGGATGCGTCGAAGCCACAGCTGAACTCGACGCATGATGTCCACGACGCGCATGGGCGTACTTATAACATGCAAATTAATATACTTAATTACTGAATTATACATTCTATTTATGTGTTTTAATGGTCATATTTGCATGTTATCATGATAAAATACATTGAAATCAGTTAACATGTCGTTTTTCTATTATTTCATATTTTTTATCATTTTTTACATGGAATTTGACATTGTTTCAGTGAAGAAATATTTTTACATGATTTTATTTGCTTGGTTTAAGGTCAGTAAATCATCTCTGATTTTCTGAATTTTCCCATATTTTTATGAATTTTTCTGAATTTTTCTGACCATTATTTAGGCAATAAATGATTTTTATTTGGTTAATTAATATATTGATTATTTGTTTTGTATTTTTAATGGATTTTATATGAATATCACGTCATTCGCGAAATTGGGCGAATGAAGGATATATTAATTAAATAAGAAAGGAGAGAAGAGAGGAGAGAGATAAGAAAAGTCAAATAGAGTGATTAAAAGAGAGAGAAAAGCGGAAGAGAGAGGAGAGAGAGTAGAGCGGCTAGAGAGGAGAGAGAAGAAAAGATATTTAATAGGAGGAGAGAGATTTGAAAAGTCAGAAAGTGCGGCCGACGCGGACAACGAGGGTGTCGTGTCCCGAAACACGGAAAGCGAGAAAATCAAGCCCAGCCAATAGGAAATTCCGATTTTTTTAGAGAAAATAAAAGAGATCCAACGGCCCACATTTGATCTCACTAAAACTGCGATATCTTGAGATCTACAACTCCGATTGGGCTGAAATTTTGAGGGCAGGTTCGTCTTTTCCTCCTCTACAATCTGGACGGTTGGATCTTTAAATAGAGGTCAGAAAAAAAGGCGAAATTCACTTTTGGAGGCTCTCCCCAAGCAATTGGCCAGGAAGGACACAGGAGGCATTCTGGAAGTCGTCAGATCTGGATCTCTTTATCAAATTTGTAAGTTTCTGAATTGTATTTGATCATCTTCTAGAACGATTCGAAAACGCCTTGGCATGGGTGAAATGTACATGCCCTAGATTCATGTTTTGAATGCATCAGCACTTCTTTTTGATTTGGATTTGAGATCTGACTTTTGATAATTAATTCTTAATCATTTTAGGACATTTCTGCTTCATTATATTTTTAATTTAGGGTCGAATTGGGGCTTTTCCCAATTTCTTCACTTTCTCTCTCTAGGTTAATTTGATTTGTTTCTCTCTCTAGATTTCGGTTTTTATTGTTTAGGAATTTAATTTAATATATAAAAAACCCAAAAATAAAATTTGAACCGAAAATTCATCCATTTTGAACTCCAATTCAAAACTCACTTTCTTGATTATTAATTTCCCAATTTTAATTCTGAAAATTATTATAAATTTTATTAAATTGGGAAATTAATAATTTATATTTTTATGAGCTTAAAATAATAATAATATTCTTATCTGGAATTATCTGACCGAAATCAAAATTAAGTTTTACTTAATTTTGATTATTTTAAGAATATTATTTAATATTAATTGAATTAAATATTGCAAAATTCAAAATTACTTGACTTGATTCATAAAAATTGTTTGAAAATTCTGAATTGTTGCCTCCTTGCGGATCGACCCCTTGCTTGCTCTATATTCTTATTTAGTAATTAAGGGAATTATAAATTTATTGCATAAGTCTAAAAAGCGCAACGACCACGTAATTTTACGTGATTTTTCGGCTTATCACGTACCTGCAAAACAGGAAGAATTTCGCCCTTTCCAAATCTCCCATAGAAGATAAGCTATGGTGGTGCGGAGGATGGGGCTCCATGCAGAGCGAGTTGGCGAGAGGATAAACTTGCCAAAACACTCAAGACGGGGTCAGAGGACGAAGGTGGTCGGTGATGAGGCGCCAACATTCCACTGCCGTCTCGCTGTGGAAGAAAAGGTGGTCCATTGTCTCCGTGTGTGGGAGGGTGGGGGCAACAATGGCAGTGGGAACTAAGAGAGTATCCGATCGGAGTCACTCGATCGTCAGTCGGGAGGCCGTAGTGTAGAACTCTCCAAAGGAAAAAGGAGACGCGCGTATGGATCGCCGGATGCCAGATGCACCAACCCCAATGCTGTAGGGGGGATTTCACACGAAAATGCTCCCAAGAGGAGCGACGCGTGTAGGCTCCATTGGATGTGAGTGTCCAGATAACACAATCAGAACTAGAGTCGAGTGGCGTAGTCTGGACCTCGGGTAGGGTGTCCAAGGGAAGACCGTGCTGCTCCCATAGGTGTGGCGTATTGCCTCTAAGCAACTAGGTCATAATGAGTCTCATTCGGTGTGGTACAAACCGTGGGTGGGAAGCGAGTGGCGCATCAGCATACCAGGTATCGTACCATGCGCTAATGTCCCCTCGGCCGATATGCCAACGTGTGACCTAGGCCATCTCAAGCCAGTGATGCTGCCACGTCCGCCATCTCTTAGGGCCTCGAATATCTATCTCGCGACGGGCCCATTTTCCGTATTTGGTTAAGATGAGATTCCCCAATGGGGAGTGTGTGGTACGCACACGCCATACTAGTTTCTTTTGAAGCATGTCCTGGACGTCTGAAAGGCGTCTGATCCCTAGACCCCCTTCATCCGTCGGACGACTCGCTTTCTCCCAAGAAATCCAATGATGACGGCTCTCTCCCTCGAGATGACCAGACCATAAGAAGCGTGCACATAGGCGTTCCACAGAGCGGAGAACAGTAAGAGATAGTGAGTGGACCGCAAGAGTGTGTAGCGGGATACTCATGAGAACATGCCGTATAAGTTGGATACGTCCTCCGGGGGATAGGAAACGAAGTTTCCATCCCTCTAATTTCTTTTTGAGCTTGCATAGCACGGCATCAAAGTAGTGATGACGAGTAGGGCCAAGAAAGATAGGACATCCAAGATAGTCGAATGGAAGGTGACCTCGTGAGTATCGTGTATAATGCTGGAGTATCTCAGAGCGCCTTGTAGTGGTGGAAGGTCCCACGATAAAGCTACTCTTCGAGGCGTTGACGAGCTGGCCCGAAGCTTGCTCATAAGCTGTAAGGACACTCATAAGTTCCTTAATGGATTTTTTAGATCCATTGAGAAACAATATGGCATCATTAGCGAATAGTGAATGCGAGAGAATCGGGCAACCCCTCTTTGTAAAGTATGGTTGGATGAGGCCTTGGTCGATCGCTCGGGTGAGCGATCGGCTGAAGACCTCCTCCATCAATATAAAGAGGGTAGGTGAAATAGGGTCACCCTGCCTGAGTCCCCGCGTAGCCGTGAAAAAGCCGGTTGAATTTCCATCCATTAGGAGAGAGAAATGGTTCTCCCTAATGCAAGCGTCGACAAGTGCTATGAATGCATCCGTGAATCCAAAGCGTCGCAGCACTTCGAGGAGGAAATTCTACTCTACTCTATCAAAGGCCTTCTCCATATCAAGCTTGATGATGACATTGGAGCCTGGGATATGGGTGTCTATGGACTGGGCTAGCTCGTGCACTAGCGTGATGTTGTCATGGATCTGTCGACCCTTAACGAAGCCACACTGTTCTGGCGAAATAAGTCTATCAAGAAAGCGCCCTAGTTGGTTTGTAATGATCTTAGATGCGACTTTATAGCATACATTACAAAGACTGATCGGGCGGAAGTCTCGAAAGGAAGTTGGAGTGTCCACTTTTAGAATGAGCGCCAAAAAAGTGGATTTCCAACTCCTTGCGAAGACTTTACGCCTGAACACCTCCTTGATAGCTAGCACCAAGTCAGTGCCTACAACATCCCAGCATGCTGTATAGAATTCGACGGTGAATCCATCCGGTCCTGGGGCCTTGTTGCGACCCAAGGAAAAAACTATCTCTTTGATCTCCGCTCGAGTGGGGGGGGGGCTAGCAGAAGTGCGATGTCATGGTCGGTCACCAAGTAAGGGATAGAGGAAAGAAGATCCTCGCTCATAACAGTGGGCTGTGAGGAGAGGAGTGAGTGGTAGTATTCCACTCTTGCAGCTGCTAGCTGGACAGGGTCCTGACCATACGTCTCTAGTAGGGTCGTATAGTTCAGGCGCGCTCTGTGGCGAATCGAGGCGTGAAATAAATGCGTGTTTCTATCACCCTCTCGCAGCCACTGGATACAAGATTTCTGGAGACAAAATATCTCATGTCGTCTCATAGCGTCCTCAAGCTGCTCTTTGAGTCGTAATTGGCGCTTGCCCATATAATCTGTCTAGCACTCCTGTAGTTGGCGGTCAACATCAACTAATTTCTTCTTTAATTCTTCGACCGACGAATGGACGTCTCCAAAGACATGACGATTCCACCATTTTAGGTGGAGCTTGAGATTCCTCAGTCGATAACTGAAGTACTCCATAGGGGATGTGGAAATCGAACCATGCTAATGGCTACGCACATAGCTATGGAACTCTCGATGTTCTAACCGCATGTTTTGAAATCAAAAGGGTGGACGACGGACCCGTTGACTCAGGTCTAGGAGAAGAAGGATCAGCGTGTGATCTGAATAAAATCGCGGGAGAATCTCTATCGTGAGTGTGCAAGGCATCAAAGCGGTACTATTGATAAAACAATGATCAAGTCGTTCGTACATACGTGCATCCGCTTGACGTCCATTGCACCAGGTCCACTTTTCCCCTGTGGTAGGCGGCTCCACTAGTGAAGCCTTGTGGATAAAGTCATTGAATGCTTGCATAGAGCGTAACCGCGGTGGGCGACCCTCCTGTCGCTCACTGATGGCCCGTATGCAGTTGAAATCTCTGGCTATAAGCCAAGGCAGATCAACCATCTACGAGTGGGAGTGTATATGTTGGGCGAGTTCCGCCCAGAGGGCCTCCTGCTCTGTGTGTCTATGCAAGACATACACGACAATAAGTAGGTAGGGCTTTGGGGAGCATGGCACGTCGAAGGTGACGTATCGTGTCCCTTCAGCCAAGAGTGCGATCGAATATTCTCGCTTCCAAAGGAGCCAGAGCTTATTCGATGAGTGGCAATAAACATGGTCCATCTCGAGTTTCCTCGCTATGTAATGGGACTGATCCGATGTAGTCATCGGCTCGAGAAGCCCCACTATACCTAAGTTATGCCTATTGATAAGGGAGAGTAGATGTGTTTGTGTGAGAGGGTTGCCAATCCCTCTACAATTCCAAACAAAACTTGGAGTCATGAATCTATCTGCTCGCGTGACGCACTCGAGATCGGGTGTTGTATGTGCGATGTGGAGATGAAGGAGATGCATCCAAGCGGTGTCTCAGATAAGGAGAGGTATCCCTGTCAGAATCCTCTGAGAGGGAGACAACGTCCTCCTCACCTGTGGTATCCCGACCACTGGTAGCGCCACACATGTCCTCCGAACTCTCCTTGGTTGAGTAGAGAAGAGAGTGGAGAAAGGGGGGGCCTCTCAAATCTGGCTAGCTTGGGGGCTTAAAATGAGTGCCCCTTCCCTATTTATATTTTACTTAAGTTTTTGTCAAAAACCCTACAAAGTAAAATATATCTACCAATGACTTTATGACCTTATGCGTGTGACCCTCTATGCCCATGTATCCTTCTAGTCAATAACTTTAGTGGCCCAATACCAATTATTGGACAACCTTATTAATTAACTATATCAACATATAGATTAGTTAACTAAGGATCAATTTGTGTGGCCAAAAGGAACCCCGGACCGACCGGAGGAGGCGGTATTCTCCGAGATCATACATGGATTCTTCTTTTTGCTTTCTCATATTTTTATGGCATACAAACTAACACAAGAGCCGAGGCTATGGCAACATGTGATGGCTTGCTTCTCTACGAGGAGTGAAACCTTCATAATATCATCATAGAATCAGACTCACATGTGTTCGTCGATATGCTTCATGCTTGTATATGCTCCCAATGGCGCCTACAGAGCGTGTGGCAGGACATCATGTAGTGTCGCCCTCCACTTGACTAGTATCTACCATCAACTATGCAAGGGCAATCAAATAGCAGATGCCCTTGCTAACCATGTGGTATGCAATCGAGCACCTTCCTCTCTTTACCTCTCTTGGCAGGATCTTCCTCGGGAAGCTTGGGGATGTCACCGTGTAGAGCGCCTCGGCCTGCCGGCTCTTCGTACGTGTCACTCCCTACTGAAGGATGGCCCCCGCGATTGGTGTATTATATGGAGTACTGAAGGCCGCTCGCACTCTTGCCTGATTTCTGTACCCACTGCGCACCTCCATGCTGACAGCAAATGAAGGGGGGAGGAGCTCCGCACACTTCATGCACCACAACTACGACCGGGGTCCAACACCATACCTGCACGCACAAACTTCTTTAGGCACTTCCTAGGTATCACTCATGTATTTTTTCTTTCATTGCTCCCTGGGCATGGGCGAGCAAGGTTCGTGTGTAAGTGAGACATTTATGCTCACTCCACGCTTATAAACGCTGATGAACAATCGACTTAATAAATAAAAATCCCCTAAGTGATGTCTAGGGCATGGTTGAATTGGTATGCGGGTACAAACTTGGAGTTGGCTATACCCGACACTGTGTCATTTGCCAAAAAAATAACTAAGGATTGATTCAACCTAATCTAGGTTAAGTTTCCAGGCCGTGGAGTGCTAAGATACACCTCGTGCTCTAGAAGATACCGAGTAGTGTTTAAACTCTATCATGGAACCTTTACCGTCATCGGTTATCGTATATGTATAATCCATCATCCACGCGAGACTCTTGAACGACTTAGGGTATGGTTTACCATCAAACCCTAATCTGTCGTTCGATTAGTACTGGTAACGGGGATCGTTGGAGAACATCTTCTCCAATATCATCACTACCCTGGCTAGGGATTTTCTACATCATCTTCCTTGAGTCAATCTTGTCTTATATCGAGGGCGAACGATCCCATCTTGACCACTCAATCATCTCCATGAGCTTCTTACTACATCAGAGATATGACTTGTTTAAATCCCATGATTAGAGGCTCGTAAGTCGTACTCAAAATGTAGTTGTCTATTCACAAGATGTCATTGGTGTCTTAGGTCAAGTCAGTAGATCTCTTATACAACTATGACGTAAATTGATCTGATTGACAGTTCAATATAATGTCATTCAGGGATTCATACGGATCAATTTAGTGCACTCTTTTCTAGAGAGCACCCACTATCTGTCCTTAGTGTCACTACACTAATAGCCACATGATCAGCTATACTTGTTGTATAAGTAGGAGCAGTTAGTGCTATTATATCCAAATAATTTGATGCCCATATTGGTTATCCATCGAATAAGAATATATATAATACATGTTTAATGACTAGTGATCATTATATTATGATCTCATCATAATCCCCTAGGTCATTGCACGTATTCATAGACTTCATTATAAACATCACACCACAATAATAATGAATTTAAATATTTTATTCAATGAACTTAAATAAACATGGTAGTTTGATAGGCTTGACGGTCACATAATATCCATCAATAGGTCCCAAAATAAAAGAAATAGAAGAATCAAAGTCTTCAAATAGGTGGGTCTGATTGTTGCTCCTTCAAGATGATGGAGTGCGGTAAGGGGAGCTCTACATCGACATAAGACTTTAGTTGTTGCCCATTCACCTTCAATTCTTGCCCAGTCTTTGGGTCACAAATGGTGATGGCTTCATTGTCAAAGACTTGAATGATGGTGAAAGGGTCATCCCACTTGGATTTAATTTTCTTAAAAAAAGTTCTAGGTGAGAATTATAAAGCCATAGCTTTTGACATTGATGAATGGTCTGGCAGTTTATAAGCTTGTCATGAAATCTTTTCATCTTGGATTTATAAATTCTTGAGTTCTCAAACGTCTCCTGTCTCAACTCTTGGAGCTTATGCATCTGCAAAAGACGTTTCTCTCCAACTGCATCTAAAGAGAGATTAAGTTTCTTAATGTCCCAATAAGCTCTATGTTCAATTTCGACGGGAAGATGTCAAGCTTTACCAAAAACCACCCTATATGGAGACATTCCAAATGGTTTCTTTTAAGCGGTGCAATAAGCCCATAGAGCATCAAATAATCGGCTTGACCAATCCTTCCTAGTTGGCCTAATAATATTTTTAATAATCTTATTTATCTCTTTATTTGAATTCTCTATCTGTCCCTTAGCTTAAGGGTGATATGGGGTTGCAACACGATGATGTACCCCATATCTCTTAATCATTGAACAAGGTTGAGAATTATTAAGATGACTACCCCCATCACTTATAATGGCATTCATACATCCAAACTTGTAAAATATATGTTGTTGAATAAATTTAAGCACGACTCTATGATCATTTGATCTGGTGGGAGTGGCTTCAACCCATCTAGACATATAGTCCACCCCATGAGGATGTACTCATGCCCATCAGATTTTAAATAAAGGATCCATAAAGTCAATTCCCCACACATCAAAGATCTCTATCTCAATAACCAGCTGAAGTGTCATTCTATCCTTCTGGTTAACATTCATTGTGGCCTGGCATCTGAGCCAGCTTTAAAAGAACTTAAATGCATTGGAGAACAACTTAGGCCCAAAGAAACCATAAATTTAAAACTTTAAATGCTGTAATTCTAGGGGCATAGTGTCCTCTGAATAAAGAAGAATGACAAGTAGCTAAGATGCTTGTTTCTTCTTCTTCAGTCACACATCTTCTAGACACATGATCAAATCCTAGTTTAAAATTTTCAGGTTCATAATAGAAATAAAAAATGAATTTCTTCAAAAAATTTCTTCCTGTCATTGTAATCCCAATTTTCTAGAAGTAAACGAGTCACTATATAATTTACATTGTGTCCATACCATGGGAGGTTTTTGCTCTGAATTTCTAAGATTTGTTCATCAATAAATTCATCAGGGATAGGTGTCGATGCTTCAGTAGACAATCTAGAATGATCATCTGCCACAACACTATCCACTCCTCTATCTCTTATTTCTACATCAAATTCTTGGAGTAAGATCCAATTAATGAGTCTTGGTTTTGTCTCTTTTTTTGTTAGAAAAAAAATTAAAGTAGCATGATCAGAAAAAATACTACCTAGTAAATAATAACAAAATTTTTCTAAAGTAAAAACTATAGCCAAATGTTCCTTTTCATTTATAGAGTAATGAACCTGAGCTTCATTCAAGGTTTTGCTGGCATGGTAGATGGCCACTGGCTTCTTATCTATCCTTTGACCTAAAACAGCTCCCATTGCAAAGTCAGAAGCATCACTAATGAGTTCAAAAGGGAGACTCCAGCTAGGAGACTGCAAAATTGGAGCTTGAATTAATGCCTCTTTAATCTGCATGGAAGATGCTTTAGCATCATCATCCAAAATAATATTCACCTCTTTAGAAAGTAGATGGGTCAAAGGTTTGGAGATTCGTGTAAAGTCTTTAATGAATCTCCTGTAGAAGCCAACGTGGCTAAGGAAACCCTAAGTTGTTTTAGGGTGGCAGGCAAGGGAAGATTCTTGATGACTTCCACTTTTGCCTTGTCCACCTCGAGGCCACCTTTGCTGATGTGGTGCCCCAGAACTATCCCCTCTTCCACCATGAAATGAGATTTCTCCCAGCTTAAGACCACATTGTTCTGGATACATCTCTGCAAAACCTTGGTCAAATCAGTTAAATAGCCATCAAGAGAATATCCAAAAACTGAAAATCCATACATGAATATTTCTAAAAAATCACCTACTAAATCAGAAAACATTGCTGTCATGCACCTTTGACAAGTTGCGAGGGCATTGATTAGATCAAATGGCATTCTTTTAAATGCAAATGTACCAATTGGACAAGTGAATGTGGTTTTCTATAGATCTTGTTCATGTATTTCAATTTGATTACAACCAGAATACCAATTGAGAAAACAATAAAAGTTTTGTCTAGCTAGTCTCTCTGAGACTTGGTCAACAGAGGGTAAACGGTAATGGTCCTTCTTAGTAACATAATTTAGCTTCCTATAATCAATGCAAACCATTGATGATACCCTGGTTTGGACCTCCTCTCCCTTTTCATTTTATTTTTAGAGACTACTGGCATAGGACTGAACATAAATAAATCCTGCCTTTAACCATTATAAGATCTCCTTTTTTATGACCTCGAACATATGAGAGTTAAGACTTCTTTGAACTTGTCTTGTAGGTTTAGTGTTCTCCTTAATATAAAGTATATGTGCACATACCTTTGGACTAATCCCTTTAATATCCTCGATGGTTCATCCAATGGCAAGTTTACGGGAAGATAAAACATTAAGTAGTGCATGCTCTTGACTCGATGGCAGTGATGATGATAGAATGACAGGATATGATTTCTCAAACCCTAAAAATGCATATTTTAGAGTGGAGGGTAATGGTTTGAGATCATTATGCAATGATGAAGAGCTAGCAATCATTATAACTAGGATTAGTTAGTGATATTCTATCCGGATAATTTGTTGCCCATCTTGACTATCCATCAAATATGAATATTAAGAATACATGCTTAAAGACTAGTGATCACTGTATTATGATCTCATCATAATCCCCTAGGTCATTTGCACGTATTCATGGACTTCATTATAAACATCACACTAAAATAATAATGAACATAATATTTTATTTAATGAACTTAAATAAACATGGTGGTACGATTGGCTTGACGGCCTCAGTCTTGTGGATGGACAATTGTACTTTGACTATGACCTACATGTTCCTTAATATGGGATTTTAAATAGCCTTAGTTCGGGTGCATCAAGAAGTTCACGAAGACGATTGAGTGGTCAAGATGCAATTGTCCACCCTCGGTATAAGAGGTGATAGCTCAATGAAGACGATGCAATGAAGTCCTTGGCAAAGGTAGTGAAATATCATAGAAGAGTTCTCCGATGATTTCCAAACGCATCAGTAATAACTCGGATGACCGATTAGGGTTTGACAGTTAACCATACTCTAAGTCATCCTAGGAGCATCAAGTGGATGAGGGATTATATGTACATGGTAACTAATGATGAACAGGTTCCATGAGTAAGTCGAAACACACTCCTTACTATCTTCTAGAGCACAAGATGTAGCTTGACACCCCACGTGTTGGAGACTCAACCTATTGATTGAGTTAAAATCAATTTGACGTTAATTAATCTATATGATGATATAGTTAATTAATTTGGAAGGCCAATAAAGGTTGTTGGGCTGCTCAAGTCGTTAACTAGAGGGTCACACACAAATGATTTTTTGGACGTCAGAAGATATACTTAAGTTTTTGGGATTTTTATAAAAAATACTCACTTAGTATAAATAGGAGAAGGCTCTAAAGGAAATTCACCCAGGCCGGAATTGTTAAGGAGCCTTCCCCTTCTTCTCCTTTCTCCCAGACTTCCTCTCCATTCCCGATGTGATCGCGACGACGTAAGGATGACGATTGAGATTGAACGGGGCTTGTCAACGAGAAAGAGAAAATCTGGCATGCCAAGGACTACGTGGATACTTCTAGAGGCTGCATACATGAGCAGCTCCACGCGACTCATTCGAGGATCAAAGTAATCATGGATGTGATTTGTGGCGAGGTACTTCGTTTCAAGATTTTAATGATGTCGTTCGATTTCCTTTAAGTCTTCCTTTGCAAAATATTTTGATTTGTTCATCCATGTCAAGGCCTCTAGAACCCAACACTACGTCCCCATCAATCATACATACTCTCAATCATCTATGTCTCATAGAGAAACCTAGAACACAATTCTCTAATGAGAGAAGCTAGTACACCATATATGACATTACCCTACATTGGTTGATCCCAATTGGTTCCTTGTATGATATTTTGATTAGATTATAGAGTTTAGATAATGTAAAGAAACATTCCCAGTGTTGCTTCCATCGAGGTGTTTTAGTAACTTTTTATATCAGGCAGCTTTGATAGAGGTATTGACTATAGGAGATGTTAAGGTGTCGTCGAATAAGCATCAAGGAGGCACTTATATGTATGAACACCTAGATCGATGCTTTGTGAACAACATCGACATGCTTCAATGCTCCATAATCATAAGCATCATACTTTGATACTCATTACTCTTGAATTGAGCTCTAAGAAACCAATACATTCTTTCAAAATTTTAATTATGTTTCTTCTCTATATAGACTTCCACAACTTTCTTCAAAGCCACTTACATGAGAAACTTTAATTATGAGCTGAGGAATCTCTAATTGCACCTGAAATTGTGGAATAGGAATATATTCATGAGCATCTACACCCAGGTTCAATCCCAAATGATAGATCTTGTGGAGGGTGAGAGGCAACTTCAAGCCAATTAGACAAACACACCATGTGAACAGGTTAATGTGTGTGATGAACCAGCAATTATGGGTAATTACATCTTATTAGGCTTATGATTTATGTAAGAATATCTATATATTTGTTACAAGCACAGAGAAAGTAAGGGTCAAATCAATGTGGAGGAAGTATTCAAAAAGTGAATATTATTTATTTTTATTTTAGGAATTAAATTTTATTTAACGACTAAAAATTAGTGGAAATTATTTCCAAATAACTCTATGAAATAGGGAGAATATTTTTGTAATTAACCTATTTCATATAAGTTTTATAGAATAAATTTTATGGTATTTCTTGAAAGTTATTGTGAGAGATCCTAATGAATTCCAACTAAATAATGTTAGCCAACGCTTTGGTAGTGCTAGGTGGGGGTTGATGGCAATGGGGATGAGTTGATGGAGCAAAAAAAACAAATATTATTGTGATTTTGACGGAGATGGTGGCCGATAATCACTCACCAATGGCGGAACAAGGGAAAGTGATGCAGAGTAACTAGGGCCAGTGGCAGAGGAGATGGCATTGGAGATGCACTGATGCGTAGTAGAGTTGGTGGTAGTGTGCAAGATGATGAAAACCTAGCCTACCGATGACAATTAACCTAGGAAAGAGCATGAAGACATTAGTTCAAAGATAAAGATCACACAAACCTAATTGTCACCTGTCCAACAAGTTGAGTGGTGTTTCCTCTTCACCAGTCTTGATCTGAATGTCACTCCTTCAAACCTTGGAATAAAAGAACTTACTCAAATGATATTTTCAATGAGCAAATTACTTGAGTAATTGTAATCAGAAACAAAACCCAAAGTGAGGGGTCTATTTATAGATCTAAGTTGATAGCTATATCAAGGGAAGAAGTAACTACCCACAACATTTCAGCAAAATGTGTTCTAGATTGCTTGAAGTTAAAACAATCTTCGCCATCTAATTTTTTTCCTCTCTCCTCTTATTTTTTCTCTTGCCTGATCCACGTGACAGATTTCCAACATTGCATAAAAATTTAAGAAGATCTGAAAAATTCAAAAAACAAATTAGACATACTTAAAAAAATTCAGATATACTTTTTGACTTATAAATTTGTTTTTATGAATTCAAAGTCATAAAATTCAACAAAAATACTAGAATTTTTGGAAAAACATTAACATCATGCTAGTAATATACTAAACCGTAAATTTTAAATAGATGCAAAATATTATAGTCTGACTTTTAAAAGTATATGCTTAATGCCAGAATTTTCAAAAAAATTTGAAAATCAGGAAAACGAATTTCATTAACATTTCAAGATATAATAACATGCATGTATTATCATTTGAATTAATACATGCACACAGTGCATGAAATTACTACTAAATATAACATAATTTGTGATTATCAATGATCAAGTAGTTAGAAAAAGTTATTCGACGATATGAGATATGCTATCTCTAGAAGTCACGGATCTAGTGGCTCGAAGAGTATAATATAAATCCTATATCAATCATAGCACAATTATACATGTCTACCAGAGGGATATAACAAATATCTGAATTGGGTGCAAGAGGCAGTATTCACATATCTTGCGTGTACACTAATGATAAGAATAAAAATGCTGTGATTAAATGCAATTTTAATTATGTCGTTTGGATTTAGGCTTATGCAATAAATTTCTAAAGTTCCCTTTTTCAAAATATAGAAAGTATAGAATGAGAAAGGGCTCGATCATATGGAGGCAACTGTCCTTAAAATCTGAATCTATTTTATGGTTATAGGAGCTAGAAATTCTATGAACTAATGGAAGGCCTAATAAATAGAGAGATGATGCCAAATGAGAGAAGGGGATCAAAAAATTTAAACCTTCTCCTGAAGATTCAGATCACCTGAATGAATGACGAGATTGATTGTAGCATTTAGGGCTTGATCCTCTTGAAAGGATCAATACCTAAGTGAAGAAATGGATGGAAAGAAATCCTACCTCTTCTTGATATTGATTCTCCCTTGAGGGAATCAAGATCTTGAAAGGAAACTGAATATAGTTACTAACAGGATGGAGTTACTAAGATATTTAATCTAAATGAGATCCTAGAAATGGTAGATGACCTAACTAATTTGTTTTTTTGCACTCTTGAACTCAGGTGATGTTCTCCCCTCAATAACGACTCCTAAAGCATGAATATTTTTCCCCCATGCTTGGCAATTTGGCTAAAAACAATAAGAATAAAAAGAGGGGAAGAAAAAACTCACCAGATTGACTCAAGAACTGCAGAAAAATTTGACTCCAAAAGCTTGATGTGTCCTTCTTCGTCAACTAGGGTTGGGCCATGTTCGAAGTAGCCCCCCCCCCCCAACTTCCTGAATTTATTTTACAAATCCCTTCAGTAGATTCAAGGAGAAGGAAAATGCAAAATTACCCTCAAAATTTCAGGTCGATCTCGAGATATTAAGGTTCCAATTTTCTTGAATCATTGTCATCCAAAATTTCATTTTATGTCTCCTCTATCTGTTGGCAGCTCATTTTGCCTCCCATGTGATGGAAGGAATCTCTCTGCAAATCTGGTGTTGGAAAATGTGAGAAAATGTGAAAAATTTTAGAAAAGTTATGAAACACCATTAGTAATTATAAATAAGTAGCCTTTGCCTTATAAAATTAATTTCTTCAGGAATCTAAAGTCAAATAAATCTGTAAAATTCCAAAAATCTTGAAAAATCATAAATTCCCACTGAAAGAAAATTTAATCAGTTTAAATCATGATAACATGCAAATATAGACATTTAGATGTAGAAGTTTATGATTATGCATGATATTTCTGCAATAGTTTGCATGTTGTTAACTAAGATAGTCCCTTGACTATTAAATACTTGGGTCTATGTCATCATCAAGCTTGACATGGATAAGCCCTTTGATCACATCAACCGGATATTCCTCACCAAAGTATTAAGGCATTTTTAATTAACCCAACGAGCTCACAGGTCTTATCAGTGGTCGTGTTTAGAAAAATACTTCTCCCTATAATAAATAGAAACTCCACTCGAATCTTCATGACCACGCTAGGTCAACAACATGGACATCATATATCACCAACCTTTTTCATACTAATCAAAGAAGTCCTTAGTAGATCCCTCTCATGAGTGGCCACTCAGGGCTTATTCACGATACAATTTTAAAAAGGGTTACCTTATTCCCTTACTCTCTTTGACAATGATGCATATGATGTTCCTTGATTAATATGAAAACTCCATTCAAGTTATGATGAGCTCAATATTGTGTATAGAGGGCATTGGTCAGCTTGTTTAGCATCAAATAGCAATTTGACAATATGACTATCTACTATTGTAAACTGATGTGGCCCAAACACCCATTTCTCGAGGCCCATTAGACAATGGTGGTATTTATGCACATCCGATCTACCGAAATTGCCTAGAGACCCACAAAATTTTTTGACATATTTTCTTCCACCCAAATAAGTATAATTCTCTACTACACCTTTCTAGAGGTGTAGTTCTTATCGATCAGGCATCTTATACATATTCTATAATGATAGACTATACTATGTCTGAATACTGCATCTTATACAGGTTCTACATGCTTTAGAATCTGGAAAATATCTTTGCTCAAGCTTGTCATGCATTTTATCTTGTTAGCATCATTTTTCACAAATTTTTAAGTTGTATTTTCAAGGGTACTATCATTATGAATGACCCTGAATCTTTAGTGGCTTATCTAAGGCCTCAGTGCAACCTTGAAATATTATTATTCGAGTATTCTATTTTTTCAGAAACCTGTTTCACCCTTCTAAGTGTTTTCCTTGATAGAGAGGCTCTAGTGCTTGGGGACCCAATCACAACCCCCTTGTGGACTCAAGGGTTGAAGAATGCAAGTTCGATAGATTCATGTCTTGGATGGTTGAAGCAAAGCAATGCTTGTGGATTCAAGTTTTGTTTCTACATCGCTCTTTGTGCTAATGCTGCATAAAAAAACATATACATCTTATACGGACCTATAAGAGGTACATACAAGCATGCATACCATTTTATTATCTTATGTGCCCTATCTTTTCTTGGCCCAATACAACATCAGTATTTTAATGGCCTATTGTGAAATTGAGAAATAAACTTGGAGCATGGAAACTCTCTGTGAGAATCCAAGATACCTCAAGAAAAAACTTAGAAAAAGATAAGTAGACTCAAAGGAGATAATATTAGGAAAATGTGGTTATAGTGTGAATGGTGCCAACCACGGCAACCCAAACAGCTCTCCCCATGTTGGAAAGGGGCTACAGCGTCTCTCACGCCAACCAGGGCTTCTGAGGAACACCCCCTGTAAATACCAGGCAGAAGATAAGTAAAAGGAGGCCAATGTAACAACGAGGGCATAGAGCAAGAACATTCCCATGTGTGCAACGCAGCTCAACTTGTGGTGCAGTCATACACAGGAGACAAGAAGAGAGGGACAGAAGGGGACACAAAGGCGAGAAAACAAAATGAAATCTCATTAATTTGGACAGGTCGTCTTCTATTTAAAGAATACAGAATGATCAGATTCTGGAGTGGTAGGATCCACCCCGTTAAGACATATAACAGTCAAAAAGATTCACAATGGTAAAGATTCCTTGAAAAGAAAGACAAAATTATCAGGACATAATTCAAATATTCTGCAACAATCTTCAACAATCATCACGATCACCGTCATCGTCACCTTTATCGTTATCGCTGTTGCTGTCGTCATCATGAGGGGACTGGGAGAAAATCAAGAGTCTGGCCTGCACACATGGGAATGATCTGTCCCGAAGAGTAGGAATACAATTCAGGCACTTTCCAAGGAGACCTCTTCAAGGTGATTTTTGAAGAGTTCCTTGGAAGCCCATAAAAATCTGGCCCATTAAAGCTCGTGAAAGCCTCTAGTTTGTCAAGAGCTCCAGCCTGAGTATCAGAAAAGAAACTGTATGAGCACGTCGAGGAACTAATCCTTATGTCTGTCAAATTGCATCCAAAAAGTATGAAATAAATGCAGGGTATTACCAGTAACTGAACTTTAATATCGGTTACCTCCTCAAAAACTTTGGCATAAAGCGATAATGCGACAGGGGCGTTGAAAATTCCTGCACACCCACACGAAGATTCCTTGGTTCCTCTCTCATGTGGGGCGCTGTCAGTCCCGAGGAAGAATTGCTTGCTTCCACTTGTCACAACTGACGCAATTGCTGCCCCTATTATGAAAAGTGTTAGACTGCAGGGTTGAAATGCAACTCCCTATATTTAAGGGGGTTTCATGCGAAAGTGCGTCACTATCTGGCTATCTACGGCAGATTTCATGAAATAAAAGATTTGAGCTATCCTACTGAGGTTTTAGGTTTTTAATCCCTTGCTCCTGGGGCGGTGGGATCTTCCCATTGCCCTGCCTCCTATCTCTCTTCCAATCCTCCAAAGGTTGACAAACGTGATCATCCATGTCATCATCCAATCCAGATCAAGATCCAACTCAATAAACTCAATAAGTTTGAAACGGCAATCAGATCAAGCATCCAAATACATACTTCAATGAACTTTGATTGTCTTCCAAGTGAAATAATTTCATGGGAAACTTAAGAACCTTGAACAAATAAAACAATTGGATGACTCTAGATGGAATGTGTAGAGCTCCATAAGAAAAAGGAATGGATAGAGATAAAGAACAGAAATTGGGAGAGAAGAGGGCAGGGAAGTCAATGATGATTAAACCAAACTAATTCAAACCAGGAGTTACCCCCCCATATTAGGATAGGAATCCTCAGATAGAAGTTTCATTAGTATCCAACTTCTAAGAAAATGCTCAAATTTATTTGGTGTGACTTACTGTTTGTCCGTTTAGACATGAAATTAAGGTGAACAATGATGGAATTACCAAAGATATGATTCGGGTATTCCAACCATTTCACGATCTTTTTCTCTCTGACTTAAAATTCTTCCAACTACTAGGAAAATAAATAAATAAATGGAAAAGTTAAGCATACTATGGTTTTCTCGCTTCAGTACAGGGAGGCAGTAATGGTGAGGTCGAAGTCCGCCTTGAAAAAGAGAATTTCTGTTCAGAAGAATGTGTTGTGGTGTCACCGTGGCAGCAACATTCCCTGATAACAAGATCGAAAATTAAGAAAATTGGGGAAAAAAGACGACTTGTGAATAATTCTAAGGGAAGGACAATGGACAACGGCTTGGGAAGAAAATGGGGCTGAACGGGATTCCACTCAGTCTTGGTTACAGGGTTTGTTGTTTTGTTCAATTCCTGTCCAAGGGTTGGATGGAAAAGATGACGAACCAGACTGAGGGGAGATTAATAGTTAAACTAGTTGAGTGGTGTTTGATGATGATACAGGGCAGAACAGAATACAGATGAATTGTATTACGTCCTGTACTGTTTATCATCCGTCTATGAACCTTACTTATGAAGGAGAAGACTGTTGGGAACTGGCTCAAAGAGTTACCTCCAATGTGTGACTGAACAAACCTCACAGCATCAGCAGTCGTGATGTGCTCCATCACAACCTTCAACTTTGGAAGCTTCTCAACCAGTGGGCTGAGAACAGAGTCAATGAAGACCTTTTCTCGGTCAAAGACGTCAACTGTAGGATCTGTGACCTCACCATGCACCTACCAATCAAAGAAAAAAGCTCATAAGAAAGGATAATTATAAATGAACATCAGTAAATAATCCACTGATAAATAAAAAATAAAAATGAATCTGTTAAACAATGTTCAAATTACCAGAAGTGGCATATTCTGTTCAATCATTTCCTGGAGGACAGGTAGACACTTGCCAAATATGTCTGTCACACCATCCTGTGAGTTTGTTGTGGCTCCAGCCGGATATAATTTGACAGCAAAGATAACACCACTCTTCCCTGGAAAAGTTATAAAGAAACCTGTCAGAACCATTGCTTGGGTCGGCAGACAATGAAAAAATCGTCATCACCATCGTCATCCCAAAAATTTATCATCATTTCTTCAAAAGAAAATTTTCATCCTCATTATCCTCATCTACGTGTGGCTAGAATAAATGACGATGACAATGATGGCCCTAGGAAACTAGATGACGATGATGAAGGAGATGTGATTAAATGTTCTATCTGCGCAGAGAAAATATGGATGATAACGAAGATGACATGATGGCTCCAGGAACCTGATACACATTGACTCCAAGATAGCTACTGAAGAAAAAAGAAAGGGAAGGCTAATCAAGAGACGACATGCAAATCCTAATTCAGCACATGTGAGAACCTTTAACTAATCACGACTGGTGAAGGAGTGGATTCCTTCTGGGTCATTTCAAGAAAGGGGTTGTGGGAGCAACCATGAGGGGGAGCTTTGCGGGAACAGGCCTGCTATTCAGAGGAGAGATATCCACCATGGTCGACATCCGTCTATCATCTTACCTTTTGATTCTCTTGTTGCTCTTGATCCTCACCATGGATCTTGGATTCTCTGAACGATCAAATGTTCTTGATACGAAATTGGCATGATCTACCAATTTGTAATGTTATTGTGACATGTTCGTATCAGAAACCAGATGATGATGATAATACCAATTCATCAACTAATGGATGATGGCGATGATGACAATGATTACTTGTCATCTGATATGATACAGAAACAAAATCGAAAAGGTGCTCTTCTTGTATTTGTGAGAGGTAAAAATCTATCAGTTCGATTCAATGCCAGATAGATCAAGAGAGTTTCACATACCAATACAATGTAGCTTACAAGGGAAATGGATAAAAGGTACCCAAACCAGGATCGAGAGATCCCTCTTCTGGACGCAGGCTTTTCCTGCTCTCCAGCCCTTCTCCGTACTCCTTGACGGGACCAGACACTTCTTGGAAATTCGTACCTGTAGATCTGCCCCTGTCTTTATTTATAGAGATGTTGACCTCTTAGTCCTCTTGAGCTGACGTGGACCTGGCTCCTTGGTTAAATAGTCTTCTTTTGTATTTTCTTGAAAATAACATATCACCATCATCCTATAGATAGTTAAAATAATGATATTGATGGCCCTAGGAACCCCGATAATGATGACCTTTGTCATCATCGTCACCTTCCATACACACCTATATCATCCTTCTTATCATCATCTTCGCCGTCATAGTCATTGTCGATGCTGAATCCTAGTTTCATCTCCCCATCTCAAAAATGATAAATAACACAGGCCACGGAAGCACAAGAAGACTGAGCGTAGAGTTACCCTATTGAGGAACATCTTAACTCAAAATTAGTTCCCCCGAAACAATGAAAATTATAAAGCAAAGTAGGTAAGACAATGAGGAAGTAACAAAAATAAAGCCAAAAAAGTTGCAAAAAAGGATAAAAATAATAGAAAAAGGTATTGTAACCAAACTAACGACTTAAAATACTGCAAAGTCTAGCGCACAAAAGTTTGGTCCGGTGCTTACGGGCTAGTATGATCTCTTCTGGGGTTGTGTTATCTGTCAAATACAATGTCATTAGCGGGTTAAAATCACAATCAGGAGGCAGCACTTTGAGGATGGATTCTCGATAAGCTACAGCGGAGGCTGTCGTTGTCACTGGAGGCTTCAAGTTTGGCATAACTATGGCTCTCCCAAAAACACGAGCACTGCAGAAATAAATTAAATTACCTCCGTGAGGATAAATCTCCAAAAAATAAAGATTTTTAAACTTGACACAATGTGATTCAGGACAGGAATGTGGAAGTAATGGCAGCAGTCCTGGGTCAAGCAGCCTGCTAACAGAGTGGCCAAAGGAAGTGTGATCGTGACGGTGGTGGATGGGCATGCGATACCCTGGCTACAGGCTAGCAATGTACAGGAAAGAATAGGCCCAGCAAGCTCATTACAGGCAAGTGGCATGCAGGCAGGATAACTCAGTGGCGCAGCAGAAATCCTGAGACGACCCCAAGAATGACACACGAAGAGGACCTTTATCATAAAATTTTCACTCTCCTGACCACATCAAGGGAGGGGCATTCTATAGCATTTGCCCATGTTTTTTTTGGAATGAAATTAAAAAACGGAAATAATCAAAAAAGGAAAATTAAAAAGACGTCTGTTCCCCCATCACAATGTCTCGTTTTTTGAAAAATTTGGTTGAACGACGCCTCGTTTTTCCACTGTTCTCAGATTCTAATTACAAGGAAATTACATATTTGTACCTGTGTGGAACAACTGCTTCTAGAAGGTTGCCATCTCGCAGATGGACATGCCAATCATCAGGACGAGTTATCGTCAGTTCCATAGAAGCCCCCTTTCTTCTAAGTGGAATTTTCTCCTTTTCCCAAAGAGGGAGTGTAGATGCCTATAATACAACAACGATTTATAAAGGTCAAAGTTTAAATATTTAGCATGAAATGACCTCAATTAGACATAAGTAGCTTTCCAAAAGAAGGGCTTGTCTATGATGATGAGTTTGTCATCTATCAGGGACTAAGGCAGAATCATACTCATCATTGTCCTCATCTGTGGCCAGAATAATGAGGACAGAGTCCTCATTGAAATCCTAGTCACAGATGAATGACGGGGACAATGATGACTTGGCATCGTCTTTGTCATCTGAATGAATGAAAATAGATGAAGAGACGAGACAAAGATTATGGTAAGCATCATCATCATTCGCCACCAAATCACAGGAGAACTGGCTCTCACAAATAAGCATCCTCGTCCTCAGTGACAAAGTGCACCCTAACCACAACTAACGAATCTGACCTCACAAATAAGCATTGGTGTTAACACAGTTAATATTTTAGGTCCAATCGATGGGACTTTGTTATGCACATAAAATCAGGCGATTTAATTCATGAGCACGGAATCACATTTAAACTTCAATCTGCGATTACTCAGTTGAATGAGTTCTTCAAATATCATAAAAGAAGTAGTTTCCATCGACGTTAGAAGAGATTATGAAGAAGCATCGGAGTCGTTAAACTTAATATATTACTTGCAATCGATGGGACTTTGTCGTGCACAAAAAAGAAAGACAAAAAAGAGAAATCATGAGTATGGAATCATATTTGAGACTTCAATGTGCGATAATGCGGACGATCGAGTTCCTCAAATATCAGAAAGAGGAGTAATTTCCATCGACATTACAAGAGATTATAAAGAAAACCTTGCCAGGGAAACAAAGCGTCCTTATCATTGCGGGCGTTAAAGAAAATCAGTGCCTTTTTGTAGTTTGCAGAAGAACTTGAGTTACCCTTCAACTGTGTTCCAGATGAACCTCAAAAGCTGCACCAAAAATGAAGATTGATCAAGAAAAGAGTAAGAAGCACACAAATCTTCCCAGTATCAAAACATAATCATAATCCTTTTGAAAAAGAAATGTAGGATAACTGAAAGTCCGTTTCGTTTGACAAATTGAACCAGAAAATGAAAACGTAGGCCAGATAGCACGTCGCTATGAGCAGAACTCGAAGAGAAGGATGATTCAGCAACAATTCCAGAAGGGATAAATGTAGAAACTATGAAATTAGTAGATGAATAGAATCAATAACAGACTGAAATCCAACAAACTCGCCCTGACGAACCTTTCGCGGTCGATCCTTTCAACAGTGGTTGTCTCAGCTAATCATCACCTTGAAGAACTCCGGGAAACCATTGTGGTCGGCAGGAAGAATTTCGGCCACGACAACATCGGTGGATTCACATCCAACGATCAATCAACAAATACTCAATCGCGTGGATAGTTTAGCCATCCGATCAAACACGGGCTCGGAGTCAAATCCAAGTTCTGGAAGATCAAACCAGATAAAATAGGGTTACTATATGCATGATAATGCTTCTCACATAAGATAAAAATTACATGCAATTTAAAGTTTAGAATTTTGAGAAAACAATAATGAATAAGCTTGAGACCAAATTTTAGAGCAGGGACGCGGACGGAACGCTTTTTCGTCCTAGGACGAAAAAGTCGTCCCGTCCAATGGCTTGGACGAAATTTGGGACTAAAATTCGTCCCGAGGACCACCGCGCGGAACAGTTTTCATCCCGTGGGGCGAAAAAACCCATCTGTCAGGAGGTCGCTGACGATGGACGGACTAATGTGGATGAAAAAACTGCCAGATTCACATCTGACGGTTGAGATGTAGCCACGTGGCCTCGCTATGTCAATTTGCATCATAGTACCTGTATTTTCACGCATTTGCAAACTGACGCCACTCAGAAATAATTGTAAATACGCCCCTCTGCATTCTCTCTCCTCTGTATTTCCCTAAAAAACTTAGAAAGATCTATTTTAATATATTAACACTATAAACGGGTTTTTTTTGTCAGAGACGAGGGACGTGACGGATTTTTCCCCGGACTGGATGAAAATTCATCCCGAGAGGACTGGACGGGATGGTTTTCGTACCGTCGGACAAAAAATTTGTCCCGTCCTTCATCCCTGCACTGAATCCGGACGTCAAGCGGGATGAAATTCGTCACGTCCTGTCCACCGTCCACATCCGGGACGATCCGGAACTATTATTGAGAATAGCAGCACTAAAGTATCAAATTAGCAAGACAATCCTCATAATCAAGTGCCCTTAAAGTATACAATTGATCAAAAGGGAAAAAAAAACCCAACTCCCAAGGGATGAACAGCTTCTAGATTGAACACCTAGGAGAGGTTTCATAATATGCTTGCTAGGCCACCCCATGACCTCCTGTGAGATTGACAAACTAACTTGCAGGCTCTGCATGTTATTTCTATTTATTGTTGTGTTATAATATATATATATATTCACTATGTTGTCATGGTTTTTGATTTTATTGATGAGGGGATACACTTCTCAGATGTTGCCTAACATGCAAATGACTACATTTAACTTTCACTCTTACAAATAATCATTACCCCAAAGTCAAACAAAATCCATATTTTTCATTATTTTTTATGTTTGAAGTCATGTCATTCAGATTTCAAGAGTGATATTGAAGAAATCTATAAGATTTTGCGTAGATCTATTTTTCAATAACTTTGAACTCTCTTATGAAAGATTTGGGTTAGATCTATTCTTTCTGAGTGACATTAAAGAAAGAGAGATGGGTTATTGAAGCCCGAAGGGTGCGAAGCTACACCTTATGCTCTAGAAGATAAATAGTAGTCTTTGAACTCCCTTATAGAACCTTGTATGCCATTAGTTACTATGCATGTATAATCCTTCATCCACGTGAGCCTCCCACATGACTGATGGTTAGTACTGATGTGTAACATGGATCTACCCTGGCCATGGATTTTAGTTGCATTGTCTTCATTGAGTCAATCTCCTCCTATACCAAGGATGGATGATCCCCTATTGAACACACAATCATCTTCCTAGAGTTTTTTCTATATCAGACCTAAAACTTTATTGAATTCCATGAGTAGAGACTCGTAAGTCAAAACATAGTCATCCGTCCACGAGATGTCCTTGGTGTCTCGTGTTAACAGATCACTATCACCTATACAACTGTGATATGAATCAACTTGATCGATATTTAGGCATAATGCCATTAAGGGATTCATACAAATCAATTCAGTAAATGCTCTCTCCAAAGAGCACCCAACATCCGTCCTTAGTGTCTCCAACCAAACATCCACAAGATCAACCATTTTTATCATATAAGTAGGATTAGATAGTGTTATTTTATATGTATAATTCACTACCCATGTCGATAATCCATCGAATATGAATATTTATAATACATGATTTAAGACTAGTGATCATTGTACTATGATCCCATCATAATTCACTAAGTCATTACATGTAATCATGAAATTCATTATAAACTTCACACTTAAATAATAATGAACTAATATTTTATTGAACGAAATTAAATAAAAAAATGGTGGTGAAATTTGGCTTGACACCCACATATTATCCATCACTTTGAGGATTCTTAAAAGAGCATTTCTAAAATGTATCTCAAGGTACTCTATCATTTCATGTAATAGAAAAAAGGTTCATCCTATCCTATGAATAATTCTAGATCATTATTTTTTAATATCATTTAAGAAAGTTTCCAATTACCTGCTACTTAACAATTCAGTAATCTAAGGTTCCAAAAATTTAGTAAATGGGTGAGAGATCCACCAGGATAAAAATACTATAGCTGAAACATATGTGATGAAAATGAAATATTTGATATTAACCTTTGTTTATTTTATATTTTTTAGAACTGCTACAAAAAGTGCTTCATTTATTGATTTTTCTTATATGATCTTTTCTTGAACCATGAGTTTTATGACAAGCAAGGTAGAGAACTAGAAAAAAACTTTTTTCATATAAATAACTGAACAAAGTTTTGAGATATTTCAGTTGATCAAATTAGAAACAAATATAAAAATATTTTTTTCACTTCACATTAGTTAGAAATACAAAACTAAAAAAGTATTGTTTGTTTTGAGAGAAAAGAACTCCATTAATGGATAAAATTATTTGTGAAAACATTTCACCAAGGAAATAATATTTGACTTGTTTATGAACAAATTAATGATCAAATTGGAAACTAGTGGTCATTAATTTGTTGTTCTAGGAAATCTCTTAGCATATGCACATCCTTTTGGGATCTAGTCCATGAATGGAAAACTTTTACCATTATTTTCATGGCAAATCAATCGTGAATAAATAAATAAACTTTTGATACCTAAGTGGGAACTTTTCCACCTTTGACTTGCTTCTTGGGATAGTGCTTTGAAGTCGTCATGCGTCTAGACTCTAGAAGTATACACGCAGTCAAGGAGCTCTCAGATGAACTCTTCTTCTCCAACCCTTCGCGAGTATCTTGTTGATCTTCTCATTTTCAAGAGGCCCTCTTGGTTAATTAAGAAATAGAGAAGGAAGAAAAGGGGGAATTACCAGGTCTGGCTGGCCATGGGTGCTTAAAATAGGTGCCCCTCCTTTATTTGTACTGTACCTAAAACCTTTCTTAAAACTCCCGTAAATAAAGTGTATCCACCAATGCTTTTTTAATCTTGTGTGTGACCCTCTAAGGTCTCGTACCATTATAGTTAATAACTTTAATGGCTCAATAATAATTATTGTCCTACATAATTAATTAGCTATATTAACATGTATATTAAAGTAACTAAGGATCAAATTAACCCAACTAATAGTTTAATTTCCAGGCTATGGAGTGCCATGCTACACCTTGTGTTCTTAAAGATAGTATCAAATAATTATCATATATGTGTAAGCCTTTGTCCAAGTGAGAACACTCACAACTTAGGGTATGACTAATCATCAAACCCCAATCCATCATTCAGTTAGTACCGATGCATAATGATAATCATAAGGAATGCCTTCTCCAATATCCTCACTACCCTAGCTAAGGATTTAACTACATAGCCTTCCTTGAGTCAATATTTTTTTATGCTGACAACGAACAATCCCCTCTTGAAAACTCAATCACCTATGTGTACTTCTTACTATAGCCATTATAAGACTTATTTGAACCCCTTAGTTTAAGACTCATAAGTTGTAATCAAAGCATAGTTGTCCATCCACGAGATGTCCTTGGTGTTTCAAGTCAACAAATCACTTATACAACCATGAGATGAACTAATCTGGTTGATGCACAAATATAATACCATTCAAGATTCATACAGATCAATTCAGTGAATTCTTTCTCTTAAAGAGCACCGACCAAATGTCTTTAGTGTCTCTACACAAATGGCCATAGGATCAGGCATACTTAACATATAAATAAGATAGATACTGTCATTCTATATGGATAATTCGATGTCCATCTCAACAATATGTAAAAATATGAATATTTATAATACATGTTTAAATACTTGATCTGGGTAATATGTGTTGGGTTCTGTGCTTTGGTTCGTGCATAGAAAACACAATTCCATGGATGCGGAAGCATGTTGATCGATTCATAATCAATCTTTAAAATCAAACATTGAATGTGCCTTTTGTGGACCTCGTTACACCCTTGACTTTACCTCTTTGAGAGTGTTCTGAAGCCATTCACGCGTTCGGCCTCTAGAAGTATCCGCGCGATCACTCGATGCTTGGATGTCCATGTCTTCTTTGTCAATTCTTGTTGAAAATATAGAAGATCTTCTTACCACGAAGACACTCTCCTTGGATGAGTGAAGTATAGAATGGAGAAAGGGAGGGGCTCTCAAATCTGGTTGGCCAGGGTGCTTGAAACGAGAGCCCTTTCCCTCTTTACATTTCACTTAAAGTTTTTCTCAAAAACCCTAAAAGTAAAATATATCCACCAATGCGCATATGACCTTATGCATGTGACCTTATAGGCCCATTTATCGTTCTAGTGCATAACTTTAGTAGCCCAATAAAAATTAATGATCAACCTTTTTAATTAACTGTATCAACATATCGATTAATTAAATAAATGATTGATTTAACTCCATCCATAGGTTAAGTTTCCAGCCCGTGGGGTGCCAAGCTACACCTCGTGCTCTAGAAGATACCGAGTAGTGTTGAACTCTCTCATGGAACCTTTACCGTCATCAATTAACTTATATATATAACCCATCATCCCTCACGAGACTCTCGAACGACTTAGGGTATGGTTTATCGTCAAACCCTAATCCGTCATTCAATTAGTACTGATGCGTAACATGGATTATTGGAAAACGTCTTCTCCAATATCCTCACTACCCTAGCCAGGGATTTTTCTACATCGTCTTCCTTGAGTCAATCTCCTCTTATACCGAGGGCAGATGATCCCGTCTTGACCACTCAATCATCTCCGTGAGCTTCTTACTGCATCCCAGATATGACTTATTTAAATTCCATGATTGGAGGCTCGTAAGTCGTAGTCAAAATATAGTCTTCCATTCTCGAGATGTCCTTGGTGTATCAGATCAATTGATCACTTATACAATCGTGACATGAGTTAATCTGATTGACGTTTGGTATAATACTATTCAGGGATTCGTATGGAACAATTCAGTGAACCCTTTCTCCAAAGAACACCCACTATCTATCCTTAGTGTCGTCACACTAATAGCCACAGGATCAGCTATACTTATCATATAAGTAGGATCAACTAGTGATGTTCTATCTAGATAATTTGATGTATGTCTCGACTATCCATCAAATAGGAATATTTAGTATACATGTTTAAAGACTAGTGATCAGTATTATGATCTCATCATAATTCACTATGTCATTGCACATATTCATGGACTTCATTATAAACATCACACCGGAATAATAATGAATGTAAATACATTATTCAATGAACTTAAATAAATATGGTGGTGTTATTGGCTTGACGGCCACATATGAACTCATCATAATTCACTTAGTCATTGCTCTACTCGTGGAGTTAATTCTAAACATCACGATTGAATAATAATTAACAAATATTTACTTTAATGAACTTAAATAAAACATGGTAGTGAGATGGGCTTGACGACTACATAATATACATCACATTCTACTAAATATATATCATAAGAAAAATTTCCAGTGCTCATTAACATAACTTGATATTAGGTTTGATACATTAGTTATGCAACGTTATTATTTTGAACAAACATAAGGGTATGTTCCAACTATCAGACAATGGGTGCCTTGATCAAATATTTTAACTCATATATTTATAGCTTTTATAAGTAATATTTAGTCAATTAATGGAAAGTAATTAAAAAATCATTAACAATAATTCATTAATGAACACAATGTAAAATTACGTTAAACAGACATTTTTTTAACATAACTATGTATTATTATGCATTCTGATCTTCCTTTTAGAATAAAACTTACATACTGGTAAGAATTTTTAACATTTTTCAGCACTAACCTATTTTAGGTTGATTCATAGTAAAAAAGGTTTTCGAACGTCATTGAAGTTAAACATTTTGCGACATATTTTTTCAAATAAGTATAAGCTAGGTATATTTAACATTTATTCCATTTATTTTTATCTACACAAGTAAAATATTTTATATTTAATTATATGTATTACTATTATATATAGTAACTTATTTATGAAAGATAAGGTATGATTTTTATGTATTTAGAAATAAAATATAATAATAATATATGTTTTGAAATTATAGGTGGCCTACAAGCTAATCACACATTCCACATCTCAGTTAATATTCTTTAATACAATATATTCATTATAATGCACATTCAATACTTGCAATTGAAGCCCATGAAGATATTCAATGACTAAGTGAATTGTGATGAGCTCATCATATGGCGATCACTAGTCTTAAAATATTAGTTCTAAACATTCTTCTTTGAAGGATAATCAAGAAATACATCAAAATAAATGGATATTATATCTATTCCCACTCACATAATGAGTATGCCCAATCTTAGCTTTAGAGAGGATATATTAAGGACATAGTGGGCGCTCTTTTGGGAAAGAGTTCATTAAATTAATATGTATGAATCAAGTGATGGCATTATACCTAATACCAATCATGCTTATCATGTCATGGTTTTTTAAGTGGTCCTCTGACCTCGGATACCAAAGGCACCTCGTGGATAGACGATATTAGTTTGACTATGACCTATAAGTCTTATCCATGAGATTCCATTTGTCCTAGCTTGAATGTAACAAAAATTCCACAAAGGTGATTATGTAATCAAGATTGAATTTCTCTCCCTTGGTATTATCGGATATTAAGTGAATAAAGAAGATACAGTTAAATCCAAGGACAAGATATTAGAAACATTTGAAAAGGTTCTCTCTAATGATTTTTCCACACATCATTATTGAATAGAATATCCAATTAGGGTTTGGAGGTTAAAAATACCTTAAGTCATCTGGAAGTCTTGTGGGACGGAGTAAATGTACATGGTAACTGATGATTGGTAAGGTTCCACGCGAGAGTTGCCATACTCCTTGCCATCTTCTAGCACACAAGGAGTAGCTTGGCACTTTACAATTGTCAACATAACTAATCAATTATGTTAAATTGGTCCTTCATTAATTGATTTCTATATGTTTAGATAGTTAATTAATGAGGTCATCCCAATAAAGATTATTGGACCATTAATTTATTACTAGACTGATACATGGACCTAATGGGTCACGTGTACACAATGTTTGGACATTGGTAGATACACTCTAATTTCACAGAATTTTATTTAATGTTCCAAAAGAAAGGAGATTTTATGAAAAATTTCCCAGTCTCTATAAACTAGAGGGGGACACTCATTTGATACCCATGTGACTCACTTTGTGTGCCCCCAGCTATTCTCTTCCTCTTTCAGGTGTTATTTCCAATGAGAATAGATGGAAAGGACATATGAAAGACTTGATGACACTCAATCAAGAAACAAAGAAAGTAATTATTCGATTCTTTCAAAAGAGATGAATTTTGGTTTTACAATGTTTTTGGTTCTTAGATCCCTCTTCCATTTGATATTTTGCTACACAATGAAGTTCTGGTTGTTGTGGAGGCTAAATTTCCAACAAAAAATTATCCTTAAAGTGATGAAATTTTCCTATTATCAAAGTTAATGAGGCTAGACAGAAACTAACCTAATCCTCTGATCAGACAGCTACATAGTACATTGGTTCAATACTAGATGACCAAGACTCATTTTTTTTAAAAATAACTAATTGGTTAAGAATTCCCTTGAGTAGATGAACATTGGGAATTTAAATATTTTTATTTCATTTTGTCATGGGCCTACCACACTGAAAAACTCAATTGGACCACATCATCAAGTTGCAGGCCACCCCATTGCCACATGAGCTGCAACACTGGAAACATGTCATGTGGTCTGCAAATTGGGTCATGGGCCTACCACACAGAAAAATTCAATTGGACCACATCATCAAGTTGCAGACCACCCCATTGCCACATGAGCTGCAACACTGGAAACATGTAATGTGGTCTGCCAATTGAGTTTAAACATGTTATGTCATAAACCACAGTCTCATTGTTCAATGAGACTGTGGTTTATGAACTATGCCATCACCACCTGGAATCAATTACTGTAATATAATAAATGAAATCTTCCTCACATGGTTCAATGGGTATCAATAGGGTGAATGATTTCTGATGTTTTAAAATAAAGCTTTGTCTTGTGACAATAAGGTGAAAACGAGAGATTTCTTCTTCATAGTTTATTTCTTATTATTTTTTTCCTTATTAATTAAATTAACATAAATCCACAACAACCCAAAAGATAAAACTAAATCTGGATGTTGAAATTTGGATTTTAAAATAGAATTTTAAGTTTAAACTCACTTGAGAGTTTCAACATATTTATGATATATATAAATATTTAGATGATATAAAATGTAAATAGGAAATATATATAAATAAATAGAATAAAAGTACATTGATTTTTTGATACATAAAGAAACACATGAATAATATATAAATAAAAACTTTCAAGTTATAATAAAAGTAAAATAACGTAAAAAGAGAGACACTCAAACAAATATGTTTAAATCCATCGAAATAGTAGAAAATAAATTATATAAAATAAAAATAAATACATTTATCTCCTTAATTTTGTTAGTTTTTTTAGGAAACTAAGGAATAAGAAAAAAATTTCCGTCGGATAAATAGTACTATTATGCTAGTTTCTAAACTTGTTAAGGAGATGAAATAGAACGAATGCCTGTACTTTTCATCAAAGGTTGAATTGATCATCAGAAAAAAGAATTGATCATAATAATACATTCTGGAAAAATTAAAATTCTATAGAATAATAGCAAATGAAACACTTTCATTAAGAAATGGTGTGTGACGGATATGAAATATTCATTCTGAATTGCATCCAATCTCCAGAAAGTCCCAATTGTCTTCAGTTTGTTTTTATAATGGGATATGTTATTTTTTAATCCTCATGACTATAATAAAATCCATAAAGGTATTTTACAAGCAAAATTCCAAACTGCTTAGCTCATGTATTAATGGAAATTGAGGTATAGGATAATGATCAGACTTAATGATTTTTTACAGACCCATGAGGATTTTTAATCATGTATTGGATGATTATCTTCCTCTTAACTTATTGAATTTAGGTCCCATCAACTTTAGTGGAAGCCTACGTTATATCCCAATGAAGTCTTTGAGATGCTTAATGTGCCTTTATGGCCTTGGACTTGAAACTCAAAGAATCTCAACTCAGCTGCCTAGGCCTCCAACGGTTAAAATGTGCCTCTTCCAACTCTAACACCAATATTATCTATTAGCTTCAATCATAAAATTAAATTTGAAAATTTTATCCTTTAGAACTTCAGCTCACTCCTTACATCCATCGCTTTCAATAATTATAGTTTTATGACTTAAAGTTGACTAGAAATTAATTTGAAGATAAATTCAGTTTGTCGCATTTCAAAGTAAACCATATGAATTTGAAAATTTCACAATTTAACTTCCCAATGTATATGATCCCAAACATTTAATGAGACCATTAAATCGTGTACATATTAAATCTTAACTTCAATATTCATAACACACACGACTCATATCCTCTAAATTTTTTTATCTCTAAGTATTTTTTCGTCAATAAAATAACAAATTACATGATTTAAGTAGAGAAATAGACATAATATTTTATGAAAAATAGTGTAAAGTTTTCTCTGATTTCATTTTAAATTCACGTCTATTAATTTTGAATTTGAGAATATGCTGTTTTTTAACAAGTAGTTATCAACCCAAATATTCAATACAATTATATTGATACTACTTTAAATTATTCCAAAATATCTCTGTTTAACTCCACTATCAATTTTTTTCTCAAGTTACTTTTGAAAACATTTTCCACAATGTGTAAATAATGCAAAATATTGGAATAAATGATGATTTGAATATAAAGGATTTAAAATATTACACATCAAGAGGTTAAAAAATCCCAATGTATTTTCTCTTTGAAAAATCTCAAAAGATTCACTCAATATTGAGTATTGTTTATTTATGAACATTGCCCATGCTATTTCTCACGTCAAATAGATTCAGATCAGGCTGAAATTTTGTTCACTAAATATTGTCACGTGGACCCGAAAATTGTAAAATAAATTCAAATTATTTGATTTTTATATTTAAAGATTTTAGTTCAAATTTCAGATATGTTTACAAAGACACATGACTAGAACTATTAATACAATGTGACATTTACTTTTGGACTTATTTTATCTATCAATAATGGCCATAATTATAATAATAACCAATTTCATATATTTACAATGAATCTAAGAAGGTTTCAACTCTCAAAGAAATAGGCAGTAAAACATATTTTTAACTTTCGTCATAATCCTCTTTCTAAATCAGTGCCATGACATCGAATATTTAATGATATCACTTGTGACAAGAACCGATGACAAGCCTAATGCCTTTTTAAAACTGTTTATTTAGTCACCATTAAATATTTCTGTAGACAGATTTAGCAGATACTAAGTGACATTATAAACTAAGTTCAACAGGAAGGAAAACACAACTTCTACCTTTTGAAATTAAGAGCTCAGAATTACCAAATTTTATTCTAATGATAACTGATACAAAATATAGTGAACAATGTCCACATTATTGGACAATATCCTGATCTTATTTAAGGTTCCTAATTCAATCCCTTTCTTATTAGTCTCTTTTTAATATAGGATAGCTGAATGTAGATCAGATCCTAATTACCATTGTCAAAAACCAGCTTTGTTAGTTCAAGTGACTTCATTTCTCACCATCTATGCATGGATGACATCTTTATGATAGTGATGGATAGCATTGAAACCATGAGCAAGACATTAATAAACTATACCAAGATATTTCTGAGCATATAGCTAATCATCAAGCAACATTACTAAAAAATGTGTTATACTTACTGAGGCTTCCATTGATTATTGAAAATCTATTGAGGGTTCTAATAATTAGAAATGTTCCAATGGTGGTTGGAAATATAATAAGATGCCTGAGAAGATTTTTAGTGTTACTATTATTTTAGAACTTCACAAAATATGAACTGCAAACAAATACAAAAGCTCTCTGGTTGTTTTGTGCTCATGAAACTTCACTAGAATTTGCTTTATGGTTGAAAAAATAGAATTTGATGAAAAATACTGGGTCCAAAATGCTTCAACTTCAATATTAACCTCAAATAAAATCTTGTGATTACTGACTTAACCTGAAATTATGGGGGCTTGCTGTTATTCCTTTCCTAATTGAGATAATCTACGTCATTTGATCTCATCTTAAGTCATTTGACCCCTTCAACTAAATAAACCAAATAAATAAAGGTCAAATGACCAAAATGCCCCTACCGGGCCAGAACATGACGAATATTACATGTCACAAGTCATGAGATTTCTCTGACGAAGACGAATACTAAAGCTATATACAAGGAGCCTACCATTACCAGGGGCCCAGACCAACTACACAAAACATCAAAACCCTTAACTGGAATAATATTCTGAACCTGATACGACTTGAAGCCCTTATTAAAACAAATCATGCATAAAAAATATACAGATCAAGAATAAATAACCTGAGCCTTCTACTTCACACCAAGATATATGGACAGCGAGGCATCACCTCAGGGAGGGGGCCTCTGAGGAAAGTACTTGGGCCGTGGGTCCACGATTACCCCCCTCCCCCCATTAATTTCAAGATCATGCCTAAACAGAAAATCAAGATCTGATTAAAACCATTATCAAGATAAAAGACTGACGTAAAACTAAAACTCACTGAAACACAAAGTCAGGGATGGTGAGCTGCTCCCGAGGTACATAACGAAACAGCTGCAGCAGCCGATCAACGTAGACCACCTTTCGCCACACCTGCCAAACAAAGACGGGTTTGACGATCTTCTTCAAAACTCTCACGGTTGGCATTGGCGATCAGATCGGATCAATCCCAGATTGGAAATTAGGATTGATCAGAGAGTCCCAATCGCGATCTGATTGGTCTCGCTGATTGATCTAAAATGTCAGATCATGATTGCTAAGGCCGATCCAATCACAAGGATGGATCGTGATCAGATCTGACAGATCGACACATCTGGGCACAAGGGCAGACAGCGGTGCCAGGGAACCTACTGATCATGAATGATCATGATTTTACAAACTGATCAATCACAATGGCATATGTTGTGATCAATCGTAAGGAGGATCGGGTCGTTACAATGATCGTTCATCCAATACGATCAGATCACTCATGCTCGATCATGATCTGATCATAATCATCGAGCAAATAGCATAAGAGTGATCTAGATTTTAAGGACGCCTGATCCAACCGGATTAGATCAGTATTAATGATCAATCCCCGACATCAACCCCGCAGACAGCTGCAATGATTATCTTTAATATGAGAAATCCCACCTCTCCATCAACAAGAAGCTGCATGGCCAATATTGCGGCTTTCAGTCCGATGGTCGGATGGAGAACATATATCGCCTGCAACAGGTATAGATAATTAATTACCACATTCTGATCATAAATGAACTACCGGAAATGTCATAGGTTGGTTAGCACGCTATCTACATGGAGATTACGACGGTGTTTGCGGCCCAGAATCTGCTGCAGGCGCTTCATCCATCCCAAATCAGGTTGCCTGCATTAAAAGGATGCACGGATTTCATTTCCACTCTAAGGAATGAAAGCCCAAGTTGGATAGCGCAAAGAGATTCAATTAAATAGAGTAAACTTACATCTGTAGTGATGCCGCAGAATGGAAATACACGATTGTATAAGGCTTCTGTATTATCGATTCAAATTCCTGGTAATAAAAAGAAACAAACGCATTCACATTCGAGCGATGGTAGCTTCTGTTTTATGATTTACATAATTATGCAATTCAAACCTGAAATATATGTATTATTCAATTTTTTTGACCTCAACTTTTTTTATTAATTATTTTTTTCAGCACTTTTGCCGCCGCATGGGTTAGACTAAATCAATAGAATAGCTCATCTTAGGGTACTCAAAAAATTTTTGAATACACCATGAAAAGATGACGTCGATCTGCCATTTGCATTGCAGAATAAGCCTCATTCAAAGAATACCTTGCTCATGAACCCCTAGAAACGAATTTTCTTGAGAGTATTCGAGTACCTTAACGACATGTAGAACAAACCGCTCCAAGTCAAGGCATCTTAGGAGAAAATGAGCCCCCACGACCACCATGACAGGGTGTCCGTTGCTGTCAACTCCACCACGATAACTAAAGAAATAAAAGCAGATAAGCCAAATTGACGTAGAGAATTTCCCGATCAGGATTAAAAACGTCTGTCATTGAAATCTACAACAGAAATAACATAACCAATGATCGAACTCTCCACCAAGGGGAGAATACTGGTGTCCCTTATCAAAGTTTCGATTATTACCAAATCATAAGGAAGAACAATAACTTGATCAATAAAATGGCCAGAGGACTCTTTACATAAAAAACACTAGCACTCTAACTTGAACCACTTACACAATTTTCATTTCTGCAACCTCTGAAAGATTCAGCGAGTTTGCTTTGGCAAGGTATCTGGCGTGAAGCGAGAATTCTTGTGCTGCAGTCAATGGCGGACCACCGAGATCGCCTAATCCTAGCAATTTGGCACAGTTAAATCCGCCTTGGCTTTGGGCAGCCCTTTCCCATTCTTCTTTTCTTCGTTGATCCGGATCTTTAATTAATGATAAGAACGCAGGATCAAGAAGGGAATCAAACTGGAAAGGAGTCCTGCAATAAAAATTTCTATCATTCAATGCAAAATAATTAAATGTACTGAAACTTCATTTTCATTGATTCCATCACCCCATCTTGAAAACTTCAATATTCGATGACTGCTAAAAGGACAAAAAAGAAGGGTCTGAAATGAAAAAATCAGCAACACCCTAGCGTTCTAAACCTGACAGGAACAAACTAAAGACATGAAAGAATATTTTAGGATTTGTTTTGAAGAAAATTGGTTAAGTCACTGGGACAGTCATTTTCGTATTATTTAAGAATCGATTATCAAATATAATTATTTCATTGATAGACACAGAAAAAATCAAACATCCGATTAAAAAAATCCTATTCTATCACAAACCGCTTCACAACTGTGCCAGAGTCACTTAGAGGGAGCTCCATCTCTGAACTGGGAGATTTGAGAGTAACAGCCGGGATGGCCGGAAGAGGCTTTATCCTTATTTTGCGTTCATCTATTACTGTCTCCCCATTCTCATCCCCTACATCAGCAGGAAGCTTTGATAATGCAATCTCCTCCTCATGCTTATCTCGCGGAAAATATAAAGGAAGCAACCTGTAAAACAAAACCATGAGATAAAACTCATCCAATGTCAGACAATAAACCCAATGAAAAACTTGACCAGCAATGGTATGTGTAAGATGATACAGACATCTTTGTAATTGGCCTCGGGGTTTCCTTCCCCTACATAAGGATAGTGAATCCTCTACCATTTCGAGAAGATGAACTCGTAGAGTTTTAACATTTTATTCTTTTCTCTCTACCCTGTTCTCCTCTCTTCCTTATCTCTCGCTCCAGCAAAATATCTTCTTCCTTAGAGGGTTCAACAGTAAAAGCAATAAAGTGCACACATTAAAAAAAAAGAATGCACATAGGATTCTGGTAAAAGCCATTACGACAGTCCTAAAGAAATTATCATCCTGATGGGTAGATCGTTAATTCAAAATTTGAAAATTCCAGCAAATTATAGATTGATAATGTAATGTTTTTTAATCCCTACACCTTTTGTAGATCTCAGTGTCAGATGCGGTACTGATGCAGAAAACCACCGCAGAGACTTTGTCCTTGTGCTTCTCAAGAAATCGCCTCACGGTCCCTGAATTAAATTTGAGTGCCATGTCAGCTCAAAGAAGTCGCATGAAGGAGCAGATGACGTTAAATAAGAGTCAATGCGTATAACATCAAAAATCTAATAAAATGGTATCAAGTAAACAAGCATCCGTTATAAGAACATAGAGTAAACAAAGATCCAACAGAATCCATTCGTGTAAATAGGTCCTCACTAATCGCAACATGTGCAGCAGGTTCACGGGGATAATTCTTTGACTCAGAGTATATGCATCCAGTAGCAATGCTGCAGAAAAACGCTGACGAGTGGAAATCAAAAAAAAAAGAAAGAGAATGGCGTCAAGCACAACAACACAAAGGCCGAAATTATAAGCAACCTCTGAAGTTCGTTCTCAATCATCAGCTCCAAGCAAGACCTATAGCAGTGACTAAGAGCATTCTCAGCTGCCGTGTGGTACTTGATTGCATACTTGGGACCTACGGTGTGAACTACCTTCCTGAAATAACCAAAAAAATAGATCTTCAATTTCGCTCTGCACTCTACTGGTTGATTCAGTTCAAATCAACAAAATGCTTCAAGAGCAATAATAATCTGTAAGGTCAATTTTTCGGAATATTTGCAAAAAACAATTTAGAGCAAGTATCCCGTTGCCAGGAGAGAGAAACAACATTCAAGTCAAGGAAAACGAATTCATCCCATGATTGCTCAGTTTATCTGGCTGATTGGGGAAACTCAAATCAAAAAGAGGTTATCAAACTATAAAAAAGAGGTTATAGCGCTCCTAAATTAGAGTTATAAGCCTTCAGGAACAAAATTTTATAAAAATCCTCAAAGTTGCCACAAATGACATCTTCTTCTAGAAAAATAAGAACTTTTTTATAAAAAAAGAAGGTTTCGGTTCTCAGAAGTTCCGGAAAGCATTTTTCTCAAACCTTGAGGGAAGATCATATGCATTTGTGACCTTCGCCATCCCTGTCCTGCAGCCTCCCTGAAGAATTTCGAGAGAAACTTCTTAAGAAAAATGCTCTAACAGATGCAAACACGGACTGCTGAGAGACGAAATTCACAAAATTCCTAAATCGTACCAAAGTTGTGCATTCCTCAGCAAGACCAGGACCGGCAGCCGCGTGCAAACCCGGACTGCTGTGCGCTTCGTCCAGGCTCTGTTAAAGAAAAAGCGCATGCTTCATAAGCAGAATCAACAAACGAAACCAAACCAAAGAATCAAACTGAAACAGTGTATCAAATTTCCACCTCATTGGTAGAATTAACCACGGCATCCACTTCAAGATTCCAAGGATTTCCACGCCACAAATATATCTTTAAATTAATCTCATGGTCCACGGGAAATCTCGACAAACCTCCGCCAGCTCCCGATTCATCAGCATACGCTGCGGCGAGAGGATCCGCAAAGTAAGCTCCAGAAAACGAAGGATCATCACTCTCGTGCGCCGAAGACAATCGCTGCTCCGCATCACCCCAGCGCGGAACTTGATCCAGGCGCACGATACCGTCGCTGATATTCAACGGCATCTCGCTCCGCATCACAGCCGCTTCCGGACTGCTATACATGGTCGCGTAACCAAATCGGATCGTTCAATCACAATCTTATGGAATCACCTGCGCAGTTTCTTCAGGCTTCCAGGAATCAGCGCCTCGGCAACTGCTATCCACGGCCAAACCTCGATCAATCTCAGCAGGAGCACGAACTCGGATCAGATTAATCGCCATTGCGCCAGCATATTGAATCAATCGAGAGATCAATCCGAGAGAGTAGAATCCTGGAAGAAATCGTCATTGCGCCAGCGAATTGAATCAATCGAGAGATCAAATCCGAGATTGTGGCATCCAGAGAACGAACGTATTGAATGAATTGAGTACCAGGATCGAGCCCTAACAGAATTTCAATCTTCCCACGCCTTTTAACTAAACGAGCTACATTTCGCGGTGTACTTACCGCCCTGCCAGTCTGGACAATTTTGTCCCACATTTGGGCTGAAACGCGAGTTATAGTTCGCTTAACGTCACCGCAAATGTCAATCATTGAGGGTGTTTGTCCTCCTAATGACGATGACGTGTAGCGATGATGATGTCGTCATCAATCCCGTCATTCGGGCAATGGTTGGATGACGATGACGAATTCATGGTCGTCACTTTGACATCACCACTAACAGACGATGACAAGGATGAGAGACGAGGATGACTCACGAACACAAGTGATTAATAGGTTTTTCACATTTTGCCTGTTCTTAAAGTTCCAGATCGTCCAGAACGTGGATGATGGGCGGGACGAGGCCGTCCTACGTCCCAATTTTTAGAGTTTTCTCTGAATCGTCCCGTCCAGAGTTCGTCCCGTCCCATTTTTTTCGTCCACGTGCCGTCTTGTCCGAAACCGTCCTGCCCAAGAAATTCTCTTCCCATCCAACGTCCCTGGACTAAACAGGGCGTGCTTCAGCATTAGACCACTCAGAAATTGAAACGTGGCGCAGCACGTGCGTCAGGCAGGTGGACCTGTCAGGCGCATACTATACTCCCACAGGACGAAATAACCGTCCCGTCCCCCGTCCAAGGCCCCAGACGGGACGGTTATTTCGTCCATGGACGAAACAATCGTTCTGTCCAGGGACAGGAGGATGATTCTTCGACCCATCAATCGTCCGAATTGGCCCTGGTTATTCAATTGGAACTTTGGGCCGGATTGAATTGATTTGATCCGACCCAATGGATGGATCGATTCATAATTGAGTTTTGGACCTGGGTGATCGAGGATCAGGTTCAATCAAACTAATGCTCAATCAGACTGAATACACGTACCCTACTAAATCAGATATATATTGAATACACTTTCATGCGGATGAATAATTATAAGTGTACAAAACCCTATGATGGTAAATGTTCTTGGAGAGAGTTTGTTTACCAATCTATATCTTCTAGAGCAATCATTGATTTATTAACTAAACCAATTGTTTGGGTTATAAATCAATTATTGACGTATTAATCGATGTGCTGATATAGTAAAGTAATAAAGTTGGCCAATAAATATAATTTCAGATCATTGAGGGGACACACACACTATTTATAGATGTTTGTGGATGTAATTAAATTTTAAAGGCATTTATGAAAAGTTCCCAAACAAGTATAAATATAAATAGAGGGGGCACCATTTTAGGTGCCCATGCTAGCAAAATATGGGTGTGCACTTGTTTTCTACTCCACTTCTCAAAATATCCCTCCCTCCAGTGAAAGGATGGCGAGAAGATTTGCAAGTTCTTCAATGAGAGTTGAAGAATTTTAAGAGAAGTTCAAATATGGGCATCTTTAGTTTTCTAGTTCAATCCGATTCGAAGTCTACAAATTTTGCTGCATATAACAATTTCAGATCTTCAAACAAGCCTATAGAAGCCAACAAAGATTGACCCTAAGAGTACTTTAAAAACTCCTATACGTTGAACTCATTCTCTCATAGGAGACAACTTTTCTGATACAACACTTGACTTTCTGTTAGACAATCCTCACCCCCTTACATAATGGAATGGGCTATCCCATGTAATTATTCTCCTCTCTAACCACATAAATATCATCTTCATGTACCATGGAATAATATTGGAAAAGAAAAGCAACTTCATGCTGAAGAGGGAATCAAAGCCTTTTTATGTAAAGGAGTATAAACACATAATGAATCATGGAAAAATCCATCATGAGTGAGATGACTATTTATTGTGGAGCTGAAACACTCTCTAGCATTTTACTATCTAAAGCATCTGATTCTGACTTCAAAATTGGTTGTGAATCATGTTACAAAAATCCATAACACTGGGAAAAACATAGACTGTGTGCAATCATCAACAAAAAATGAGAAAACATATACTTCTTGGCAGGATAGGCATAGAGCAGGGGCCCCAAACATCACAATGAATACACTCAAAGGCTTTTAAGCTCCTATCCCCCAAAATTTAGTAGATCAGTGTTTATGCTTGGCCAATTGACAGGCCACATATACAAGGTGTAATAACATCCATGTCCTTAAAAACAGAAGAAAGAAACACTTTCAAAACTAGGATAGCCTATGATTCTATGTAGCAGAAATATCTGGTCCACCTCTTGAGGGAACTCCACCAAGGAGAGACATATAGTGGCACCTTTGTCTAGTAGTAGGAAGCCTACTTATCTTCTAACAGATAAAGTATGTTTCCCAAACACATTTTGTCACATGGAAAATTTTTTTTGATGATCCAGCAAAAAATCCCAACCAATATATCTCACTGAAATATCTATGCCCAACAAGATAATCATATATTCCTTGTCTCCTTCAACATTGTTCATTTAAACGATATTTTCATTATAATGCATGTGTGATGCTTACAATTAAGTCCATGAATACATGATCCAACTTAGTAAATTATGATGATATCACAAAACATAAATCACTAATCCTTAAGCATGGGCTCTAAACATTCATATTTGAAGGATACTCAAGAAGGAGATTGAAATATTCACATAGAATAATTCTACTACCACTCATATGACGAGTATGGACGATCCCATTGCTATTATTGTTGAGGCACTAAGAATAGATCGCAGGTGCTCTTTAGTGGAAAGAATTCACTGAATTAATTTGTATGTATATCTGAATGGTATTATACCAAAATATCAATAAGGTTGATTCACATCATGATTGTGTGAGTGATACTTAGACTTGAGACACCAAAGATGTCTTATGAATGGAGGATGATACATTGACTATGACCCACGAGTTATTCATGGGTTTCCAAATCATCTTTGTATTCAGCATTAAGTCCACAAAGTTGATTATACGGTCAAGATGGGATCATCCACCTTCAGTATTAGAGGACATTGACTTACAATACATGATGTAGCTAAATCCCTTACCAGGGTAGTAGAAATATCAGAGAAATTATTCTCTAATGATTTTGTTGTGCATCAGTACTAATTATAGTGGCCAATCAGGGTTTGATGATAAATCGTACCCTGAGTCATTGAGAGTTTTGTGAAGATCAGGGATCAGAGACCTGGCTTACTCATTTGTGTCGTCTAGGGCACGAGTGTAGCTTGGCATCCCATAGGTCGATGCCTTAACCAGTTAATTGGGTTCAATCAATCCTTGGTTGATTAATATCTATGTGATATAGTTAATTAATAAGGTCATCCCGATAAATGTTATTAGGCTAATGTAGTTGTTAAGTAGAACGTTTGTAGAGGGTCAGAGGGTCAGAGGGTCAGACGCACAAGGTTTGTAGACATCGGTAGATATACTCTAAGTTTAGGGACTTTTATTAATTGTTCCCAAAGATAGGAACTTTTGTGAAATTTTCCCAGGGTGACCCCCATTTCTTCTCTTCCTCTTTGTTGAGTGTTGTTTCTAGCAGAGACTTGATGGAGATGAAATTGGATTTCAAACAGCAAATTTGACAACAAAAAAGAGATCCAACAAACACTCTAAAGATGCTACAACATGGCTATATCTAGAGGGTGGACATATGAATGTCATGAGATTTCTCACTCAAGGAACCAGGAAATATGGGATTCAATGTGTGAAAAAGGTGATTTTGTAGGGTTTTATATGTTTTTGTTTATCAGAGTTGTCTTTTATTCGATATTCCACTAGCAATCAAGCTCAGATCATGTCGATCAAAGTTAAAAAATTCCAAAACTTTTTCAGCTCTTGGAAGGTACCTAACCTGGTGCCTTGGGAGCCAAAACCTGCACTAACTCAAGTGAAATCACCTTGTCCCAACTTTAAGTCTACTTTCTTCATGGAGAATGCAACGGTGTTTGTGGGGTGCCTCTAAATAAGCTCCCATTTCTTCTCCTCCTTGTTCGCTAGTTTAGCATCTTCATCAAGATCAGAAGATTTTTCTCCCTATGAAGAATATTGACGCAGCCTTAGTACACGAACAGTGTAGGAACAAGACTTGAATCCACAAGCCTTGCTCTATTTGAAGGAGCTAAGTCCTGAATCTACATAACTAGCTTCTCTAACCCTTGAGTCCCCAAGGGGTTGTGCTTGAATCTACAAACACTAAAGCACTCTCTAGCAAAGAGAACACTCAGAGGGGAGAAACAATAGTTTCAACAAAACAATATATTTCAATATTCATCCTTCAAGGGTACATGGGGGCCTTATATAGGCCACAACAAGTGCAGGATCGTCCATAATGACTGTACCCATGAAATGACAAGCCAAAACGTTTAGAAAAATAATTCTGACAAGCTAAAAGATAGGATAAGCAGCCTGACAGGCCTGAGCAGAGATATCTTGTAGATTCTAGGGCCAGTAGAAGCTGTCAGGAGTTATTTTTGTGACTCATGAAGATCCTGATGGGACAAAACAGAAGATATGCAACTCTGACAAGTTAGAGCAGAGATCTTGTCAGAAGAAGAATCTGTCAGAGGATTCTATCAGGTATGAGCATGTCAGAAGATCATGTTAGAGAAAATCCTGTTAGAGGATTTTGAGGGGCTCTAGGTATTTTTTTGCAGATCCTATCAGTTCTAGAAGAATCTCCTTCTTGGGCCACAAGTTGCTAATGGGCCTCAGAAAATGGGCTCTCGGCTACATAAAATATGGCCCCTCAGGCTGTCATACTTAAGATTGAGACCAATGAGGAAGTAAATGATTGTAATTTCAAGGTGCGCACTATCTCTCTGCAAAATTTAAATTTTCCACTATCTCTCCAAGTTGATTTCAACATTCAATAAAAATCCATCACATAAACTTCTCCTATTCAACATTGAATCACTTGGGCATTCAACATATATGTAAGCCAATCATCCTGCTGATTTCACAACTCTTGGTAATCTCCTTCCATATGTCCCTCACAAAAGGCACGTGGAGGAAGTAATCAACTATCTCTTGCACTATTGTTCCAAGGAACCATTAAAAAGTAAATGACTCCTCTAATTTCCAAGTCTTGTAACAAGGATCCTTTGGAGAAAGAGGCTACTCCTCAAGGTGATAAACTAGGCCCTTAGCGTCTAGGGATAGCTCTATCTACTTGCACCACAGACAGACATCAATATCATCAAATTTGATCTCAATTCCATGGAGGAGAATGGTGATCTTCTCACTGTTTTTCATGCCACTTGTTTTAGATGAGTTCCCCTATGTCTTTATAATGTATTACAAGGGTTCACCTTCACACATGTTAGATATATCTTCCTAGGACATAATGATGTTCAATACTAGAGGTAGGAGATAATGACATTACTAGATTATGAAAGGTATCTCCAGGATGACCTGCTCGAATACCATGTAAATAATCATCGAAAAAAGATATAAAAATACTCATCCAGCATTGCAAAATCCCAAATAGTGAATTAAGGTTTAGAAAAGAACATCCTAAACTCCATTTAGGGTAGGTCATTTTGAAACTAAATGAAATCAAGAAGAAAACTAACATTATCTAACTTCGTGTGGTCTCTGGAGAACTTTGAATGAAAAAATCAACTCTGGTAATTTCCCAGTATTTATTATTCAATAAACAGCAGAAATGTGACAACTCGTTTCACTCCACCTTTTTGTTCTTCACTTGGGAGATACGAAAATGTGGCGTCTAACTTGCAATGTTTAAATCATAATAAATGAGCAGCCAAAAAAATTTATTTACTTTTTCCCGAAAAAGAATGAGAAAATTACTTTAGAGCAGAAAGATTTATAGGCCATTACAATTGAGAAGCAAAATTCAAAGGTACTTAGACAGCCTTCCCACGTGGTAGAAACGTTCAAGGGCACTCTTGTAAAATATGTCAAAAAGAAAGAGTATCAATAGCTTCTAAGTGACTTCTATAAATATTATTTTCATATTTATCATTTATCATGAATCTCTGTGTGCATATGTCTCGTATCTCCATTTTGTTGGCACTAGAGCTGAGCAAGGAATAGTTTCTGAAAAATAAATTAAAAATTAAAGATTGATTGATAAAACCCATTTTTTTTGGTTTTCAAAATAACAGAGATTCCTCTAAATGAAGTTAATCATTTATCTCCGATGGTTTGGATGTCTATAATATTCTGATTAATCTATCTGCAGTCCTTTTTCATAAATTTAATGCTAATTATTTTCATAATGAAATTAGCTATTTCTGAATTTTATCATTAGTGCATCAAATGTTTAATATACGCCCAACACATCTTTAGATCTGAATACTTATTTATCATTGTTTCTCTCGCAATTTTTCTTTTTTGCTTGACCTGTGCAGTCTCTATCTCTCAAAGCCGATGACCTCCTACAGCAGTTGTTCTACTTGGTTGGAGGAATAAATAAAGTCATCTCTAAGGTAGACAAGAATTTCTTAACAATTATAAAACTCATCTGTATAAGGTAGACGAATTTCTTCCTTATCTTTCTGAAAGCAATTCATTGTATAATCATAAATCAAGTTTGTTTTCTTATGAGAAATTATTTAGTTTGAATATACTCAAACATATTTTTTCTCATAAATTTAGTGTTGACTTGAATTCGTCTGCGTACTCATACCCTGCTTGACATATAAATCGAAAGAAACCTAAGAAAGGGAAATCAAACCTGTAACATTTATACACGAGCTTATCCACTTCAAGAATGCCTTAGAGCAACTATTATTAGTGGGGAAGTCCATACAAATCAATATAATACTGCATAAAAAATAAATCACAAGATGCCTTAGGTATGCTCCCTAATGCTGATGTCTGAAAATTTCCCACGGATTTTGGAGACAAAAATATTAAGACGTAATTAAAATATGCCTACTAGGTCAGTTTAGCACAATTCTCAATTATCACTAAATTTGGAGTGTAGTTAATATGTTACCCCCTGATTTTGAATACATATTCATGGTGAAAAATACGTGAATCTGGACTCTTTCAATTAAAGAGTTGATTTTTTAGGATATGATTTTTTCCTTTTTACATGGGGTAGTGAGGTAAGAATAAGAAAAAACAACACATGCTAAAGACAAAAAAAGACCAATTGATTCAAATGTTACAAAAGGACCAATTTTAGTTGCCTATGCAAAGTCCTTATTGATTATAGGACGACCAAGATCTGATCTCATCATACATTTCATCCTAAATTCTACTTGCATTTATTGGGATTCTGAAATGGCCAACACTCTTTGTGGTAATTTTTACATGAAGGGAATGCGATGAAAATTTTCGAGTCTTTATGCACTAAAGCCCCATTTGCTCCACCTTTTTGTTAAATCCTCCTTGATAATAAAATCCTTGTTGATAACACTTGTTTCACGTTTAACAAAGCAAGAACTTGGCATTCTTTAGAAGGTTTCAGCAAATTAAATTAATTTTACACATTACACGTACTCTTTGTTCATAATTACCATTAAAAGAATCCCCAAATCAACAGATGTGAACATTATTTATTTACCAACAGTGACATCTTTTTCACCAATATTTTGTACAACTATTGTACACTAAGAAAATATTCATCCATTTGTCATCCATAACCGTTCGTTAATGTCATCTATTTTCATCATCATCATCGTCATCATCATCATCATCATCTTCATCGTCATTGCCATTACCAATCTTTCCACTATGTCATCATTGTCCTTGTTATCAGCATCATCTCCTGATGTCAATGACAAGGGCAACAACGACAACGGGACCATACCGGCCCACCTTGGAAGCCTAACTTGGAGTACACACCTGAATATGGCTCACACAAAGTCAAAATCAAACTCCATAAAGTCAAAGGGCTTTATCACAGTGCACGGGCAATGCTCCTGAACTCATTTAAACAGGAATGGAGAATATTCCGTCGCTTCAGGAGATTCTCATGCTCTTTCTTTAGAAAGTCAACGACGCCGGGCATCATGAACATGTTCATGAACTTCTCGTCGTTCACGGCAAATAAGTCAACACCCAGTGCCACGACCAGCCTGTCCCGGCTGCAAAAACCAAAGTAGAAACATTAAAGATAATTATCCACAAAACATACAGAAATTGCGTAATCTTGAAGAATGAGGAGAGAGAGAGAGAGAGCATACCATGGGGTCAACAGACCGGAGTTCAACGTTGAAGGAACATTTCTCTCAATGAGAACTTCCCGAATGCGGCCAAAGTGCTGCACGGCCAGCTGGCAGATCTCCGAGTAAGCCGAGCCTTTCCTGGGCCCCACCTCGGCATCCAACCAGAGCCCGCCACGTGGATTCCTAGCCACCACCCTGGCCTGCCTCTTCCTCCCTCCAACTTCCACAAAATTCACTGATTCCTTTTTAATCCCACAGGCTTGGTCACTGGCCTGGTCAGGCGATGGCGTCTCTGGCACGGTCAACTGGCTCTCTCGTTGACCCCCACCTTTGACTTCCTTCTCTTTGACCGGTGTGTTATGCTGTTGACCATTTGGGTCAATATTCTCCTGGTCAACGTCTTGAGACCCCTCTGACATGTCCAGAATGAAGGGAGAGGCCGGACCCGGGCTGAGACCGAGTTGACCTGGCATCGGGGGGTAGTAGAGGCGGCAGTAGGGGCTCGTGACCGAGTCAAGGTGGTGGCGGACGAGTTGCTTGCACTGCTTTGAGAGGTCTCTGATGAACATATTATAAGATCGCCTCACTGATGCGTGGAATCCGACGTGGCCATCCATGTCACCATCTCTCTTCCCATCTGCCAAGAACAATATTCACCCAATTTTTTAAAATTCTCTTGATTTAATTAAGAGAATTTTAAAAAATATTTATGCTTACTTTCAGAGGAATCGTTCCGACGGGTGCACTCAATTGCAATATCGAAGAGATTGCTCAGCACAAAGGCAAGGCGGTCGCAGGCAGTGTCCAGAAGGGGAGCTATCCACGCACGTGCGGCCGCACGTGCGATATCTGCTGCAGCTTCCGAGACCCCCCCACTTCCGCTCCTCCCTGCATGAGCCAGAAGTATATTCGCCACCTGAAATTTGAATAAAAATTCATATACCCATTTCGTTAAAATGAAAAAAAATTAAAATTTGGGGAAAACCTTCTCTCTAGAAATTTGTGGGCATTCGATTGAATAAGCTGCGCAGCGAAATTCATGCATGACTCTCTCAAACGCAGCACCGCCGTAGAGCTTGAGAGAAGCGTTTGGGGGTTTTATAACAACAGTCAACCCCGGCCAACTTCCAATTCCACTCTCAGTCTTCTCTTCCTCCGTTGTCTTGCCAAATTGCTCTGGAGCAGGATCGGCAGCTCCTTCGATCAAAGACCCCTTTCAAAAAATACAAAAAAATAATTCAGCATGGAATAAAAACGGCTAAATAAATCAAAATTGAATAATTCTCACCACATGATCGCAGATGGATGCCACATGTAACATGGCTGATCGTCGGAGGCAGGCGATGTCGGATATACCCATTAACTTAGATTCTATGCGAGTTAACTCGGAGTTGACTTCACTGCATCTTTGTTCAAGAAGAGCGAGAGTGACGGGAGCAGCTTCTTTGTACCTGCTCTGAAGCTCGGCTTCGAGAAATTCCTTGAGATGGGTGAAACCGATGAAGGGTCCGTATTTTTCCTCGTCGAATCCGCCTTTGATTCCGTCTCGTAATTGGCGGAGAATTTCCCCGTCAACCGTGGAAATTTGCCGTCGAAATTCCTCGTTTGTGATAGTCCCCCTGTCTTTTGGAAGAGCAACGAAGAACGGGTGCGTGTTCTCTCCAAGATAGCCGCTGGCGCTCAAGTATCGATCCACCTCCCATTTATCAGTGAATTCCTTGAGGAAAACACTCAAATAATCGATTAATATCCGCAAGATCGATTGCCGATTAGAAGAAAAAGTTAAAGATTAATCATAGATATTTATGTCACGCATGATTGACCCTCATCTCAAGAAGATTGATACCTTATTTTCTAATTCTAATTATAATAATCATCAACCTTGACAAGTTTTATTCAGATACTAATAGCCACAAGATCAAACTCAAGTATTTCCACCTCCCATTTATCAGTGAATTCCTTAAAAAAAATCATTCAAAAAGTCGTTTAATAGCCGCAAGATCGATTGCCGACAAAAAACATCAATAAAACACTCAAATAAAACACTTGAGAAAAACACTCAAATGATAGATTACTATCCGCAAGATCGAATGCCGATAAAAGAAAGCAAAAGATCAATCGTAGATGTTTATGTCACGCATCATTGACCGTCATCTCAAGAAGATTGATACCTTATTTTTCTAATTCTAATTATAATAGTCATCAACCTTGACAAGTTTTATTCAGATACGAATAGCTACAAGATCAAACTCAAGTATTTCCACCTCCGACTTATCAGTGAATTCCTTGAAAAAAAACATTCAAAAAGTCGTTTAATAGCCGCAAGATCGATTGCCGACAAAAAACATCAATAGATTAATCATGGAGGTTGATATCACGCATGATTCACCGTCATCTCTGGCCGACTGATACCATTTTTTATAGTTCTAGTTATTAATCGTTAACCTTGACAAGTTCTATTCGGATGGGTAGTTACACTAATAGCTTCAAGATTAAACAAATATGTACCTTAAGTCGGTTGTCAAACTTGGATACGACAATGATCGTACGTCTGAATGTTGGGTCAATTTCCCGAATTGCGTCCAACCACAACGAAGAACACCATTCAACGCTGCTTTGCTGAAGAAATAACAGAATTCGGTGTGGTGGGGCAGCCAAGGACTTAACCATCGCTAGAATCTCTTCCGGCGTGTTCTCCGGTTCCCCCTTCTTAGCCTGCACAAAGCACAATCAATGAGAAAGATGCTATGATAATACCTGGTCCGGAAGCAAATCAGAATCCAGCAATGTAAGGGGTCTCTCAAATTGTAAACTTACCCATCAAAGAGTTTATTACACATGATACTAAAACAATAATTATACAATTTAAAGTCATTTATATTGGAATATTAAAATAATAATAACCAAGGATATACATCTATATATAAATGCCAGCTCTCTTGAGATCCAACAAAATATGTCTCTATATCTTCAGCACTTTCTATAGAGAGAGAAACAGACAGATCATAAGGGGTCGATTAAATTATAAGCCTACCCATCAAATAATTAATAATGCCATTGTATCTACGTATAATATAATAAAACATTATCCCAAACTTAATTCGAATATTAAACTTACGCATGTCTACATGCCTTCCACATTTTCAAGAAAGAGAGAGATAAGGACAGACCATAAAGGGTCTGTCAAATTTTAAACTTACCCATCACAGAATTTATAACTGGCCTGGTTTCTACACATATTTGTGCACGGTTCTGAATTAATCTTCAATCTCAACCTTTATAGAATAACTTTCATTGGCATATTAAATTATGATATCTGCATGTTAGTCCACACGAGATTCAACGAAAGATATCGCTAACTCTCCAACATTTTCTAGAGAGAAAGAAGGAGATACCTTAAGAACAAATCCGGGAGTGTCGATGATGGTTAGATTCGGGCAATGGGCATATTCCACTCTCATAACGATTGGCTTCTTAGAGACTGCTGCTTGGATCTTGCGCAAGTGTGCCTCAGTGCGAGACTTTATCAGATCTGCGATCGCAGACGCCGAAATTATTGGATTTCCATATTCCTCTGAATCTTCCTCCTGCAATCAAACAACAACAATTCACCTCTAATCAGCCCGCAACAAAAATTCACATTCAAAATCGTACAATTCACAATCAAAGCGGCACTTCGAAGATTAAAACTTTGATATTCCACAAACCCTCGAAGCGAAATTGAAAACCCACGACGAAACGGAGCAGAGATGCATAAATACAGACCTGGAATCGACATCTCGGTTCTAGAGAAGTAGGCTCGTGCACCATCTGAAGAACAAGGGGTCGACGAGTGCCCATCTCAACTTCACGAACGTTGAATCGGAACCCAAGAAGGGCCTCCAAAAGAGAGCTCTTCCCATCAGATTGACCACCAACAGCGACAATCTCTGGAATTGGCAATTTCTCGCCAAAGGCGACAGCCGCAGCCTGCAGACGGTTGTAAGCTTCGAATCGCGATCTTACAGCGGCCGAAGAGGACGAGGAGACGACGCCGTTGTCTGTAGAACCATTCTGATGCATCTTTCTTGCAGTAGAGGAAGATTTGTGCTTGCTGTTGGTGGGCGTTTTGACGGGGGTGCTGCCCCCGTAGAATCCGTCGGCCGTCGCCATTGGAGTTGGAGGAGTTGAACCAGAGCTGCGCGGCAAAGAAGAGGGAGAGGAAATTCAAAATTTGAGGAAGAAGGCGAGATGACAACCCATTTAAAAATCTAAGGAAATTTAAAAGGTACCCTTTTTATTTGAGACAATTAGAATGAGATTTTTATATATCTTGCAATTACTTGCAATACAGACATCGGATTACGGTATCGTGACAGATGCTGAATCGGATATCGAAAACTTGCTAAGAAATTCAAAATCACCCTTTTGTACTTAAGACAATAACCCAAGTAATTAGAATGAGATTTTGATAGATCTTTCGATAACTTGCTAGGAATTTTAGAAGTATATCTAAAGAAGTGATTTGATTTGTTGAAGAACGACCACATGTTCCCAAAAAGAGAGTCTAACTTCAACCTTCTCATTATGTAATCTAAGTATGTGAGAATGAAAGCACGCCTTTTAATTTAAGACAACAACCCAGACAATTAGAATGAGGTTCTGATAGATATTTCCATGACTTTCTGGGATTTTATGAAGAATTTTTGAAGACCTGATATTGTCCCCAAATGATGCCAATTTTATTTTGGTATAGAAGATTTTATTTGGAATCCCTAGACAACATTAGCTTTGGGTTATTGAATTTTCTATAGACGTTGGCTTCTTCTTGAGCCTTTAAATCCCCATAAAAATATTACAATATATTGTTGGGTTTTATGGCCTTGAATGGAATGAAACTAAATCAATTCATGCAACATAAGGCAACTAACAGAATCATAACAACACTTACAGAACAGTGATCAAATCACTCATTCACGATTAGGTTCGTGATTTATTGGTTCCTCCAGGAAAACGGTTGAATTGTTCACATGTCCAGGCTCTAGATGTGTCCACATGATCTGTGGCATGTTGAAACTCCTCCCTCAATTTAACGAGCTTTTTATCCATTATCGCCCCATCATCGTCATTATGCCATTCCACTCACATCAGGAATGGGAAGGAGCACAGGGGAGAAATGAGAAAGATGGTATGCCCCTGAATAATTCTGGATTGGGTGAATTATGTTTAGGATCTTCCCCTATATATACGAAGTGGGATTGTTCTATAAAAACCCCTAAACTTTAAGTATATCTTCTAATGTCAGAAAAAACAATTGTGCTTGACCCTCTAGGCCCATATATTGGTTTAGTTAATGGTTCAAATGGCCAAATACTTTTATTGGACTTCAAAATTAATCACTGAGATATATATTACAATATAGACTAATTAATAATGAATTAGTTTAACCCAAATTATATGGTGAGTTTCTGGTCCATGGGGTGTGAAGCTACACCTCGTGGTCTAGAAGATACAAATAAGTGTATTGACTCACTTATGGAACTTTTTTGTGATTAGTTTGTATGTATGTATGATCCCCCGTCCGCTTGACATGACTTAGATGACTTAAGGTATGGTCAATTGTTGAACCATAATCAAACATCTAATTTAGTATTAATGCATTAAAAAATCATCAGAGAACTCTTGTATGATATTCTACTACCTTGGCTAATGACCATAACATATCATCAACCTTAATTTATCTTCTCTCATAATGAAGGAAGACAACCACATCTTGACCACTCAGTCATCTTCAAGGACTCCTTGTTGCATCCAAATTTAAACTATTTATAATTCTATGTTAAGAAATTTTAAGTCAAAATCAAAGCACAATCGTCTCTCTACAATATGTCTTTGGTGTCTCATATCTAGGGAAGGACATGGCCTGACCAAACTTTGGTCAGACCAGACCGAACTGGATTGTCGGTCAGCCATTTTGGGGCTGACCGAACTGTTCGGTCTGGGTCCAGTTCGCAAGTCAAACCGACCAAGGACTGTTCCTAAATAAATTTAAATAGTATTATATTGAAAATAAGAACAATGGAGGAAGAGGAACGGGTCAATCCATTCCCTCCCCCCATTCCTATGATCCTCTCCCAGACTGGATGCCACCCCTGCTCACCGTCTTCACCGTCACCATGTTCTATGGACTCTCATGCCCACCGTCTAACCCTTTTGCTCTCCACACATCTCACGGTCTTCCTCTCCCCCTCTCCCTCTCTCACGCTCTGATTCCCTCCCTCTCACGCCCACCCTTCCACGCTCATTCCCTCCCTCTTGAACTCTCCCTCTCACCCTCTCACTCTCTCGTCATCTCCCCCTCTCACTCTCTCGTCATCTCCCCCTCTCACACTCTCCCACTCTCTCACTCTTCCTCTCTCCCCCTGTTTTGCTCTCGTGCTCTCATTGCCTCCTTAAACTCTCCCTCTCTCCCCCTCCCACGCTCTTCCTCTCCCCCACTCCCTCTCACCCCCTCCAATGCACTTCTTCTCCCCCACTTCCTCTCTCCCTCTCTCATTCTCTTCCTCTCCCCCAACCTTCTCTTCCTCTTCCTCTCGCGCACTTCCTATCCCGCGAACCCTCTCTCCCCCTCCATGCACTTCCTCTCCTTCGCACCTCTCTCCCTCTCCATTCTCATCTTCACCCTCCCACTCTTACTCCCCCTCCATCCTCTTATTCTCCCCGGCACCCTCTCTCCCCTGTCTCCCTCTCCCTCTCTCTCTATCTCCCTCTTCTTCTCTCATTTTCTCCCTCTCTTGCTCTCTCCCTCTCCCCTTATTTAACTCTCTCCCTCTCTCCTTCTCTCACTATTTGCCTCTTCCTTTCTCATTAGCTCCCTCTCTCCCTCTCTCACAATTGGCCTCTCCTCCTCATTTTGTCCCTCTTACTTTCTTTTACTCTCTTCCTCGAAGTCAAAGTTATGCTATCATTCTCTTATTTTTCCCCTCTATCTTCTCACTCTCTCCCTTTCTCACCATCTCTCTCCCCCTTTCTCACCATATTTTGCTCTCTCTCTCTCTCTCTCACTTTCCCATTACCTTTCTTCTGTTTCGTCTTACAGTCAATTTTCCTCCATGTGACCCCCCATACTTTCACGCCCTCCTTCCTTCCACTCACTCTTCAATTCTCTCCTTTTATCTCACTCTCTCACTCTTCCAATCATTCTCACTCCTTAATTATCTCCCTCTCTCACACTCGCAATCTCATTCTCACTCTCATTCTCATTATTAGTCTGTGAAACAGAACCTTCTTAGAATCAATGGAGTTGGATAAAGATGATGTATTCTTGTGTTTAATTTATTTTATGATTTAATTTGAAAAATTATTTACACTTATTGTCACGAATAAATTATTTTCATTATATGGGTGATGTGACTATGAAGGGAACAGAGATTTGTTCAGGTAGAAAACCGTCGCCTGTGATGGAGTATTTTACCAAAAGTACTAATGGAGATATAAATGCAAGCTTTGCAAAATAAACGAGGTGATGGTGAAACGTGACAAAACTGGTAGCACAATGAAGTTGTGGAACCACTTACGAAATTCTCATATCAAAATTCATAAGAAGCTTAAGGGTTCTAACCATATGAAACCTGTTTTGGGTTATTTTCCCAAGGCACTAAAATTTCCTGGCAGAACTGCAGAACGAACGAAAGAAAAACTGTTGGATTTGATTGTAAGCACAGATATGCCATTCTCAATTATAGATCACCCTAAGTTTCAAAAATTCTGTGAATTGATGGCCCAAGAAAATGCAACTATTCCACCTGACCAGACCGAAGACCGGACCAGATCGGGACCAAACCGAGACTGAAACTGCACCAAACCTTAGGTCTAGGTTTAGGTTTTTGTTGACACCGGACCGCGACCGGACCGTGTCCTTCCCTACTCATGTCCAAGGACCACTTACACAACTATGGCATGAATTATGTGTAGCTGATGACATGCATGTGACTTTATCATGCGATGTGCACTCTGTGAATGCTGATTGAGGTCACGTAAATAACCTAATAGATGGAGGGAAAACATGTGCACTTTGGGTGGAAGCTGGCAGTATTGGACATTTTATAGTGGTCCACGATGGGTGCTAAATGGATAATAGTTGAGGGGGAATTCAAACGTGGTAGAGAATTGAGTTTATTTTTTATAGATAAAATAGAGAAAACAATTGGTTCATTAAGAAACAAAGTGGGCTGCATCAGAGAGAGCAAGTTTCATAATTGGAATAATGTGTAGAGAAAACGAATTGAAAATAGATGGAAATGATGCAATTTAATGATATCCAAGTTCATATGGTTTGGACAATCATGTCTTGAGCCGTGAAACTCTCTTGTTAGCCCAGATCCCTTTATTCTGCCAGATCAAGGATTTTCACTACAAACATATATGGTGAACAAAGAGTAATCACTTGAAAATATTTATATCACCCATTCTTCTTAACCTTGATCTTTGGGAAGGCTTTTTATTTCTATCCAGCCTCTTCTGGAGCACAACTCAAAGAAGGGAAGAGAGAGATGAAGATAAGAAGATGATATGTAAACATAAGGCATGATTACTAAAATGCCCGTATTTATTTTTTTCCAATCTCCCCTTGTCATTTATTCCTTTTTTGAATCAGTTGAGATACCCTTGGTTTATATTTCATGTTCCTCCTCTGAGAAGAAAGTCGAGGGCTTAGTCGATGGATCGAGGTTGTTAGATCACATCTTTTTAATTTCTTAGAGTTTAAATTTTAAATTTTTCATTTTTGGTCCACACGCCCTATGTCTTAGAATGCTCCATAATATAGATAATTATCCAATTTAGTTTGCGTGATGCTTCAAACATGATACTTAAAAATCATCACAAGTAAAATTTCTTGAATTTTGTGAAGTAAAGAATGGCTGTTATAAAAAAATCACAATGCAAAGATGATTATATAAATAGGAATATAGGAATATCAATGAAAATATGTTCATAACATGATATTCAAATTAATCAGAAATTCAAGGTTAGGATTGAGAGGCCTAAAAACATATGAAACACATATAATTATGATCAAATTAATCATGATATAACGAAACTGATTAGATAGTGATAAATCATAAATTCAAGGTTAGGATTCAAAATTTTCCTTAAAATCACATATCAAGGGTCACATCAATAGAAAGAAGTCATTGAAAGAGAAATTTTGGTTTATTTCTGTATTTATAGGATTTTTATATTCACTTTTAGGAAAAATAATTAAATGTAAGAAATTAGTGATAATATTTTAAAAATAATTCTAAGAGACTGACAAAACATTTATCATATTTAACCTAATTTATGCAAATTCTCTACAATACTTTTTAGAATTATATGAACATTTTTACTCGGTAATGATAATTAACTCTAGTTAAAACACCTTAGACAGGACTTTGATAGCATTTGGTGATGGTGGATAGAAGTAGGTATGAATGTAACGGATCAGGTCTACAAGACACCATTTTTTATTGAGACATAAATTTTTGCAGATGCTCATCATCAAGTACCTGAGTGAAGTGAAGTGAATGTGTCACTGGTTACTACAAAGGTAGATGTGTATACACACCGATGAACAATAAAATTAGTGGTAATGCGAGAAACCTAGGCGATCCTGTAGGATGATATCCCAGGGAAAAGGATGAATAACGGAGACTAAAAAAGATATTGAATCACACTAACCATGTCCTCATGTGGCTAAAAGGCCAAGTTATACTTTTTTATCGACTCTTCGTCATATCACTACTCCTCTAATTAGAACTCAATAGAGGAACCACCTGATATTTTGAATGAGACAACCACTCTACTAAATATATGCTGTCTGCAAGAGAATTACACATTATACATATCTTTCATTGTTCAGTAATGTAATGTATTCATTATAGTGCACATGTGATGCTTATAGTGAAGTCCATGAATACATGGTCTCTCATAATGAATTATGATGAGATCATATCATAGAAATCACTAGCATGTAAGCAAGTGTTGTAAATTTTCCTATTTGAAGGATGCACTGGAAGGACATCAAAGTATCCTGATAGAATAACACTATCTAGTCTCACGCATATGATGAGTATGGTTGATCCCATAACCTATAGTGTGGAGACACTAACATATGAACATATAGAGAGTTTTCTAAATTGACCTGTACAAATCTCTGAATAGTAATATACCAAACTATCAATCAAGATGACTCAAATCATGATACAGTTAACTCGACTTGTCATTACGTAGTCTAAATGATGATATATATTATTAAGCCATTGTAGTTTTTAACTATACTAATGCATGGGCATTGAAGATCACGTACAAATGGCCTTTTGGACGTCAAAAGATATACTTAAAGTTTAGTAAAAAATCTCAATTGGTATAAATAGGGGAAGGCCCAGGACAAAATTTAATTAGGCCATAACTGTTTGTGGCCCTACCATTATTCTCCATTTTCCCCATTACTCCTCTCCATTCTCCATCTAATCGGAACTATGCAACAATGATGTTGGAGCGAGAAAGGGAATCATCAAGATGTTTGAGATTCACTATGATAGTAATCATGTGGATGCATCTAGAGGCTGTATACATGAACATCTCAACCCATTTAGCTATAGGAACCAAGAAACCATATACATGATCTGTGCACAGGTGATGTGATCATCATTTTGTAATTACCGTTATGATCTTCAGTTCCAAGAATCATTTTAGTTTCATCCCAATGGAGGCTATAATGTATAAAAACTCATCCATTATCTACATATTTTCCTCATCAAATCAGCGTCAAGATATTCTTAAGATGATCTTATGATTTGAGAATCTCCCCTCCCATAAAAGTTCAATCGGGTGATAATGAGCATGTATTTCTCTCTGGAGGCATATGTAATGTATGTTGTCATAGAATTAAAACACTAAAAGTAAGAATATCTTATTGGATTTCATTATCTTATATGATGTTCACTTGATAGTACCTTAATATCACTCAAAGATTATTTAATACGTGCAGATATAAAATAGAATGAAACATGACATAATTTATACCATGATGGAACATGACATGGCTTAGTATTTAAATGCAAAATGTTAAACCAAAATTTGTAATCAACAAAAAATATTCTAGAAGAGAAGTGAGTAGACAATTATTTCAATAGTTAAGTCAATAGTCCATTTATTATTTCAATGAGATGATGTGAGAATGGGCAAGGTAATATGAAGCTCAAGAGATAGAGATGTACCAAGGCACAGGTCAATGGTAGTCCATGTTGAACTAATGGGGTAACATTTTTAGGACCTTACCGGGGAATAGATACCTAATTTCTTTAATAAGTTATGTTAGCCTTATTGGCACTTAGTTCACATAATCATGTGCACATTATTACTTGTAGCTGCATTGCATAAATCATTTTTAAACATCTAAGTTATGTAAATTTTTTTATTAATTCATTTTATTGATAAAATTGGGGTTCACGATAGAATAAGGGACCAACAATCAGGGGACTAAAAAAAGGATAAGGAAAGATCAAACAAGAAAGGGATCAGAATTTTCCATCAAGATGTAAGATATACTCAACTATAAGATCCACTCACTTAATTCTACAAAAAATAAAATTATATATTAATAAATTCTTATCGTGCCACAAGTTTAAGTTTGAGCACAACTCTAAATCATACAATTTTCATTCAATCAAATATATATTAATCATAAAACCACAATTTAAATATAAATATAGTTAGAGACTACACTTTTACAATCATCAAAGCACATTCCAAAACCACCGTCTTGATTTGGAATTTCTTAGGCCTCTGTGGGCTTCAAATTGGTCACAACACTATGGGTTTTGAGGATAAGAGGGGATTAATAAGTCCAATTTGGATATTTTTATGTCATTGTTTGAATTTGGACCTAGCCAAGGATGTTTATGAAAAAATTCACTTAATTACTCTTTAAATAACATATGGAAGTAAGGGGTTGATCCACATCAAATAATAAATGTAATTTTACAATTTTCTTATGTTTGGAAATGAAATTTTTTACTTTGAATTAAAAATAAATTGAAAGGATTTTTAGGATTTTATGTAAGTTTATATAATTTTATGTAATTTTTAGGTACTCCGAGCGTTGATAGGGAGGTTTGTCGTCGTTTACTTTGGCGACATCCTCATATTCAGCCAGACGCGAGATGAGCATCTTGACCATCTTCGGCAGGTTTTCACTATCCTTAGGCGTGAGCAGTTATACGCTCATCCATAGAAGTGTAGCTTCCTTACCCGGGAAGTTGCTTTCCTCGGGTTCATCATTTCCATCCAGGGCATTGCTGCAGACCCAAAGAAAAGTTTGAGCCATTATGTCGTAGCCCCCGTCGGCTAACATCCATGATGTACGGAGCTTCATTGGACTCGCCACCTTCTACCGGCGTTTTGTTCAGAACTTAAGTTCTGTCACGACTCCCATCACCAACTGCCTCAAGGTGGAGCCATTCTCCTGGACTCGGGCATCAGACCGAGCTTTCCAGCACGTGAAGCTCATTATGACCCAGGTACCCATACTCCGCCTACCTGATTTTGGGAAGGTCTTTGAAGTTATTTAGAACGCTTCGGGTGTCAGGATTGGGGTGTTCTTAGCCAAGAAGGACACCTCATCGAGTATTTCAGCGACAAGCTGAACGACATGCAACTCTGTTATTCAACTTATGATAAGGAGTTTTATGCAATCGTCTAGGCGCTGAAGCACTGGTAGCATTATCTCCTATCAAAGGAGTTTGTACTCTTCTTGAACCACGGGGAGCTCAAGTACCTCCACTCCCAACAGAAATTGCGCGAGCCACACACGAGATGGGTTGAGTATCTGGAGGATTTCACTTTCGTTATCAAGCACAAGAAGGGGAAGGATAACATCGTCATTGACGCCCTCAGTCGGCGATCACACATGCTTAACGTAATGAAGGTAAAGATCCTCGGGTTCAAGACCATTCAAGAAGGTTACACCAGCTGCCCCAATTTCGGGCGCGTCATCACAGAGATCAGCGAGGACCATCCCATGAGCTAAGGGATTATGTCATCACCAACGGTTTCTTGTTCTATCGAAACAGGCTATGCATGCCCTGCACGTCACTCCATGACTTCTTTATGTGGGAATGTCGCGCTAGAGGTTTTAGCGGCCACTTTGGCCGCAACAAGACCACCGCTGCCATAAAATATCAATTATATTGGCATTCTCTTAAGCATGATGTTGGCAACATTGTCACCCAATGTCGCGCCTATGCCTTGGACATGCAAGTCAAGAAGAGCGCGAGGTTATACACCCCATTACTGGTGCCTAAGCGTCCATGGGACCATGTCAGCATGGATTTTGTCCTAGGTTTACCCCCGACCGCACGACGACACAATTCCATTATGGTCATCGTTGATACGTTTTCAAAGATGGCGCACTTCGTGCCGTGCACAAAGATATCCGACGCCACACATGTGGCACAATTATTCTTTCGAGAGATTGTGCGCCTACACACTTGCCGACTTCAATCGTCTCTAACTGAAATGTTCGCTTCACGAGCTATTTTTGGAAGACCTTGTGGATTCTCCTTGGGATGAAAATCAAGTTCTTGGTGGCTTACCATCCTCAGGCCAATGGTTAGACGGAGGTGGTGAATCGAAGCTTGGGTAACCTAGTCCAGTCCCTAGTCAGCGAACACCTTGCGACATGGGATTTGATAATCCCCTGCGCCGAGTTCGCTTACAACTCCTCGGTGAACCCAACCACTGGGTTGAGCCCCTTTGAGATCGCCTATGCCACACCCCTCATCGTCCACTCGACTTAGCACCCGTAGACCCTCATGTTAGGGTATCTAGGATAGTCTTCCATTCGCCCAGCATGTGTCCTCATTGCATAAGCATATTCATGATAAGATCATTAGCCAAAATGCAGTGTACAAGCAGGCTGCCGACTTGCATCGCCGACCCCGAGTGTTCGATGTGGGAGACCAAGTGATGGTGAAACTCAGGCTGGAGAGGTATTCTCCCAAGACGACTACCAAGCTACATGCTCATAGTGCCAGCTTGTTCTCAATCCTTTTAAGGGTGGAGTTGACATCCCCCCTACGTGGGGGATCAGCTCCACATTTAACGTGGCAGATCTGGCTCTGTACTGAGCCCCTTCTCTCCCCTCTGACCCAGCCTTTCTAGACCCCCTCAGTGTGAGTGAGTTTGCCGCAACCACTCCCATGATTGTTTCACCCGATTGGCACGAGGCAGTCGATTACATACTACATGAGGTAATTAAACATGCATGGGACAAGGTATCACAAAGGTTCTTGGTGTGGTGGCAAGAAAGGACAGGTGCAGATGCCACGTGGATCAGGTAGGCAGAGCTATGACGCCTTCGGCTGGATCTTCTTTACCTGCTGCCATTTACCTCCTCAAACTCGTTAGAGTCGAGTTCTTTTGACCCTGAGAGGATTGATGGCACGGAGCAGCCAGAGTCCTTAGAGACGTCTTCAGAGACGCCGTCATCGTCATCAGCACCACTGTTGGTTCGCGTTCAACCTGACTGGCATGCCAAGGCGATCGTGAAGGCACCCGGGTTCAAATTTCCCAGGTGAAAAGCGCATTGTATTTGTTCGAGTTCTCTTGGTATCATTCTGTTTTCTCGTGTTCATGTTTTCATCCGTGTTTTCTCGTGCGTGTGCCCTTAATTCCGTTTCTGATGGGAGGGGGGGAAGACACCTAGCCGTTTGGATCCCTCCCCCTACCCTCTATATTCTCTCATTTTGTTGTAACGGGGGTCCATCTTATAAGGTCCCCCCCTTAATGGACTATTTCTCCCCTTCCCGAATGGTGATTGCACCACTGCTACTAGCAGACGTCCAACCACTGTAGTCAGTGGGCTGCTTATCAGGGACACAACATAAGCGCTCCCGAGAGAGAGAGAGAGAGACATGGAATTGTCTTTCACCCCAACCCCCATATGTTTGCCTGACGGCTGTCCTGCTCTAGAGGTTGAGGAAGGAGGGGAATCGGACTACCCCATCATGGAAACTTTCTCCGCACTTGCGGGACGCACCTGTGGGTCCAAAGAGGAACCACGACCCATGCCAGTTGACCAGGTGGTCACTGCCACTGACTAACCGCAAAGCCACTAGGTAGTTGCTTAATTTCTTGTGTGGAGCTTACCTTGGGAATAGAGGTCCACTATGGTCCGATAAGTGAAGGTTGCACCAGCTCCCCAGACTCCGCCCCCCCCCCCCCTTTGGACCCACCCCAAGGCGACGCCTGAGACGATGACCTACATTGTCCAAGCTGCTGCTGGTATACCCGGCACTAGAACGGAACGAGATCACTATACTCGCGCCCCTGCTACCAACCATGTTAGCTGTCCTGACGCATTTCAAGTCTGCACCACCGAGTCTGGCTGCTTGTTGGTGTGATTTGACGTCACGGCTGTTGTTCCCTCCCTCAGCTTCACCCTCTGTAGATGCCGACACTCGCTCTTGTGCTGCAGCCAGTTGAGCTACGTCGGCCCCTCCTTTGGCACATCTCTCCACCCACCTCGATCCACAGATCGCACCGGGCGCATTCAATGCATGAATTACCGATGAGCACTTCAACCGATGAGGTATGTCTCCCTTTGCTCGCCAGTTATATTATCTTCTACAATCTATTTTTGAATTGCCTCTACCATGCTTGGGAAAGATGGGTGAGATAAGATTTGAGAGAAAAGTATGAACTTTTGAGCGTCTTACCGGTACGGGCCGAGCCCGTCTGTTACATGCGAGCCTTAAAAATTGACTCCGCTCAATGCCGTAGTCGCCTTCGCCCCCTCCGACGAGGCTCGAGAGGCCACTGTCGCCATCACTCGGCGACCCCTTTGGAGCTCAAAGCTCGGCATCACCATTGAGTCAGGGCCTACAAGTACGACACATAGGACGCTTTTCATTGCATCGTAGTTACATTACCCGTTAGGGTTTTACCCGTTAGACGATGACACCATCAACATCTGACATCACTGTCTCTGTAACCGAGCATCATCTTGGTACCGCACAAACAACGTCTGTGATGTCATCCTGCATCATGTTCCCTCAAGAACACCTCTCTTCTTTGCATATAAATGCTAGATACCCAACAAATAGAAAATGAAGAGGAGAAAGTGGCTACATATGATGTTCACATTCAAATTGAACATTTTCTATTTCATGTAGAAAATATATTTTATTTATCCATGTGAATAAATAATATTAGTCATTATTAAATATTTATTGACATTCATGAATATTTTTTTGTTTATTATTAAATATTTTTTATTCTCATGGCAGCCCTTGAAAGGGCACCTACTAATTTTAGAAATGAGATTAAAATCATATTTTATTATCATAATTTATTTCTTGAAGTTCTGATATGAAAATTCATGTCAACTTATTTTTTAGTTATAGCAGTGAGTGAACAACAATGGTAGATTCGCTTTTAACATTGACTTAATAAATTTGTCATTATTAGGTCTCAGCCAACATTAACTTAATAAATTTGAACTTTTATTCTTTGACTTTGACATGGATGAGTCAACCTGGACCCAGACTGGATAACACCATTTGTTGACTGAAGCATGACCATACGGGCCAAACTAGTCTTTAGGTATCGGTTTAGGTTTTTGCCGAAAACAAATATACACAAAGAACATTATTCTCTAATCAAAGGCATTTAATTCAGATTTCATGGAGCTTCAAATGTTGTTCATTTGACCAGGCTGAAATAAAAATAACCAAACTTTACATGTGGTATAAAGAATATAAAACCAAAAAACCATCAAAACCAACAAAAAATCTCCTAAAGAGACCAAAAAGGGATAAAAGTATCATTATGACGATGAAGAAAATCTATAGCTCCATCAAATAAAAATATGGGAAATTTCTCATAATGTAACAAAATACAGAAAATCATTCTTATAATATAATAAGTTTGAGCTTTGTAAAATGCTTCTTGTGAAATAAATGTTCATTTTTATAGGTAAAACAATTATACAGAGGGAGATAGAGAAAAATGAGATAGAACAAGAGCGAGAGAGAAAGGGGGAGCGAAAGAGGAGAGTAATAGCAAAAGCGAGTGAGAGAGGGAGAGAGAGAGATAGGAGAGAGAGAGAGAGGGAGGCAGGGAGAGAGAGGAGAGTGATAATGAGAGTGATCAAGAGAGGGAGAGAGAGAGAGAGGGAGGCAGGGAGAGAGAGGAGAGTGATAATGAGAGTGATCAAGAGAGGGAGAGAGAGAGAGAGGAGAGAGGAGAGAGTGAGAGCGAGAGCGAACGAGAGAGAGAGAGGGAGATAGAGAGAGGAGAATGATAGAGAGAGAGAGAGGGAGAGAGGGAGGGAGAGAGAGAGGAGAGTGATAGTGAGTGCGAGCGAGAGAGGGAGGGAGAGAGAGGAGAGTAAGAGTGAGAGTGAGTGAGAGAGGGAAGGAGAGATAGGAGAGAGAGAAAAGAGAGTGAGAGAGAGAGGGAGAGAAAGGAGAGCGAGAGCGAGAAAGAGAGAGGAAGGAGAGTGCGAGTGAGAGGGAGAGAAAGAAGAGTGAGAGTGAGAGAGCGGAAGGAGAGTGAGAGTGAGAGGGAGAGAAAGGAGGGTGAGAGAGAGGAAGGAGAGTGAGAGTGATAGGGGAGAAAGGAGAGTGAGAGAGAGAGAGAGATTGAGGAAGGAGAGTGAGAGTGAGAGGGAGAAATTGTTGAAGAGACTCCCGATTCTCTTGAACCAGCACCAACATCTGTGATGATGTGGTCCAGCCTAGCGGGGAGATTGTTCTGACACGGAGAGTTTTTTCTTTGATTTGTTTTCTTCTTTACAGGACTGATCGTAACGGCATGCAGAAGCAACCTCTGATGCATGGACTCCGGTCAGGAGTTTGCTAGCATCTCGTATCCCTTCCCTCTCTGCTTGGACGCCCTATATAAAGGGCTAAGTGTGGAACTTCGTTTGGGTGGCAACAAAGGAGTTGTGTTTTTGTTCATTGTTTTTCCTTCTTCTCTTTACATCAGGTTAGCAGTATTAGTGAGCGAGCTTCCCAGCTAGTAGCGCCAACAACCTGTGCCGCTTAGGGACTCAATAACATCAAGCCTGAAGCCCAACAGTCAGATTCCATTCAACCCATCACCTTCCTAACGGCTACATTTCCGTCTCTATAAAACACGTGTACACGAATATACATGAAGTGTTGTTTTACTCTCTTTAATACATTCCTTCATTTCCATGGTATCATAGCAGATGGCGTCAGTCCCTGTCGATCCTTCACTGAGCTAGCCAATCTCTGCTTTAGCTCTCCTTTCATCGGCAACTCATCCGTCTATTGCTGTTATCCCCACGGGAATGACAATCTCACTAAAGCTCACCTAGAGATAAATTCATGTTGTGGAAACCCAACTTCTACCCATCCTCAATGGAGCAGGTCTAACTTGGATCCTAGAGGAAGAGCCTCTTTTGCCATCGCTTGTTGCTCAAGACGACCAGGTTCAATCGAATCCTGACTATCGCAATTATTGGCGATCTGATCAGTAGGTTATTGTGGCCATTAATGCATCGCTGTCTGAATCGCTGCTTCTTTGTGTGATCAACAAACGAACAGCTCACGAAGCCAGGTTGGTGCTCAAGAAAAATTACTCCTCGTAGTCCTGCGCCCAGATCATGGCACTACACAACAAGCTTCATGGTCTCGAGAAAAGCTCTGTCCCACTTGCAGAATATCTCCACACCATTTGAAGCTCCTACACTGCTCTTCTCAACATTGGCCAATACATCCTAGAGGAGACATCCATCTATGCTCGTCTTCGCGGACTTGGATTCGAATATGCTATCTTCACGTCCATTCTTCACGTGAAGGTGGAAAGTCTGAGCTTTGATGACGTGGTCACTTTACTCTGAGCTCATGAATCGCGACTACCATCTCATCTTACTGCTCAGTGGCAGCAAATCAGGTACAATTTCAAACCTCAAATCCTCCTCACAGCAACGGGCACTCCAATAGTTGTCAACAGCGTGGCCAGGATCGCTCCACTCTGCGCCGCCAGCTCTACAACCAAATTTGGGCATCGGGCTGCCCAATGCCAAGAATGCTTCAACAAGCAGTTCGCTGGCTGTCTTCCCCCCCCTCCCCCTTTCACCCCCATCCTCAATGTCTCACTGCCTCTTTCTCTTCTAGTCGAGCCCTCTTATTTCTCTGAAGCTATCGCATACCCCTCCTGGATGCAACCTATGACCCTCAAATTAAATGCACTCCACAACCATACATGGTCACCGAAACATCATTGACTACAAAGGGGTGTTCTGCCGCACGTACCGTGTGGATGACTCTCTTGATCTTTGTAAAGCGTGTATCGTGGCTAAAGGCTTCTCATAATAGGAAGGTTTTCAAAGTTATGACCATTCGCCTGCCGCTTGCTCTCGCCATACGTTGTTCAGGATCTCTCAACAAATCAATGTAAGTAATGCTTTTCTTCATGGTGATCTTCATGAAGATACCTACGTGGAGAAACCCCCTGGTTTCATTCATCCCTCCCATGTCTGAAAACTTCAAAAATCACTCTATGACCTTAAGCAAGCTCCGCATGCATGGTTCCAAAAACTAACAACCACCTCCGTTTGCTTGGCTTTGTTGGATCAAAACAGAATCATCTCTATACGTCTGCCTTCAGCGCACTCTTCTTTACTTTCTTATCTATATTGATGACATCCTCATTCTTGGCCCAATTCTTCTACTATCTCCTTTGTCAGTTCTTCTTTCATGCAGCAATTTTTTCTCCGTGATCTTGGTCCAGCTCACCATTTCCTTGGGCTTTAACTCCTCCTTAACTCCTCCAACATGCTTCTCTCCCAATCCCATTATCTTCTCTTCTTCTCAAAGCTAACCTGGCTAACTACAAACCCCTTGCTACTCTTGGGCCTCTCTCAAACACTACATCTCAGTGTGCGGATCCTCTGGATCCCTCAGTTCATCACAGTATTGTTGGTGCCTTGCAATACCTTACCCTCAGCTGACCAGATATTGCTTTTGCTGTCAATCGTGCCTGCCAGGAAATGCATGCTCCAGATCCCGTCGACTGGTCGTGGGTGACGCATAACCTTCACCACTTAAAGGGAAGCGTCTCTCTGGCCTCTTGATCTCTCACGACTCTGATTTAACTCTTTCAGCCTACAGTGATGCTGATTGGGTATGTTCCCCCTTAAATATTCTCTCCACCTCTAGTTACCTGATCCTCCTTGGTGACACCCCCATTTCCTAAAGTTTGAAGAAACAACATACTGTCTCTCTATCTAGCACATAAAGCGATCAGTAATGCCACTGCTAAAATCCTGTGGCTTTGCTCACTGATCAATGAACTTCAGTTGTCGGTTCCCTCCCCCTAGGTGATGTAACACGACAGCCGGGATTGAGAGGCTCATGTTACACCACATGGGTGGACGAGTAAGCATGTTAAAATAAGATCAAATAATATGAATGTGTAGTAAAATTACAAGAAGCACTTCATTTTTGGTGATCTGAAACGGAAGCACAATAAGCGACAAGGGGAGTTGAGGCACGAACGGGCTCCCAATGGCCTGGGTGTTCGACTCGAGGCCGACGGGTAGGAGACGTTCACCATCCGTAAGCGTCCACATCGTCACTGAGAGCGACACTAGTCTTTCTGTAAATTATGAAAAATGATGGATATTCCTAAACAAGTATAAAATCACTCAAGGCAGCGAGCAATTTGTAAATTGGCATTGAAAGACATAATTAATATTGTAAATTAATGGGGAGGGAAGATGGGAAGACATACCTTCTGGTTAAGTTCGGGAATGAACATCCACGCAACTGGAAGACAACTCTGGTTAACTTTCGGAGCGTGTCGTCTTTTGGAATGGATTGTTTATGGATGTTGTAAGCGGGGTCAACTACAGCAAGCCACACATTGGAAGAGGATGGGAAAATATCCCGTAGAGGAATTTCAAGCAGAAAGACCCACGGTCTCGTCAAAGATCATCTGGCGTCGACCAACATAACCGGCGTTGTTCACATCGTGAGCCGCCATCGATGTAATATTGACAAGATTAGCAAGCTGCGTCCAGTGGAAGAAAGACACCGTCGATATGGAGTGGCAAGGATGCTGTAGTGATGCAACTCAGTAGATGGGGACCTCGACCCGGATCGCAAGACCTGCATGTGCAAAGACTAGCAATGCCGCGTCTGGCAGGAGAAGTCTAGGATGTTCCAACCGTCCGCCGGAGGGAGTGATAGTCAATAAGGAAAAGTAGGGGGGGACGGAGGGTAAGCTCATGTGTGGAGTGACACCGACGAGTGATTGGTGATGGTTAGGCGCCTCTGTTCGCTGGAGATGGCAGTTTCCACTAGCGGATCGTCAGCCGTACTGTCGTGCAACATCAAAGAAAGAGATAAGCTTTGAAGGTTATTCAAACGAGAAAATTGTTCTCCCTGGCACAGGTCAACACCGATGTTAGAGTTCCCAAAAGTGTGGCCACTCAAGAGGTCGCTCGATGAACAACTCACTGGAAAAGAGGCGGAAACGATCGATCAACCACTCTAGGGCGATAAGAGAAACACCTTCTTCTTCTTTTTTCAAAACAATAACTCTCTCAGAGGAACAACATCTGCAACTTCTGATTCTCAGGTCCGATGTTTTCAAACAACATGCATCTCTCCAGATGTTTGGGTGGCTAATGGGCCTTTGGGCTTCCCCTAAAAGGGTCTTTTAGGGGGAAAAGAAAAGTCAACATGGACTCTTCCCTCCCCCTAAAAGGTACTATTAGAACACTAAGCGAACAAACACATATGAGGGGGAGGCCTATACTCACGCAAGAGGGGCCTCCCTACAATCCAAAGACGACGAGAAGACACTAAAACAACCAAGGATGGACTCATACACGAGGAGTGAGCCATCAAAAGAAAAGAACACAAATGGACACGACACGTACCAAGATGATGGGAATACAACTTCTCAAACCTGGTACTGAAAATGTGGGTTCTTCACGTCGGCTCGGGCTTTGCGAAGTGGCTGGTGACGGATCTGGATGCGTTCAACTGGATACTTACCTGATCCTCCTTGGTGACACCCCCATTTCATAGAGTTTGAAGAAACAACATATTGTCTCTCCATCTAGAACATAAAGCGATCGGTAATGCCACTACTGAAGTCCTCTGGCTTTGCTTGCTGATCAATGAACTTCAGTTGTCAATTCCCTCCCCCCCCCATGTGGGTTAATATCATCGCTAATTATCTCGCCATCGATCTAGTCTTCCACCCATGCACCAAACATTTGGAGATCGACTTCCACTTAGTCCAATAGCAAGTTGTTGCAGGCCATCTCCAAATTCAGTTCATCTGCTCATGCAATAGCTTGCTGACTTTCTCGTCAAGCCTCTCTCTAAGCAGCAATTTTGGTATCTCCTTCCCAAGATCAGCCTCCTTCTGACACTGCTCGTTTGGGGGGGGGGGTATTGAAGAGACTCCCGGTTCTCCTGAACCAGCACCAACGCCTGTCCCACTTCGGGACTCAATGACATCTAGCTTGAAGCCCAACGATCTGATTCCATCTATCGTAATAGCTTCCTAATGGCTACATTTCCTTCTCTATAAAACACCTGTGTGCACGAACGGATATGGATTCTCCTTTTACTCTATTTAATACACTCTTTCATTTCTAGTTTCTCGCATCTATCTTCTTTGCCGTCTTTAGTTTCTTATCAGAAATAAGGAGAGAGAGAGAGAGAGAGAGAGAGAGAGAGAGAGAGAGAGAGAGAGAGAGAGAGAGAGAGAGAGAGAGAGAGAGAGAGAGAAACATGAGACTGAGAGAGAGAGGAGGAATAGCGAGAGCAAGAGAGAGAGAGAAGAGAAAGGAGAGTGAAAGGAAAGTGAGAACAAGAGGGAGAGAGTGAAAGGAGAGAGAGAGAGGAGAGTGAAAGGTGATAGGAAATTCTAAACATTTCCCCCTCTCATTTTCTCTCCCTTTATTTTTCTTTCTCTCTCTCACCTTCTTTTTCTCTCTCCTCACCTCAGCCCCTTTCTTTGACTTTTCTCCTCTCTCTCTCTCTATCAAGTTTTCATTTTCTCTCTCCTCGCTCAGCCATTTTCTTTGATATGTCTTCAATGTACATTCCCACTATTATTGAATATTCCACTTCTCTTTTCCTTTCTAATTTTCTTTCTTTCTCTCTTCCCTATAACTTCCAAATTGACTTTTCTCATAACGTCTCTACCTCACCTTTCTCCCATGACTTTCTCCATGTAAACTACCAATCCCACCTCTTCTCTCTACCGCTTTATCTTAAACTGTCTGCATTTCATTTGCTTTGTAACTTGATGTTTTATTTTCTTTAAAAGGGCTATGAGCATGTCTGTATGAAATTTTTTTCATGATAATTATTGTGAAGTTTGGTCTTGAGAAAATAGTGATTCTCTGGTAATTACGCCAACGGAAATGACTACTGCAACTTCTCGTCTTCAATATCGATCAACTCCTCTAAGTTCCGCCTTCCCTTCCTCCATACCTTATCTTCCTCCATTTTCCTAACATCTCGCCCTTGACTTCATTGAACACACCCCTTCATCTCACCCCCATGATCTCCATCTTGCATCTCATTTTATCTCTTCTTCTTATCTTCATCCATTCTCAGGCCTTATCCCATTTACCTTGTAAGTTCATTTTCCATGCTTCATCTCCACCCATTTCATGCTACACGTCAATATCTTCTCGTGTCGACCAAATCTTACACTCCCATTATATCCACTTCCCACACCTTCTCCTCTTCTTATTCACACTTGTTCAAGGAGCTGCAAATCAACGTCAATCAAGGCCATTCAACATAAGAAAAACCAGGCTATTGGCTCCCATCTACGAGGTACCTTGTGACACTTAACTTTGAGATAATTGTTGATTCGCTCTGAGTGATTGTTGACCTTATGAATCTGTGTGCTAATATTTGATTGAGTATTTAGAATATCCTACTTCCATTAAGTTAGGGATATCATAGTTATTCCCTAATCGTTCTTGTTAAATCCCTGCTCCACCTACTTACTCCCCTTCTACAGGATTAAACCATTCTGATCGCCCTCAAGGAATACTTAATTTTAATAATATTTTGGTGTAAATTTATCAATTTCACAACTTCTGCTGTAGTGTCCCACATCAAAAGGAAAGTGAGAGAGAGAAAGAGAGGGAGAGAGGGAGAGAGGGAAAGAGAGAGAGAGGGAGATGGAGAGAGGGAGAGAGGGAGAGGGAGAGGGAGAGAGGGAGAGCCAAACTTATTAGATCCAAATTATAGGGGCCAATATTATGAGAACAGTAAATAAGTGTGTTCACAACCAGGTACCCCCACGTATCATAGTAAGGCATGTTTTGTTCTGTAAGAACAAAACAACCCTTAGAACCAGGATTTTAGAAATAGTGATAACGACAGTCTAAAATCAGCCATTTTACTAAGAAATTAGTATGAAATTAGCCCTTTTTTAAAATGATGTATAGGAGTTAGAAGACTAATAGAGAGAAGAGCTAAGATTTAGGAAAGGAAGTTTGTTCCATTTAAGATTCTTTTTTTGTTTTTTAATTCTTCATCTTCATCTTCATCTTCGCCTTGTCTCTGTCTATGTCTTGGATTAGAACAAATCACTATAATTCGTCCGCACCTACAGATCAGTCGACATTTATCTTCTGATTAAAATAAGAACCTGATAACTGCTGCATGATCATATGAAGCCGGGCTTTCTCCAGGTGTGAAAGCAGTGGGCCCATCTTCTTCGTTGTTCTTGCAAAACTTTGACTGATTTTAATTCAGATGTGAATGCTGAACATTTGGTTCTGAAAGAAATGTCTTTCTTCATTTCTCTAAGCTTATCCTGTAGCTTATACATCGTTTGAAAGCAGCTCCGAGGATCCAACGAAAAGCTAAGGAAAGTTGTCGATCCCTGGCTACAATCCAGGGGACATCATAAAGAGTACCTGCGATTCTGAATTTTTCCACTTCGCATATTGGCTTTATATTATCTATGGCGTCAACCATCAGTTTGATGACATCGCGTTCAGTTCAAGCTAGGCGCTGAAAAGTACACTTATTAGATCCAAATTATAAGGGCCAATATTATGAGAACGGTAAATAAGTGTGTTCACAACCAGGTACCCCCACGTATCATAGTAAGGCAAGAACAGTTATGTACGAACAAAACAACCCTTAGAACCAGGATTTTAGATATAGTGATAACGACAGTCTAAAATCAACCATTTTACTAAGAAATTAGCGATTTTTCTAAAATGGTGTATAGGAGTTAGAGTTACTGGTAATAAGTTTAAATATATTATATTAGAAAAGTTTAAATCATAAATGAGAGAGCAAGGATCTCAATTCCAAGACACAAACAGAAAGAGAGATAGAGAGAGAGGCAGAAAGAGATAAACAGTGAGAGAGATAAAGAGATAAACACAGAGAGAGAGATAAAGAGAGAGGCAGAGAGAGATACACGGTGAGAGAGATAGAGAGAGAAAGAGAGAGAGATAAAGAGAGATGCAGAGAGAGAGATACACAGTGAGAGAGATACACAGTGAGAGAGATAAAGAGAGAAACACACAGAGAGAGATAAAGAGAGAAACACAGAGAGAGATAAAGAGAGAGGCAGAGAGAGAGAGAGAAGAGAGAAGAGAGAAGAGAGAAGAGAGAGAAGAGAGAGAGAAGAGAGAGAAGAGAGAGAGAAGAGAGAGAAGAGAGAGAAGAGAGAGAGAAGAGAGAGAGAAGAGAGAGAAGAGAGAAGAGAGAGAAGAGAGAGAAGAGAGAGAGAAGAGAGAGAGAAGAGAGAGAGAGAGAGAGAAGAGAGAGAGAGGAGAGAGAGAGAGAGAGAGGGAGAGGGAGAGAGAGAGAGAGAGAGAGAGAAGAGAGAGAGGGGAGGGAAGAGAGAGAGAGAGAGAGAAAAAAGAGAGAGAGAGAGAGATAGAGAGAGAGAGAGAGAGAGAGAGAGAGAGAGAGAGAGATAGAGAGAGAGAGAGAGAGAGAGAGAGAGAGAGAGAGAGAGAGAGAGAGAGAGAGAGAGTGAGAGAGAGAGAGAGAGAGAGAGAGAGAGAGAGAGAGAGAGAGAGAGAGAGAGAGAGAGAGAGAGAGAGAGAGAGAGAGAGAGAGAGAGAGAGAGAGAGAGAGAGAGAGAGAGAGAGAGAGAGAGAGAGAGAGAGAGAGAGAGAGAGAGAGAGAGAGAGAGAGAGAGAGAGAGAGAGAGAGAGAGAGAGAGAGAGAGAGAGAGAGAGAGAGAGAGAGAGAGAGAGAGAGAGAGAGAGAGAGAGAGAGAGAGAGAGAGAGAGAGAGAGAGGAATATCATTGTTTGGTGAGGTGACGACAATGTGTAAAGGTCGGTGTAGAGGAACTGAGGAGTCCCGAGACTTAGTGGCTGGTCTAGGGATGATAACGTGAATAACAACGGATAATAGTCAGGTTCCAGTTTTTCAGCTTCGACGAGAGGCGCGGTTGAAGGGATGGTTTTGCTCTCACATTACACTCTGTTTCTACAACGGCCGGTCTTTCTCATCCTGCCATCGATTGGATATAGACCGTACCTTAGAGATTCCTTGATAAAAATAGGTCACTATACTTCTCTCTCCCTCTGTATTTGTATTTCTATAGGCATATTTAAGCTACGTTTTGATGATATTCTGATGCTCTCTTCTAATCGTTTAGACACGTAACTCCTGATTTCTTGATCTTATTCCTCGAGCAAATGAGCAATAAACAACGAGAGACACAGACCAAACAAATCAGAAAACAAGCACCAAATCCACAATTAGATAGATGACATAGAGACCAATAAAACCAACTATCCAGAGGACTCGTGACAAACAAAATTCTCAAAGCAGCAGGACAACTCCGCCATGAAGAACAAGATCCAAAACAAGTTTCTTAAGAGAAGCAGGTCGAATTGACGCAAACCCAGATGAGAAAATTCTTGAGAAACTTGGAACATATTCACAGTCATTGATATATTGAAATATTTAGACAACGCTCTGATTATATTCACAGACTGTCATTGATATATTTAGACAACGCTCTGATCATATTCACACACTGTCATTGATATATTGATATATTTAGACAATGATCTAATCATAATCACACACATTCATAGATATATTGATATATTTTGACAACGCTCTGATCACATTCACACACTGTCATTGATATATTGATATATTTAGACAACGCTCTGATCATATTCTCACACTGTCATCCGATTGTTCAAACAACTAATCCTGAAACTTATTTCTTTAGTAAATGAGCAATCAACATGGTGACAAAATAACCAAAACAAATCAGAAAAAAAAAAAATCTAACCCGCTCCACTCAGAAAGCTAACTAAGAGATCAAATTAACCAACTACCCGTGACAAGTAAAATCCTCAAACGCTCAAAGCAGAAAAGTCCTCAAAGCTCCATGAAGAACCAGAGCCGAAACAAGTCTCTTCAGAGGCGCAGCTTGAGTAGAAGCAGATCCAGTTTCTGGCGTCGCCGCTGAAGGAGGAAGAGAAGGAGAAGGAGAAGGGGCGAAGCGGTGCCGAGAGGATAGAACAACGATGGCTAGCTTCTCCCCTGCCTGACATCGATGTGCAACGCCGCTGATGAAGAAGAAGGGCCCCTCACGGCTGAGAAGGAATGTGGAGTTTCCGTCTTCTAGCCTGGTGATCGCCTTTGACGTGTTACATTCTCTGTAGCCCTTTTCCTCCACCACGAGTACCGAGTCTTCCCCTTTGTTGAACCTGAACACTGCGTTTTGTTGCAGACATGTTGGTCGATTAGTCTCTGGGTATTCTAGAGATGGATCGAGAGATATAGAGATAGATAGAGAGCTAAATAGATAGAGAGATAGAGAGTTAGAGTGATAAATAGATTGAGAGATTGAGAGATAGATAGATGGCTAGAAAGAGAGATAGAGAGGTAGATACAGTTACAGATAGAGAGATAGAAAGATAGGTAGAGTTACAGATAGAAAGATAGAAAGATAGGTAGAGTTACAGATAGAGAGATCGAGAGATACATAGAAAAAAAGAGGTAGAGAGATAGATAGAGAAATATATAGATAGATTGAGATATAGAGAGAAAGATAGATTGAGAGATTGAGAGATAGAGACAGAGAGATGGAGGGAGAGAGGTAAAAATATTTAGATGGAGAGTAGAAAAAGCTAGAGAAAGATTCAGAGAGAGGGATAGAAAGAGAAATTTAGAGAAAGAGTTAGAGAGAAATAGATAGAGAGTTAGAGATGGAGAGATAGAGGCTGAGAGGAACAGAGAGAGAGAGAGTTAGAGGAACAGAGAGAGAGAGAGATAGATCAACATAGACAGAGAGAGAGAGTAAGGGCAACAGTGAGAAAGAGTAAGAGCAGAGACAGAGAGTAAGAGCAACAGAGAGAGAGAGAGAAAGTTAGAGTAACAGAGAGAGAGAGAGAGAGAGCTAGAGCAGCAGAGAGAGAGAGAAAGTTAGAGTAACAGAGAGAGAGAGAGCAAGAGAGAGAGAGAGAGAGCTAGAGCAACACACAGAGAGAGATCGCTAGAGCAACAGAGAGAGACACAGAGAGGGAGAGAGAAAGTTAGAGCAACAGAGAGAGAGAGCTAGAGCAACAGAGCGAGAGAGTTAGTGCAACAGAGAGCAGGAGAGAGAGTTAGAGCAACAGAGAGCAGGAGAGAGAGTTAGAGCAACAGAGAGAGAGAAAGAGAGAGCTAGAGCAACAGAGCGACGGAGTTAGAGCAACAGAGAGCAAGAGAGAGAGAATGAGAGCAACAGAGAGAGAGCGAGAGCGACAGAGCGGAAGAGATAGAGCAACATAGAGAGAGAGTTGGAGCAACATGGAGAGAGAGTTAGAGCAACAGAGAGAGAGAGAGAGAGAGAGAGAGAGAGAGAGAGAGAGAGAGAGAGAGAGAGAGAGAGAGAGAGAGAGAGAGAGAGAGAGAGAGAGAGAGAGAGAGAGAGAGTTAGAGCAACAGAGAAAGAGAGTGAAAGGCAGAGAAAGAGAGAGAGAGGCTACCGAGGGTGTCGTTCACTTGGAACCTGTTTCTCTCGGCCCAGAGGCTGAAGGGCTCCGCCGGGTTGGCCGCCCAGCCTTTCCTTCCCCCCACGTCGAACTCGCGGCCAGAGCAGGCCCCCATCAACAGCGCCATCACAACTACGATCATGATCGCTCTGCCCATTGACGCTACCCACCAAGAGAGAGAAAGCTAGAGAGAGAGAACGCTAGATCGAGAGAGATCGAGAGAGAGATCGAGAGAGAGATCGAGAGAGAGAGAGAGAGAGAGAGAGAGAGAGAGAGAGAGAGAGAGAGAGAGAGAGAGAGAGAGATGATGGGTGTGATGATGGTGTGCTGGGAAGGTATATATCGTAGCGTCGTCGAGCTTGAAAACGTAACGGGCGTGGCGAAGGAGACAAGTGGCAGAGAACGGAAGGGCCAACGGCTAGTGCTTGACGGAATCTAGTCGACGGGTGAGAGTTTCTCGCCGTCGATTCCGCCTTCAACGGCTAGCTCTCTCTTTCTTCTATAACGTAAGCCAGACTGCCCTCTTTGAACGATAGCAAAGAGCGTAGATCTTGTGACTGCTTCAGAAGAAAATAATTAAACACTGAAAGATTGTATGTTTATGATGTCATTATTTTATATAGAACGTTCGGATATTGTCAAACCTGATCTTTGCCAGAACAGTTGTTGTATTTTGAACATAGCATCGGATTTGAAGATATCCTTTAACCTAATTTCTAAGCACCCATAACCTAATATCTAATGTTACTACCAAATAAGATTGCAGGAATCTTGGATATTCATGGTATTCTTGAAAGGTCGATTTCTTTCACTTACCCGGAATACTCATCTTCATATGCATCGCCATTGAAACACATATCATAATCATGTTTTTAGTAAATACAGATGAGAGTTAGATCAGTTAAAATTCTTACCTGTGGGTGTTTGTAGTTGATTCTTAGACAACAGTTTGTCAGGATAATGAAAAACCGTATAAATCTTAATTATAATTGAATAACAAATAGGGCTGAGTCGTGTGCGTGGCTGGTGGTTGATTCTCTGCATGAATTTTAATATATTATGTAACTATCCACTGGTAATAAATGCAACGAAAAAGGGAAATATTGTGTCAGATAAATCAAAAGCAAGATAAATAAGTCATCACATCTTCCGGCCCTTCTCACTCAACTCGAAAATGAATATGGCCGTTCCATACGAGCTTCATATATATATATATATATGTTAATATATTCTTCACTCAATATTGACATGTGGCAAGTAAAATAAATACTTAAATGAAAATAAACATTTTAAAATTTCCAATGATGTACTTTATTATGGGCATTATTGAATCCTGCATCATGACTCCATAAATACTAGTGATTGTTGGAGTTATTGCAATATCTCACCGTTTGCTGATGGACAGTTCATTCTTAAGCACTAATCTGCCAATATGTTATGAAAACTGTTGAAATCATGATTGCGGTTGAAGTAAAGAAATCAGACCTGGCTCAGGGTTTTCATTAGGGTTTAGTTCAGTTTAGGCCTTTAAGGACACTTTCCCACAGGAGAAATAAAACAATATTCAAAGGGTGGATTGTCATAGGCTAGTAATTACTGTATTGGAGAAATTAAAATCATGACACTGTATTATTGTTTGGATGCTAATAAAGAAGCAAAGAGGTGGCTGTTGGGTTTAACATAGGCACTGTTAACAAGCTCCGAAATACAGATATACTTCATAATGGTAGCATTTGAATAAGTTAAACTTTGACCTTATCATAGAATGTTCTGTTAGGTCAATCCTCTGGGTTGATTTGTATTCTTCAATTGAGTCATAAGAGCAGATGAAATTTGTTCAAACTATTACCAAGAAAGGAGTTGAAATGAAGCAAATAAGAGCATTGACTGAATACTCGGCCAAGTTGACCCCTGAAACGTACTCTTTTCATATGAAATGGGTGTCCAAAAAAAAGAGAAATTTCTCATTGAAACAAGGACTAAAACCATTGATTTCAGAAATAAAAAGATATTCAAAAAGGAAGAGAGAACAGAGAGGTATCAATACATATTCCTAAAGAAGAGGACATGTGTGAATCTTTGCCAAGTAAAAATGCAAAATCAATGACTGAATTAGATGACAATTTTCACCTCTTAAGTAACCATCTTTTTTCTGGAGGTTGAGGCACTGACCTGCATAGGTTCTCCAAATAGCAATTGCCACCTGCTTGACATGGAGATCTTGACCACGGATCGTAAGGAGAACACTGTCATTCAAGATGAAAGGGAATTAAGATGATGCCGAAAAGACAACAAAGGTGAAAGAACGAAAAAATTTAGTCCGAAGTCGGGGAAGAAGCATCTCCTTCGTAGGGTAGAGGTGGGATGAAAAAGCGAGGAATGCAATCCAGAATTTTTGGATGATTTTGTTCAAGCGACCCCCCTTGCCTTTTATAGGTCGTTTAAGGCGGTTTGCCAGCTTTGTCATGGATATGTTGTTCAATTCCAGCATTTCAATCTGAAATTGAAATGGAATTTATAGGGGATAATACGCAAAACAGATTGAAAATGGAATTTGGAGAGGTGTAGCTAACTAAACCAGCTGCAAATGTATTAATCTGTGCGATGATTGCTGACAGACTGTGTCTACGCCTGCCACGCTTGTTTGTGCCGATGGGTCGCAGTGGTTTGGCCCTTTGGCGAGTAAACACCGAAAATACACACACATATATAAATATATTTGATCCTAAAAATTCAACCTCGGCATACTCCTTGAAAGCCATTCAAATAAATTCAAGAAAATTTGGAAAATACTAAAAATCAGGAAAAAATTCTAATATTCCGTAATAGTTTTCATTCCATAATTCACTTGCATCAAGAGAACATCAAATTTCATATCCGATATGCATTAGAATATGCGTTTCTGCTCTACTTTATGTATTATAATGCAATTCTAGATATTGTTCTTGAAAACAATGCAATTCTTGATTTTATGAATGTGTAGATGGTTACACAATATATTATAATGCATTGATTACATTTTACCAGTGGCCCCCAGGAGTCCAAATGTGGCGGTGTTTTAAGCTGCCACATGTTCTAGCCCTAGTGACTGGGGCAGCTGATGGCGCCATTTGAGCGAGACAAAAACTAACATAATATTTTTGAAAATAGTACTCCAAAGACTTATCCATGTGTAATTCACAAATTCCAGAAATAAGTCATTAAATATTTGATACTAATGAACTGAATATTATCACCAAATCTCATTTTGAAATGAAGGAAATGTGGTAAACTAAAGGCTTGGAGTTATTTACACCAAAATATGTACTTTTGGATTTAACTCATGCGGAGAGATGAAGTTTTCCAATTCCAAAATTGAGTCCAAGATATTCACGAAATGAAATGTCAATAGTGAAACACCGACCATACAACAACATTCGTTTTTAGTTTAGTGAGAACCTCCAACCTTGTGGTGTTGAAATTAAACATTTTTGAGAGAGAATGTTATCGTGAGGATAAAAAAAGGAGAGATATCTCGAAGGAGAATGAAAAGAATTTTATTTTTACCTTCACAGTTTTCCATCATGCCAGTGCATTAGTCTTGACAGAAGGCGAGGTTGTGAGCCAGGGTCCGAGACTCTAGAATACAGTACATCTAATTTCAATCTTGGAGCTCGGTCAGTAATTTCAGATAGGGTCACATTGTCCATGGCATTTGAGGCAGTACTGGAACAAGACCAATGAACATTTACCTTAGATCACACAAGTTCAATCAGCGAGAATGGACGTAAATCAAGCAGCTGCCATCTTGGTCAAACACAAATTGAAAGGAAAAGAGAGTATTCATTTGACTTATCCGCTGGAGCTTAAATAGCTAAATTACTGTGGATTAATGCCACACATTTAGTTATTGATGTTTGTTTTCAGTTAGCAACAACAACATGACTGACAAGACCAGCTCAGAATGACCGAATTCTGTGAACAATGATTCTTAAACAAAATTCACTTATTTCTTTTACCGTAGGCAAAAATTGGATCGCAGGTTTTACATCAATGGGAAGCCAGTCACTCCTCTCCCCTCGTCGTTCATGTTCCACATCAACGACAAGGACACACAGACAGACACAGAGAGAGAAAGACAGAGACATAAAAAAAAATGATATCCAATTACCTCGTCAGTCCATAGTACAGAAAACATATAAGTACAATCAATAACGTGTCTAGAAGGATGGACCCAAGGAAACCAATTAATAAAACAATATCGGCTCAAAGGATAGGTCATTTAAAAAAGGCTTAATGCTCTCCGCAATGCCCAAACTGGGCCTCAAGCTCTACATCAATGACAAGGACGCAAAGGCCGGCAGACAGACAGAGAAAGAGAGACATCGTAAAGTGTGAAAATGAATTCTCCCCGCAACGATGATACTGAAAAAATATAATTACTGGCAGTCCGCAAAAGAATAAATTCTAGAAAGATGGAGCAAGGAAACCAATGTATTAAAAAACGAAATCAGCTCAAACAATGGTTCATCCAAAAAAAATAAAACAAAACCATCTGGTACCTTCTCTGCCGATGACAAAATTGGGCCTCAAGTTCTACATCCTAGAAGAAACCAGCCCATCTCTCTCTCTCTCTCCTCCTATCTGAAGCAAAAATTCTCAATTCAACTTGCCTGGTTCCTGCGACCAAGCTGCTTGAGGAAGTGCACCACGTCGTCGGCCGAGTCAAGAGAGTATCGGGCGCTGGAGCACTTCCTCCCCACGGCACAGGAGAAGTAATTCTCCCCGTTAAGGTCCAGAACTGAAGAGCCCTCTTGGCAGACCATCACCTCGCTGGCCGGCGGCGGCAGCGGTGGCGCCGCCCTCTGCGCCTTGCCATAGTGGGCAACCGCAGAGCGCAGGCTGCCATTTCGCGCAACAGCGCTCTTCCCCGGCGCTCTCATCATCATCATCTCTGCCGCCTTGGCCGCCCTCCCCCCTGGCAGCTCTGCCGGCAGCTCCGGCTCGAAGAAGGTGTAAATGTCCTCGTCCTGTAAATTATAAGTTCTTTTGGGGATTGTTGCTGGCAAAAATAACTGTTTTTTGGGATTGTTCCTGGTAATAATCATTTCTTTTTGGGATTTCTGCCGACAAAGGTACTTTCTTTGGGATTGTTGCTGACCAAAATAACTGTTTTTCGAGTCTAAGAAAGTTAGTACCTTGCCGAGGAAATGGCCGATGCAGAGGACGTAGTCGATGGGGGTCACCATGCTCTTCCCGTGCACGATCTCCCCCAGGATGCGATCGATCGCTGCGCCCTGAATTTAAGAAACGAACCGACTCGTTGCAAATCATCTCAAGAAAGGGAAATCGAGAGGGGGATGAACGGAGTGACGAAGGGAGAGAGACATGGCAGAGATGGTCAGCTGTTGAAAGAGACTGTTAGATTGGAGAGGCAAAGAGAGAGAGAGAGAGAGAGAGAGAGAGAGAGAGAGAGAGAGAGAGAGAGAGAGAGAGAGAGAGAGAGAGAGAGAGAGAGAGAGAGAGAGAGAGAGAGAGAGAGAGAGAGAGAGAGAGAGAGAGAGAGAGCGAAAGCGAGCACATACAGAGAGTGAAAGAAGAGACATCGAAACAGAGAGAAAGAGAGGTGACGGGGCGTGGGAGAGCGAAAGCGAGCACTTACAGCGAGTAAAGAAGAGACAGAGAAGCAGAGAGAGTGAGAGCACGCACTGAGACAGAAAGAAGAGAAAGGAGAGAGAGAGAAAGGAGAGCACATATATGGAGCGACTAGAAGAATTTTAAGACTTTAGAGGAGAAACAGAGAGTGAAACGAAAAAGACGTAGAGAGAGAGAGATAAGGATAGAAGAGAGACAACGAGAATGATGCGATAGAGAGATGGGGGGAGAGAGATAAAGACTGATAGACTGATGTGACAGAGGCATGGAAAGAGGGAGAGGGTAGGTACATTGAGAGCGTGCGACACAGACAGACAGATATGAGAGAGACATGAGGGAGGGAGAGAGATATGGCAGAGATGGTCCCATGTTGAAAAAGACTGATAGATTGGAGAGAGACAAAGAAAGAGATGGTATAAGAGAGAGAGAGAGTGAGTGAGTGACGGAGGGAGAGAGATATGGCAGAGATGGTCCCATGTTGAAAAAGACTGATAGATTGGAGAGAGACAAATAAAGAGATGGTATATGGGAGAGAGAGAGAGAGAGATGAAGGGGCGTGGGAGAAAGCATGGAATGAGAGAGAGAAAGAAGAGAGGAGAGAGAGAGAGACCTTGGTGACACCGACAGATCGGACCTCCACCGAGCGGCTGCCTTGGACGACTTCCACAGCGGCATTGGAGATGGGCCCCGTCCAGAGGTGCTGCAGCATGTCTCTAGCTTGGAGCCTACCAAACTCCACATCTTCACCCAAAACAACAACATCAATAATTAAATAAAAATTAAAAAATCATACTCAACATCCTAAGTAAAGGGAAGCAGCGTTCTTCCTTACCCGCGTACTTATAGTTCCACAGAAGCGAAGTCTCTCTGTGCTCGAAATGGGATCTCGGGGTTCTCTCAGTGAAGTACTCGAACACATGCTGCAAGATGAACTCTAATGTAAGAGAGAGATATACGAACAGAGAGAGAGAGAGAGAGACAAAAGAGAGAGAGAGAGACTGAAAGAGAAAAGGAGGTAGAGAGAGAAACAGTTGTAAAGCGACTGACAGCGCGATAGATGAAGAGAGAGAGAGAGAGTGAAGAACCTTCACGCTGTCGACCCAGTCCATGTTGAGATGCTCGGGCATGGTGGTCATCCACTCTCCCGAAGTTAGCCGGAGAAACATCCCGTTCTCCGCTGCCAGCCACAAATTATACTCGCCAAAGTTCTGAAGAACAAGAAGAAAAATATAAATAATTTCTCAAACTCGAAAAAATAAACAAAAAAATAATGGGTAAAAGAAGTACATCGTCTAGAACACTTCGGTCGCTCCCGCTGAGGACGACGACGGTGGTCTTGGGGTCGTTGCAAAGAATGGACAGCGACTCTTTAAGATCCGGGTGCAATTTGGGCTCCATCTCTCTAATCTGATCTCCGCCTCTTCTCGCCGAAAACTCCACTTGCTCCGTCAATGTCGAGTTAAACCCCTGCACGACGACGATATCAATTTTAGTTTTTTTCTCCCCACTAAAATTGTTCGAATTAACAGAATTATTTAAGATTTCTTCCCGTCAAGAGAATTATTTAACAGAATTATCTCCCCAAAATATTTCTCAAAGAGAATATTGTCTCTTGGTATAATCAACAGGTAAATAAATAAAAAAGAATGGTATAAATTAAATAAAAAAGAATGGTATAAATTAAATAAAAAAGTAAATGGAAAAAAATAATCTTAGCATGGTGTACCAGGATTAGCAAACGATTCTTGGAGCGCAGAAATCGGTCTATGGCTCGGTCTGTGGGTAGTGAGGGAGGGATCTGCTTGGTCCTGAGTTGAGCTTCCACTACGGTGTCATTTAGTTCACTACATGAAATTTTTTAAAAAGAAACCATCAGACAATACCAAATTAAATAAAATTTCGAAAAGATTACTTCGATTTAGTTTACCCTCTTCCACCCACCTGACAAAGGTTTCAGCCCAAATCTGAGCGGTGTGAGTGGTCACATGAGCAAAATTATGCCTGTGCCTCTTCTCCCTCTCATCCGGAGGCATGTTCAGGGCGTGGGCAATCGAATTAGCAACTTCAGTAATGTTCCACGGGTTTACTAGAAGCGCTCCAGCACCAAGAGATTGAGCAGCTCCAGCAAACTGGAGGAAGAAAAAAAATATAAATTTATAAAGTAGACTTCAAAATGAAACAGAATTGGAGAAGATAAATCGGAGTTAAAAAGAAGAACGTAGGCAACTACTCACTTCGCTGAGAATGAGAACTCCTTTCTTCTGCTCTTGGCAAGCCACGAATTCATAGCTAACGAGATTCATCCCGTCTCTCAACGAAGTAATCAGAGCCACGTCTGGGGATAGGGAAAAAGTTAGCTTCATTAAGAAATACGATGAAGAATAACGATTAAGATATATTTGTGAATAATGCATATAATAATTAATTACCTGTGATGGCGTAGAGGGCACATAACGCATAAAAGTCAAGGGACCGATCCTGCAGGATAGCATACAGCTTACGAGAAGGACATAATGCTTAAAAAAACTTGAACGATTTCTAAAACGAACGACCGAATATTAAAAACTTTTTGGCAGTTCCGCCATGAAAGGGACATAATTAGTCGCAAAACAATGCTAATTTTATGTTTTATTGACGTTGAAAATACGAACCAAGTGATGTATAGGAACTGTTGTCAGTGTCCCAAAGCGACCGTTGATGCGTCCGACAATTTCGTGCACTTGGCTGGTGAGCTTTTGATCTGTCAATGAATAAAAAAGAACGAAACTAAGAAAATCTATTTGAGATTAATTAATTATCATAAATGAAAATAACTGAAACGTTAGATGATGAATTTAACAAAGTGGGACAAACATTCAGTAACGTCTGTTCTTGTCGGCACGGCTATTTGCAAAAGAACCACTTTATCACGCCAAGAAGGATTCTCTTCCAAAAACTTCTCGAATGCCAGAATCTTCTGTGGTATGCCTTTGATCATGTCCAATCGATCCACGCCCAGCATAACCTGAAGGTAAAAAACATAAATAAAACCACCCCAGAATATATAATAAATAAGATTTACATCACTATCCATACCTTTCGTCCAGCAAACCTTTCCCTCAGATCTTTGATGTGACTTTGCACACGTCGGAGCTCCAACGCTTGTGTAAACCGGTCAGAGTCAATGCCAATAGGAAACTGCAACGAGAAATTAATCAGTCAAGAAAAAAAACTTAAAATTCTCAGAAAAAAAAGAAAAATCTCAGATCTTACAGCAGCGACTCGGGTCAGCTTTCCCTGGTCTTCAACGCCTTCTGGGGTCCCTTCAATCCCTAAAATCCGCGTACAGGCGCTCACGAAATGCCTAGCGTAATCGTACGTGTGAAATCTGCAAGAGCAAGAACAATTTTCAGAGTAAAATCACAAGAACAGGAGAAGGATTTCATCCTCACCCGACAACATCGGCGGCAAGAATCGCTCTAAGCAGCTCCGATCGCGACGGAAGCGTTCTGTAAATCTCCGAGGAAGGAAACGGCGTGTGGAGGAACCACCCCACCTTCATACTCGGATCGTACTTCTTCAGGCACTCTGGAAGGAACATGAGATGATAATCATGGCACCAGACGACGTCGCCTTCCTCGTAATGGCGACTGACAACGTCGGCGAACATCTGATTCGCCTTCTTGTAGGCGTCGAACTGCGACTGGAAGCTTCTCGTAGCGGCCAGACGATCTTCATGAGGGAGGCCGAGGTAGTGGAAGAGCGGCCAGAGAACGTTGTTGCAGTAGCCATTGTAGTACTGGTGAACGATCTCCTCGTCGAGGAAAACGGGGATGCATCTCTGCGGAGCTCGATAGGGTTAGAGAAGCCGAAATTGGGGACGAAATCGGTGGAAATCGGAGGAATTTAGGGGAAAAACCTTCTCGTCCAGCGCCGTGGTGAGCGCTCGCTGGCCGATTTCGTCGGGGACGTTCACTCCAGCCCAGCCGATCCATCTCGTCTCGAATTCCTTCACGCCTGCGAAGAATTCAATCAAAATCGATCAAGATCTGGAGCTTGTTCTTGAGCTGAATTGGGAGTTTATGTAGGGGGCGGACCGAGAAGAGCGCTGACAAGGCCGCCGGCGCTGATCTCAAGGTGCCAAGATTCTTCCTCTTTCCTCACGGCGGATACTGGCAAGCGGTTGGCAACTACGAGGAGGCGCTGCTTGAGCTGCCTGGCGGCGCTCCGGTCGTTGGTGGCGCGATGAACGGCTGAGATCGCTTCCAAGAAGTCCCCCTCCCCCGCTCTCACCCAATCGTCGGCCGCCGCGACGTCGAAGGGGAATTTGCCGAGCTCTTCGTCGAGGTGAAGCGTCTGGTTGAATCTCCGCAGCTCCCTCTCTCGGAGAAGCCTGTCCAGCCTCGACGGGGCTCCGCCTCCGTTCGACGCCATGACGATCGGATTACCTCGAGTGGAGATCGAATTGCTCGTCTGACGGCGATCAATGCTCGATATCCTTGACGATCGGATTACGTCGATAGAAGATTGAATTTCTCGTCCGGCGGCGATCGATGTTCGATTTCTACGACGATCAAGAGAACGAACGACGGATTATGTCGAGAGAAGATCGAATTTCTCGTCTGACGGCGATCAATGTTCGATTTCTGCGACGATCGGGAGAACGAATGCCGGATTACCTCGAGATAAGATGAGTTGCTCGTCGGACGGCGATCAGTGCTCGATTTCTTCGACGATCGGAAGTCGAAGGACGGATTACCTCGAGAGAAGATCGAATTGCTCGTTTGACAGCTGTCGATGCTCGATTTCTTCGACTATCGGGAGAAAGAACGCCGGATTACCTCGAGAAAAGATGAAATTGCTCGTGTGCCAGCTATCGATGCTCGATTTCTTCGACGATCAGGAGAAAGAATGCCGGATCAACTCGAGAGAAGATCGAATTGCGCATCCGCTTTTCAAGAATTGGAGATGAGGAAGAGGAAACGATCGATCGCCTGCGATTCTGAGCGTTACAAGCGACTTCGGGGAAGATCACGGGATCGAAGATGGCGATGGCAGTGGAATTTGAAGCAGTAGGAGGCGTCTCTTCGACTGCCCTCTCGAGCTCTCTATTAAAAGAGGACTGAAAGAAACGTTTATTCTGCATCTTTTGAAGATACTTTCTATTTATTCCCTCGCATAGTTTAGAACGAACTTCTAAATATTTGCGAGTTCCTATTTTTGCATGTTTATTCATTTAATATAATGTAGCTATTATTAAGATTAGAACATTACCATGTACTATGTACCATGCTAAATCACAGAAATGAACAAGCCGTATAATATCAAAGTAACTAATGGAAAAATGAAATTCCAGCATATTATATATAACAAATCGTTTATTAGATGAGAAATAACAAATAATTTCAGTTGAGATTAAGAAAAATTGATAAGTAATTTAATAGTGTGTGAACATGAGGGCTACTCTAAGAAGAAAAAAAACACTAATTTTATGGAAAATGAATTGGGATGCTAAATAGTTGTCCATGGAATGAGATGTTTACTTGGACACTAGTGTGAACTGTAGTAGAATATATATATGTGTGTGTGTGTGATTATTAATGTATATCTAAAGGGTTAATTGAAAATTGCCGAGAGTAGTTTGCCTATCGAAACTAATATCTTCGTCTCCTACATCCAACACCAGAAAAGTTGAAGATACTACTGACAACAACAATGATGCAGATAAGAGTAATGTCATCAAGCACGAAGACAATTTAAGACAACCATATGTGATTGCATGAAATGATACTAGGATGATGCTAATGACAACAACAGAGAACATTATGGTTGACACGATTGGACCATTGATATAAGTAGGAAGTTCAAATAATTAATTATAAGTGTAGAGAAATTCATAAAATCTAAATTAAAAATATTTATTTCTTTTGAAGTAAAGGCTTCATAACCATTTTAAAATAAATAATTAAAATATTTTCAAAAATTTATGTTTTCCCAAAATTAGACATTGACTTTTGAAGAAACTGTTGGAACAGTCATCACAGAATATACTCATATTTTAACCAAGTTCTAAGCAAAGTGCAATTAAAATTTAAATTTTAGCCATTATTGAATTCATCTATAAGATACAAAGCTACATTTCTAAGCTACGTTCAATTTCCAAATCATATTATTACATTAATATGTCAACAATTATTAATATTTAGACATGTATAAAATCATCTGAAAACAAGTTATAAATTCTGGGTATTATCATGTTGATGAACAGATATAAATTCTGCTTTCACCAAAAATTAAACAATGTAATTATATACTAAAATGTATAGATATTTTAAACATGGTAAAATAAGTTAGTTCCTTGAGTATATGTTATATAAACATCAAATATTGAAAAGCTTTAATTTACTCTTTAACAAATGCATATTTTTATGGCTTTTGGGACGCAATCTATAGGTCCTTCAAAGAGTAAAAATCATCATTTATTATCCAAAATATTCACATAACATTGTACTAAATTTTCAAATACATGAATAGAATAGGCTGGTTGTTTTGGCCATGGTTGACAATCCAAGCCATTAAAATCAAATCAAACATTTAAAATAAGATTAAAAAATCTTGATGATTGAATCACCTTACATAGAGATGAATCTTGTACTGTTTGGTTCCTAGAAAATTTTGGCTCATGCCACAGGGTTTGATCCCCTCAAAGTATTTATGTGGTCCTCAGTATGTAAAATATTCTAATCTTTTTCTCAATGAACAACATTGGAGATATCGAATGATCATCTTCCCATTCAAGTCATACCAGAAGGAGAGAGTGTTCAGGTTCAGGTATAAGGGAAAAGAAAGGAGAGCACCAAAGACAAAAATTGGATGGTTATTTATCATTCAGGACTCTGGACCTTTTATGCTGATAGAATTCCTATAAATGTTTTTTTGGGATCCTTTAGGACCATCTATTAATCTAGCGCATGGATTAGTGATTTAACAATCAATTTTTCCAAGTTGTAGGTCAAGTTTCTAACGTGTATGGCGCCAAGCTACACTACTTAAAAATTAAGTTATAATATCTATGGTGTCAAGCGAAACTCCATATCTCAGAGGGTACAAATTAAGTAGCTAACATTGAACCTTTCAGTCACCAATTCCCATGTACTTAGAATCTCCCACCTACATGACACTCTTAGAATGTCTTACAGAATGGCGATAGTCAAAACCAAATTGGTACCCTATTGATTGATGCTTGATGAGGTCATTAACACTTATTTTATGATATTTACACTATGTTGGAAAGTAATTTAGTACATCATCTTCATTGGCGTCTCTCCTCTCATATAAATGTTGGGTGACCCTAGATTTAAAATACAATCACGTTTTAGAATTACTTGTACATTCAAACTAAGATTGTCTGGAATTCCATGATTGGGGACCCTTGAGTCATACTTAAAACACAATTTTCCCAAGTTAGTTACTCAGGTCTCAGGATCACTCACACAACTATGACCTGAATTGACACAGAGAACAGTTTGGTTCAAAACCATCAAAGTATTCGTACATTTAATTCCAATGAACTATCATGCAATAAACGCCCACAATCTCTTCATAATATCACCATACAAAAGGTTACCATATTCACCATCATCATGACATGACCAGAAGTAGATAGTGCTATTATATCTACATATCCATATTTCCTTGTAAATATGATAAAACAGGAATGTTCAGGGTACATGTATATTAAATGAATGTGTCATTATCTCACCACATTTAGTTATCATCAATTACTTTAAAGGACAGAGAAACTATTTACAATAGTATATAAACTCTTTTATAGTAGCTTAGCATCATTCGTTATAGGGTAGGTAGAATTACCCATTCACTTGATGATCTGGGATAACTTAGGGTATGGTCAATCTTAAAACCCTAATATGTAATCCAAATTAGTTAAAAATAATTTCCCAACACATAACTCTGATCCTGTCATTAATTAATCTGATTAAATAGGTCAAAACATACTTAATGATTCATCCACTTAAAATTTTGAGGGTCAAAGGGACAGGAAGTGACATGCGCATTGTGCATTTTGCTAGCATTAGATGTAACTTTAATGGTACATGAATGTGGAAAAAAATAAAACTCCACATACTTCTTTTTGAAATAAATACAGCTGAAATAAATTACCCATTACTAAATTATCAATTCAGATATTTTTTGTATTAAATCCTGCATGGCTTTCCAAGTAAACTTGTATATTCCTTGGTTATGTGGAAATTTTTTATTGGCAGAAATGGAGTGTTCTCATTGTGCTCAAATCTATGCATTAAATGCTTTCTTCTGTAGTGAGCATATACATCACAAATTTATTTTGACGAAAGAAATTAATGATGTGTTGCTCACGCATGGGGATGCCATATGATGATCTAATAGTTAAACTAATGTTTACATTAGTCCATTTGTAGGACACGTGGTGGCAGATAATTAAGGACTGAGAAAATGAATTAAAAGTGCCCTCAATCGCTCAGATTGCAGATCCAAATCCAGCTAGATATGGGTGGAGGAGATCTCATCAAATGGTTGAAATTAAGCCATTTTGAAATAGCAATATTTTGAGATCCAAGAATCAATCGGGCTAAAATTTTTAGGGTATTCTTGTTGTTTGACTCTCTATCCATACTCCTGGTTTGTATTATTAAAATAATTTTAGTAAGAGAAAAAAAACATGAAGGAAGCTTGGCCCAAGCCTAGTTAGCCTGAAAAGACACATCAGCTTCTCAAATCTAAAGTTCCCTTGCTTCTTGGATAGATCTTGTAAGCTTCTTCATCTTTGTATTATTTGTTGAATGTTTCCGAAATGCCAAGGCATGGGTGAAATGTACATGCCTATGGATTATTGTTAATTGGGAGGATCACTGGATTTCATTCAAGGTAGTGATAAAAACAGAAAAATATGATTGTATAACATTTCCCTCTATACTTGGATTCCCAAATCCATTTCACGTCCATCTAGAAAATTAACTCCCCAAATTTTCTCTACTTTATTTCCATAGATTGGAAACTTATTCTACAGTTAAATCATCTATTAGATTTTTTCTTTAAAATTTAAAGAAATTATACAATAAACCAAAAGTAGTACTTCTTAATATTTAGTTTTTCTGGATTCTTTTTACACCTCGAATCAAAAACTAAATTCAGGTCATTTTTGATAGTTGACTCCATGTGGATTGACCCTTTTCTCATTGCTAATATGCATTTTAGTACCTTAACTTGACCATATTCACATGTTTACTTGCATTAAATTGATTATGTATGCACGCTATCAAGCTTAAAATGATTAAATCTATTTTAGAATGGTATTTTGAATGTTATGTAATTTTTATTTATTTTTAAATAATTTTCTAACAACAGCGTCTGACAGAATATAATTTTTTGAGTCATAATATGATTTTTCTGGAATTGTTCTACATTAAATTCATAAAGATATGATTTTTCTAAGTTGATATATTCTATATTTTTTGGGATTTTATCTTAATAAATATGTTTTATAATTTATTTTGAACCTTTTTATTTCATGTCGCCTCATGTTGCCGCTCGATTCATCGAACGACGAGGAGTCAAAACTAAAGATAATGATTGGCGTCAGCCAATCATTGAGATACACCATTATGGCATTACGAAAAGCATGACCATGGAATTTTAACAACGTGAAAATTCAACGAAAATGGAAAAAGAGGAAACATCAGCGCCGCTGATGAGGAGAGAGAAATAAATAAAGGGCCAGGATTGGTCCAAATTAAAATCCTGATATCTGACCATTCGCATGTCTGATTGAGCTGAAATTTTCAGCATTGCTTCACCTCCCCTTCCTCTTTCCATCTATACCATTTGATCTATAAATAGAGGCCCGGATCACTATGAAATCCATTTTGAACTTATTTCCTACTTGTGTGGGCTGATTGAAAGATGGTGAGTTTTGAGGTTCATCTATGTTATGGGTGTCTTGGGTGCGTGGGAAGAAGCATTAGAGAAGAATGGGAGCTTACTGGAACTCAGATATTGTCGTGATCTTGGCGGAATATACTGATCTAAGGTAAATGTCTTCCCTTACATTGCTCTTTCTCAAGATCATCGTTAGCTTAAGGATTATTACCACCTTTTCACTATCATATCATCTACTTATGACCCCATAATATTGTCTCTTACTCAACCATCACACTGTTCACGCGCTCGAGCACTATCATAACTCTCACGTCCTCTATCCCATTCACAGATTGCTTTGTGTAATCCTATGTTAATTTCCTCTTTTCTTTGCTAATTTAAAGATTAATTATAATTATTACAACCTTTTACTTGATATCACTATCTCGCCTATTATATTCTCATCTTTATCTTCATGTACAATAATCACCATAGTAGGAATATTGAATCCTTAATCGGCGTTCCCTGTGGAGACGATCCATACTCATCATTACCTAAGCACTCCTAAGAACGAGTGAATATATTTTTATTGAACCATCTCAATTACTAACGATAAGTCAAAAACTTAAAATTGGGATTATCAATCATCCTATGTGTTCTATAGTTCGAAAAGGAAATTTTTTATTAATTTTACTAGATAATTCTAGACATCAACAACATGATTAAATTGAAATTCAATAACACTAGTTTTTGAAATTCAATTACCAATGACGAGTCAAAAACCTAAAATTGATATTATCTGTCATCCTATGTGTTCTATATTTTGAAAAGGAAAAAAATATTAATTTTACTTGATAATTCTAGACATCAACAACGTGAATAAATTGAAATTTAATTACACTAGTTTTTAGGATATTTGGAGATTCTTTAGGATTTCAGGTACTGTTATTTGTGGGAATAATAAGGAGATCCTTGCATATGGCTAGAGGTCAGACACATGAATGGATCAAAGAGATTGGTCCAAGGAATCTATCGAGGGCATTATCTATTGCCTACAAAGTGATCTAGTTGTGTGTTAAATTGGTTTTAATATACTTTGATTCATTATTTTTGGACACAAGAATCAGTTTCAACTTATGAATAAAACATATAAAATCAAGCAGCAGAAACTGTTCATATCAATTTAACAAAAATATATTAGTGGTCACAAAAGTATGAAAGTGATTTCACCATTCTCCTAGTGCCTTTTTCAATGCATGCATGCTCTTCTTCATTCATGCAATAAAAAATGGTAAGTATAAACCGCATAAACCTCATTGCGGTGAGCTTCATGATAACTCCCTAAATTTGGTATTTAATTCAACTAATTGGTACAATTTTATCCATTCAAAGAGTTTAAAGTAGGGTTTTATCATATATTTACACGTTAATTACTTTTCCAAGTGAATTCTGATTTTTTCCCTAATTTTCTGTTAATTTATGAATTTTATGGAATTTATTTAAGCATGGAATAACTCTATTTAAATGGAAATGTCAGTTTTACAAATTAATTTTTATGCTAATTAAGTGGGGATGAATTACTCAATTTTCTAGATTTTTCTGGAATTTTATTGATTTATTAGAATTTATTCAAAGAATAAATGAATTTTTAAATTGAAAAGGATATAATTATAAAGAAAATAGTAGTTAAAATCAATGTCTAAAGGCGGAGGAGGGACTTTTATAAATTTTGGTTTCCAATATACCCTTAAAACAGCTCCAATTAAAATATTTGAAGGTTTTTATTGAATTAATCTGGATTTTTGTATGGTTTTTAGGAAACATGGAGGAGACAGAAAGCAGAAGGGCATAAGTACAAATACTTTTTGGGTGACGTGCGTTTGCACTCACCAATTTACACACGGCCTTTTCTACAAAATGTCAATAACTTGATTTGGTGGGGGATACGTGGCATGATCTCGTCACTCGAAGAAGAATCCGACAGATTGAACATGTCAGCGAAAGTCCTTATTTTGGGGCTCTAAGTGCACTGCCAGTGCTGCGCATGTAAAGCGTAGACACGGGAGGTGACGTGGCACATTTTGAGTGGGTGCCACTATTAAAAACACACAGGTACGTGTATTTGATATGTATTTCTATTATTTTTTTTTTATTCCCTTATTTACAGGACAGGGTATATGGCACGCTAAGAGAAGACCTGCCAAATGCTTTTAAAATTTTCCAACCAATCAGGGATCGACACGTGATTGCGTGTAATGAGAAAAATAAATTAAATAAATCAATATTGTTCCAACGACACTGACTGATCAATATTAATTTATTAATAACTTTTTATCCAGAAGTTGGATTGAGCTCAATTTTTATGGATTTGTTTGTCTCAACCCCTCTTTCTATCTGTACACTTGGATCATTCATATCAAACCTACATCGATGGATAAAGATTACATGCTTATTGGAGGGTAAAATGGTAATTTTCACCATTTAACTTATGTATAAAAGCAGAAATTCGAGTTGAGGAGGTCATTCTAGAAGGGACGCTATCACAGCTGCAAGACAGAGAGGAGAACCAGCCTAGATCATATGCATTTGGTATTTTGACTTCATTGTAATTGAATTTAAGTGTAATTTAGATTATGTGTTAGTGAATTTTTTTATTATTCTCCTTGTTCTTGATCTGAATTTATAAATCGCGAGGCTTGAGCGGAATGTACAAGCCCTTATTAGGATGAAGAGGATTGAGGATTGAATGGATCTAACTATTACAATGGGAAATTAAGAACACAAAATTGAAAAAATAAAAAATAGGTTAATTCTACGTAAGAGTAAATTAAGTTTATAAAAATTTAATGATCTAGTTTGGATATCAGTTCCACCATAGAAACAAATAATCATTAAATCTTTGCTTAACCCTTCTATTTGACTCCTTTGATCCCTTTTATTGGATCAAAAAAGTCAATTTAGAGATCCTTCTTCTATCCTTCCCATTTCTCCTACCCTCGTTTCTAAATTCATACAATTAGGGTAATTTGATCTTCATTGAAGATTAAATTATCCTATTTCAGGCCAGATAACTAAATTGGATAAAAAATTAAATCGCATTTCTAGCTTCCCTTGGATGATACCTATACTTATCACCATACATCTTAAGTTAAGGTATTATAAATTTTACTATATAAGCTGAAATTAACAATGATAAGGGATTTTAATTGGATAATTTACCCCTATTTTTGGCTTATGACTTCACAAAAGGTTGGAAATTATGACTGCGATAAACATCATTACATTATCAGAAAACATCCTCAATAAACCTTAGATTGTATCTCTTGTTGCCATCATATTACTCCTAATGTGATACACCTATTTATTGTAAAATTTATTTTCTGCTTGGTAGAGGTATCAGCTCCTAAGTATGATACTTAAGGAAATAGTCATCTATTATCGCACCAACTGCGATTTCATTGAGTTGTCCATATTATTGGTTTTTGCCTACAATTTCAGGGAGGGAGAGTACCTAGTCTTTGGTCTTTGATCTTTTATGGACTTCTATAGCTCAACGGTGAGAGTGTTAGAAATATATTCATTATTTTTATTACGTGAATCTTTAAAAATCATCTTGCAAGATCCTCTTCATAAATCTTGAACTTGAAAAACATATTTCAGGTTTTTTCTTGCACTTCATAACATCCTTCTCTTTTTAGACAACTAATTCATCGCATACTGAACTTTGGATGTGTAGGATCTTTTGGTTGACATCATCCCAAGGTTTATGGTCAGAAGTGATAGAAATATATCTGGCCAGAAAGAAAATTACACACTCCATATCTCATTCCATGTTTATTAATGTAACATATTCATTATAGTGCATGTGCGATATAATAATGAAGTCCATGAATACATGATAAGACTTAGTGAATTATGATCTAATCGTAATACAAAGATCACTAGTCTTTAAGCATGCATTCTAAATATTGGTATTCAAAGGATACTTGAGAAGGACAATAAAGTATCTTGATAGAATAGCACTATTCGGCCTCACTCTTTTGATGAGTATGGCAGTTCGTGTAACCATAAGTGTGGAGACACTAAGGACAGATGATGGGTGCTATTTAGTGGAAAGAGTTCACTAAATTTACCCGTATGAATCCTTGAATAGTATTCCACAAAACTGTCAATCAGGTTAATTCACATCATGGTTGTGTAAGTGGTCCATAGACATGAGACACCAAAGAGGTCTTGTGGACGAATGGTTGACGAAGACAATTGAGTTGCCAAAATGGGATCGTCCACCCTCGGTATAAGAGGTGACAGCTCAAGGAAGATGATGCAATGAAACCTTGGCCACGACAATGAAATATCAGAGAAGTGTTGTCCTATGATTTTCGAACGCATAAGTACTAAATCGCAAGGCTGGTTAGGGTTTGACAGTTGACCATACCCTAAGTCATCTTAGGAGGGTTAAATGGATGAGGGGATATATATACACAATAAATGATGATGAAAGGGCGCCATGAGTGAGTAGATAGATACTCACTCCTTTGTATCTTCCAGAGCATGAGGTGTACCTTGGCACCCTACATGTTAAACACTCAACCTATTGATTGGGTTAAATTAATCTGACTTTAATTAATCTGTATGATGATATATTTAATTAATTTGGAAGACCAATAAAGGTTACGGGGCCACTATAGTCGTTAACTAGACTGATACATGGGCCTAGAGGGTCACACGCAAATTCTCTTTAGACGTCAGAAGATTTACTTAAGTTTTGGGGTTTTTTTCATGAAAAGTACAGCTAAATAGGGTAAGACCTTGAACAAAATTCACCCAAGCCAAAAATTTTCAAGGGCCTTCACTTTCTTCTCCCTTCTCCCTAGACCTCCTCTCCTTTCCCGATATGATCAAGACGATGTAATGGCGACAACAGAGGTTGAAAGAAGCTCATGAACATGAAGAAGGATATTTGATATGCCGAGGACTGCATGGATACTTGTTGAGGCTGCACATATGAGAAGCTCTACACGAATCATTCAAGAATTGAAGGAATCATGGACACGATCAGTGATAGTGTGATTCATTAGATATTTTTTATTATGTCGTTATGATTCTGTTATATGTCTTCTGCTGAATGGAATCATCATGTTAATCCAGGTCAAGCCCTCATGAACCCTTATCGTTGCTGCATGGAATTATTATGTAATTTTATTATCCCTTATTGTTGTTGATTTTAGCTTATACAATAAAATTTATAAACCTTAACTTAAGTTGTATAATGATAAGTATAGGTATCGGCCAAGGGAAGCTAGTAAGGATTTCAATTAGTGATTTACTTGAATAGTTTGACCTTAATTAAAGTTAATTTAATCTTCCATGAAGATGAAATCACCCTAATTAGATGAAGAGTTTAGAAAGGAGGGTAGAAGAGATGAGAAGAATAGAAGAAGTAAAGAGCCCTAGATTGAGTTATTTGATCCAATAAAAATGATCAAAGGAGTCAAGTAGAGCGGTTCAGAAGGAGATTTGTTTTTTGATTTTTTTTGGGAAATTATGTATCCAAGTTCACTATTTAATCTTCCTAGAAATTAAGCTTTTATAATTTTTTTGTTGTTAACTGGAAATTGGAATAGTTAGATCAATTCAATGATCACTCCTCTTAATCTTAGTCAGGACTTGTACATTCCGCTCAAGCCTAGCGATTTAGAAATTCAGACCAAGATCAAGTACAATAACCATCCAATTCAAACTAAAAATTTAAATACAATGAAATAGAAAGTACCAAATAGGTTGATCGCGGCTGGTTCTCCTCTCTATCTTGAAGCTATAAAAGAGTCCCTTCCAGAATGACATCCTCAACTTGAAATGGTAAATTACCATTTTACCCTCATTTAGTGATTAATTTTTAGCCATGGATATAGGATGAATCTGAATGATCCAACCATACATATTGAAAGAGGAGGTTGAGACAAGAAAATCCATATTGACCTCAGTCCGACTTTAGGAACAAAGTTATTTATAAATGAAAATTGACCAGTTTGAGCTGTTGGATCAATTTTTATTTATTTGACTTTAAATTTTGATACACACAGTCACATGTCAATCTCCCATTGTCTGGAGAAATTAAAAATTTTTTTTTGTGGGTTTTTCCTCGGCGCCCCACATACTCCCTGCTGGAAATAAGAAAAAAATAAATAGTAAATATAGTACATAGCGATTTGCACATACCTGTGTGCTTTTAACAGTGCAATCCAATCACGCGGTGCCACATCACCTCTTGTGTATGCGCGTTATATGTGCAGCATGGGTGATGAACTTACTGCCCAGGAGGAATACTTGAATGTTCGCATTTACCCTGTTGGATTCTCATCCGACGGTTGAGATTTGGCCACGTGGCCTCAAAAAAATCAACTTGTTGGAATTTTGCACAAAAGGCTGTGAAAATATTCGTGCGCACAAACTGATGCTGCCCAAAAAATATTTATGCATATGCCCTCTGCTTTTTGTCCCCTGTATTTCCTAAAAAACCATAAATAAGTCATAAAAATATTCTGACTAATTCAATAAAACCCTGGAAATAATTTTATTGGATTTTTACGCCTGCAATGGGCAATCTAGAGCTATTTTAAGGGCATAATTGTAATGGAAATTTAAGAAAAAACCCCTCCAACTTTAGAAATGGCTTTAAAACTCCTATTTTCCTTATAAATATATCCCTTCTCTATTTGAAAATTAATTTCTTTCTCAAATAAATTCCCAAAATTTTTGATAAAATTCTAGAAAAATCTAGAAAATTCAGTATTCCGTCCCTATATTAATTAAAATTAAAATTACTTGGAAGCATATAATTATTCCAAGATTAAAAGAATTCTATAAAATTCATAATTTACAGAAAATGGGGAAAAATATATATTAATTGGAAACATTAAATAACATGTAAATATATGATAACAACCGTATTTAAAACTCTTTAAATGTATAGAATTGTGCTAATTAATGGAATTAAATACAGAATAAAGGGTTTTATCAAACCCAAAAACAACTTTCTAGGTTGATTAAATACTATGTTATCATTTTAATATTCTTCTAGTAGCCAGTAGTCAAGGGGTACAAATGGTTCCTTAGCTATAAAAGCAAGACCTCTATTTTTTTTGACAAGACAACATATAGTCTCTAATTATCTGTGAATGTGAATTTAAAAGTAATCTACAACAGAGTCTCTAATTAAGTCATTTTGATTGCTAAATCTGTCTCACTATATTTAAGGCCGAATCATGCCAGATTTGAGACCTATGTATATGGCAGAAATCAGATTGCTCTAAGATAGGTATAATTCGACTTTAGTGATGATCATGACAGAGTCACATCCAAAAATCGTAACATCAAATATTTTATAATTAACTATCTAACTTGAAAAATATCACTAATAGAAAAAATCACAGTAGTCATATTTTACAATACGTACCATACTAAATAAATCATTAGATATAAGAATATGTGAAATTTTTTTATACACCATTGAATATGCTTTTAATCTTATTATGATACCCAATATTTAATTAGTTATTACATTTTTGTGTAGCGTTGGCAGCAATGTAATAACTAATTTAATATTGGGTATCATAGAAAGGCTTGTTTCCAATTTTTTAGGAGGGACATCTCATCATCCATGGCAACACAAAAAGCACAACCCAAGGCATAGAAAGGCAATATTTTTTGAAAAGAATGTATGCATTTGTCCCTCTTTCTAAAGGCAAGATCCAACGCCTTAAAGATCTGGAGTTGCAGCTCCAAGCCAAGGCAAACCTGCAAAGCTCATCGCACAAGCAATAGTCATCACAACTCCTAGAGGCATTGTGATGGGGGACCATCCAGCCTTAAGGACATATCTTCCCTATTTTTTTGCACCCACGACATGTGTTTGTATTTTTGTTCCTAATTTGGGCCCTCTTTTAAGCTTATTGGGCCTTCTTCCCTTTTTTTCTAAGGGGAAGGTCCATATTTCCTCTATAAGAGGGGGAGGGGTGCCAATCGTAAGAGATAGCGCCATGTGAAGAAAGAAAAGTCAAGATGTAGTCCATTGTTATTTTCTGGGTTATTTTAGGTAGTTTATTATTATTTTTAGAGTTTAGGTTATTTACAAAAATGCCCTTGCAAAGAGAAATTAGGGCACTTTCTTCCTGACTTCGCCGGAGCGTCGCTGTTGCATTTGCTAGCGCCACTGCCTCCGCCGCTGCCAACACTACCCTTGATGGCGTCGCCCGCGGGTTTGCAATGCCACCGCCAGAGCAGCGTGCATCAGCCGTCACCGGACCAGGCCGTAGTCCCACGGCCGCAATCGCCTGACCCGCGGCCGTTGCGCCCGCAGCGGTCGCAGCCACAGGAGCGGCATCAGCCGCAGCCACCCGAAGTGGCTGAGGCTGCTGAAGTGGCCGCAGCGGCCAGAGCCGGCCACAGCCGCCAGAGTGGCCGCAAACGCTCACAGCGGCCACGGCTGCCGTAGTAGCCACAACCGTTCGTAGCGGCCGTAGCCGCCGGAGAAGGTCGCAACCGCCAGAGCGACCATAGTAGCCGGAGCAAGCCATAGCTGCCAGAATGATCGCAGCCACCGGAGCGACCATAGCTACCCGTAGCGGCCGTAGTCGTCAGAGCCGCCACAACTGCCGTAGTGGCCGCTGCCCCCGCAGCAGCAGCCGCAGTCGTGCAGCCACAGGGCCACGCAGCCATGCAGCCGTGCAGCTGTGCAACTACTGCCGCAACCACGCAGCCCTATAGCTGCAGCCGCATCGCAGTCATGCACCCGCAGCTCACCCACAGCCGCAACCACGTAGCCGCAGTTGTGCAGCCACGTAGCTGCAGCCGTAGCCGCAGTCGCGCGGCCATGAAGCCACAGGGCGGCCGCGCTGCCACAGCCACAACCACGCAGCCGCATAGTCAACCCGCAGCGATCGCTGCACAATTGCTTAGTACACCGCCAGCCTTATCACCTCATAGTGTCGCCGAGCCATCACAACACCTACATGTGCTGCCGCCATCATCATCACCGCACTCATCTCAGAGCCATCGTCGCGCCTATATGCACTGTCGGTGTCCGTGCCACCGTGCTCGCCTCCAAGCCCATCAGTGTGCCTAGCTGCGCCTCGGCCGTCCTCATCACTGTGCTCGCCTCTGAACCCATCACTGGGTCTAGCTGCACCTTGGCCGTCCTCATCACAACGCTCGCCACCGAGCCCGTCACTGCGCCTGGCTGCGCCATCACTGTCCTTGCCCTTGCACTCGCCTCCGAGCCGACTGTCGTGTCTACATGTGCCACACACGCGCCTTGTGTAGCCTAGAGTAGTTTTGAGGAGAGCAATCGCCGGATGATCGCCACCACCACTTCACTGCTGTGAAGTACATGCCGGCGCAGGATTAATCACCATCGCCGTCGCCACAGATACCTACCTCTGTTCGCCATTAGTTAGCTTACAGTCCTCTTCATCATCAAAACAACACCAGACATCATTGTCGCCAACGTCCGATAGTACCTAGATGCAGCCGCCCTATGGCGCTGCGCCTTTACGCCATCCCATGCCGCCACTACGGTCTCCTAGAGAAGCTTCAAGGGAGATGATCGCCGGATGAGATGCGCCGCTAGTTCACCGCTGCAAAGTACATGTCGCCGCAGGATATACAGCCACCGCTTTGTAATGCCAACGCCTATCTTTGTTGCCTATAGCGAGCCGTAGCCGAGGCTCAACCCGTCACCGATGCGACAGCCCTACGCTACCGCTCTGCTGATCAGCCCTCCTCTCCTTGTGTTGTAACAAGAGTCGTTCGATCCCAGCACGTCGTGTTACATCACGTTGAAGCCCAAGGAAGAGGCCTGCTCGACGGTGCAACAGAAGGTTGATATAGCTTCTCAGCCAACTTCTCGAACATCCTCAAATTTCTGATAGCTGACCTTTGATGAACTCAAAATTCTTGTCATTGTTGTATATTGAATTCATGCAATAAATTTATATTTTCCTCACTAGTATAGAGATAAGTAAGGGTCGAATCCTCAGGGAGCTTAGGTAATGAGGTAGATGACTAAGGAGAGAAGAAGGGAGAGAAGAAGGGAGAGATGAAGGGAGAGATGAAGGGAGAGAAGAAGGGAGAGAAGAAGGGAGAGAAGAAGGGAGAGAAGAAGGGAGAGAAGAAGGGAGAGAAGAAGAGATACTTGTAGGTAAGGAAATGGAGATGTATTTTAGAGATTTAAAGAGGTTAAAACTAGATAGATTAATTTTTAGTAATACTGATATGAGTTGAATAGGTTTTTTACAGCCTTTAGTGGCCTTTTAAAGAAATGTTCCCATTGAGGAATTTCATCAAACACCTTATGGGCGAGGAGAAGGATGGACGAATCTGATGATAAAATAGAGAAGAAATGATGGAAATGGACGTAGAACTGAGGGTAGATTCCTGTGGGGTTGAAATGGTGGTGAATGGGTGGCTGAATGATGAGGAAAGAGTGATGAGGGGGAATGAGAGAACTGGAATGGATGCGTAACTATGAATGATGGAGATGATGTCTTTGTTTTTCAGAAAACTTTGGAATGAGAATCAAACAAACCTAAGAATAAGGAAATAGTCCTAATGCACTCTCCTTGGAGGGGATTACAAGATATTCTCTCATCAGAATCATCACACAAACCCCGTTTTTTGACGCCAGTCCTAGGCCGGGTGGTGCTCAATCCGCTACGATGTTGAGCTCGACTTGGTCTCCCTCTCCAGAGCAAGCTTGAGCATCTTCCAATGCCAAAGCTTGGGCCTAAGCTCTTCCCCCGTTCCTGCTGGTGACTTGTAGTCAAAGGAATGCCAAAAGACCCCTGGTGAAGAAGAAAAAAGGACTATTTGAAGGGTTAGGGGTTTTCTCAACTCAAATGGCATAAATTGCACTTATGCCCCTGCGACCTTACAAATTTAGACAAATTATAAATAAGCCCTCCAACAGAAGTAAAGCCATGAGTAATCATTTAGATCATTTTTAAAAAAAACAAAAAGTTATATTTCGCCTTTAAGAGTTCATCTCCTTATGATAATTTTTTAACAAATAAAAAAAATACGAAATAAATTACACAAAAATCAGGAAATGTCACGGCATCATAAAAACACAATGAAGGCGAAATTACTCAATTTAGTTCAATACAAACTGCAAATGTATCCATTTTGAGCTAAATATATGTGTAAACTGGGTCATTTTATGTCATAAATTTGCGTGTTATCAACCTTGATGAACCCACCAGGTCAAAGAGATAAAGAGAAAGTTGAAGGAGAAACAACAAAAGGCCAAGGAAGAGGCCTGCTTGATGGTGCAATAGAAGGTTGTTATAGCTTCTCAACCAACTTCTCGAACATCCTCCAATTTTAGATAGCTGACCTTGATGAACCCACCAGATCAAAGAGATTGAGGGAAAGTTGAAGGAGCAATAGGAATCGGCGATGTACATGGGGAAGGAGCTCAAGTGCAGGCAAAACGAGAGGGAAAGTGAAGATATCTTCTTGAGCAAAAGGCATGATTTTACAGCATGATCTTCCAACACATGGATATCATAGCTAACCATTTTTTTTTAGTGTATCGATGGTCTTCTGTGGAATCTCGGGGAAGTAAGTCGATGCCCATCAGTGAGCGCCAAAGCCCAGGTGATGAAATAAATTAAAGTTGACTTCACTACATTTTTGTCTTTGATGAGCAGATCATGACGCAAAGAGGAGGACAAGTACGAGTACACGAAGAAGTAGAAGAAGTAGAGCAGGGCACCCACGTCCTTATATTGAGAGCATCGACAACACAAAACAGGGGTTGTGCCACCCAGATAGAGTCGGAGCGCCTAAAAGGGGCTGAACCTCTACAGCACGTCTAGAGAAGGCACGAAAGAGAGAAGGAGAATGAGGGCTTCAATGGCAATGGGATCATGAGAGGAGGAGATGGGATCATGACAACGGCCATAGATTGTTATGTCTTTGCTTGCACCCCACACAACGTTCGGTCGCGTGATGAGGGCTGCTACAGCTATGACTTCACCAAAAAATGAGCGGACTCCACGCTATTGAAGCTAGCGGGGTGGGGAAAAGACAAGTAGAGGGTGACAAAAGATCTGGTCTCAACTGTGAGAGCCAAATTTGCGAACAATTATATTCTTTTTTCAGCCAGTCAATCACTAGCTTCTGACTCCAAAGTTTATTCATAGCAAAGGTTTGGTGGATTCCAGGTTGATATCACAGAGTTGACCATGAGTAAAACTTCATGCATGAATTTGTGCATTCACTCATTTCTGATTCAAAATTGTATGTGGGGATTACCAAATGTATTTTTCTTGGGTCAATCAAGCTGTCGGTCAAAACACTATGAGAGCAATGGGATTACTGTGGAGAGGCAAGGCGTGTCCTAATTCTCCTGGGTCAATTCAAATTATGCACATTGATGGTTTAGTTTCACCATCCAATGTTATTTTCAACTCTCTTAGAAGATATATGAGCTCTGTATCGGTGAAATGATGTCACTCCACATGGAGAATCGGTTTTGAACCATTTATTGTGTTCTTTAAGGTGGAAAGAGGTGTGACTGCTTTATAGATGTGTTCTTTACTTGTGAAGGGACTAGCAGTTAGGATAAATAAAGGATCAAAGATAGATGATTACAGTTAAATAAAATATATGAATAAACATTGGGTTATGATTCAATGTAGAATATGATTATAAGGAGTAGGATTATGCTCTATAGATAAAAAATGGCAATGGGCCATTACAATGCGTGATAATAGAACAAGTGTAGCAACTGCTTTTTTGATAATAGAGCATACCCCGCTATTGCAAGAAAAATTCCTATATCGAAATCATGTAGGAAAAAAATGCCAGTATTTTTTCCTACATGATCGATGTTGGATTTCTTCTTTTGCTTTGTTTTGTTAAGGATAGTGAACCTGATAAGAGTGTGCACCAAAAACTTAAAAGATAGACTTTACATCCTGAAGTCACATTCATTGCAAAACATTAATTATTGGCACAAAAACTTGGCTATAGCCTTGGGATGCACCACGTAGCTAACCACTCCCTTGAATTCAACAGTTTGCAGTAGAACTGTATGATATTCATGTGTCTTGCATATAAGTTGATATATGTGTTTATCGTGCCACTTTCGGAATTCTCATAAACTGTCATGATTTATACCTATCATTATTTTAAAAACTACTTGAAGTTATTGATGTAACACGACATGCCAAGATCGATGGCTTGTGTTACACCACAGGAGACAGATGAAAAAAAAGAGTGATGCAATGAGATGAGATGATATGTCAACGAGAAAGTATGTCAGAATACGGGTGATTTGAGACGTATTCCAGATGACGATATGGGAAATGGTTGTGGCATGGCCAAGCTCCCAATGATCCACGTGCTCAGCTCGAGGCTCGTACACACGCAGGAGAGGGCCTCCCTGGTAGGAGAAATTTGGGTTCTTCACGTCGTCTTGGGATCTCTGACGTGGCTGATGACGAGTCTGGACATGCTCAACTGGATGGTCCTCCATCAATTATTTAGTTCAACTTATGTTGGGAAGCATATGTTATTTTACATTCAGGCTATCCATATAATGTTGCTTTAGGAGGCATATGTTATTTTCACTAACATGGTGTATATTAAGAGACTTTCAGGTGACAAGAAAACTTTGAGCCCTCATACTAATGGAGGGGCATAAAGTTTATCATGTTGTTGATACTGCCTTTTCTGAGTAGGGCATCAAGACTTGATTCAAGTCCCAAAAATCCATAGCCTTAAAGTCGAACCTAGTCGTATAAAGCTCTGAAAAATAGGCAAACGAGTATAAATAAGTTAAGGCAAACGAGTTGTCAGTAAGGATAACTCAAATAAATTGGTTGAATTCACCCAAATTTAACCCAATAAGTGTACACTAAAAATAGATAAGTGAACTCACCCTAAGGTTTATGAAATGGTTGCTTGGATTTATGATAACTCAATATAAATGTATTAAATTAGATTTCACTAAGTCACAGTTTATTTACATTTCATATTAAACCTTACTAGGAGCATGTGAGCTCTGTCAAATAACATGTTAGAAATCTCCTCATATATTCATCTTTAAATCGTATAAATGTATAGTTTTTTGTACTTAATGTGACCTAGTTGGCCAATCAGCCAATTGGGCTGCAGCTAAAATCTTCTTTGGAGAAATCTGAACCTTTTCCAGGGCCAGGAAAATCGCTCTCGTAAAAGGACCAAGGGACTCTTCATAAAGCCAAAGGTGATCTCATTGGTCTAACGGGATTCCCTCTTGAGAGAACGCTCAAGAAGGAGCTTCATGAGACCTCTTAAAGGGATTCAGATCCTCTAGAAGGGGCACTAGTGAACCTATGGAAGCTTGGCCCAACTCTCACCCATCAACTTGATCCAATATCTAGAGCATGTCTAAATTTGCTTTAGAGTTAGTTGGAAAAAGATATCCTCAATTTTCATTTGGAGCTTTAGTGAAAGGGTGAGACGATTATTTTCTTGCTCTAGGTGGGAGAGATAAAATTATTCTCTATCTACTCCCTTTCCCAAGAAGTCCTCTCTCTCTATACATTGGAACTGCCAAAGGATCCAAGATGAACTGCCTAGAGCTTGTGGAGGTGGAAGGAGAGGCCTACCAGTCAGGTAAGCCAATTCTTTCTTTCTCTACCCTTCTCCTCCTCGACTGATCTTGATTTCTTGTGGTAGAAATCAAGAATTAGGGTTCTTTCTCTCTCAAGACCACTGTCCTATATGAATTGGATGCGCTTGGCCCAAGAACACACCTGATTCCATATTCAACACTTGACAGATGATACAAATGTGGAATGAAACTACATCTTTCAAATCCTGGTTGAAATTTATTTTCAACAAATATTTGGTCAAGAAACAATTATATTCTTCTGATTTTCTTCCCCATTTAATTTTGATGTATTAAATCAGATAAAGAATGTTAAAAAATATCCAAGAATCACTAAAATGTATTTTTACCCTCATTAAAAATCATTTAAATGGGGAAAATCATAATTCCCTATTGCTTATACTCCATTCAATGAAAATAAAAATTGAATATAATTCCTCAACTTCACCCATTTTTACCTCAAATCTGCTCAAATTAGGTCTTGCGCTATCTATGGTCCGACCCACACGCCCCCCCTAGTGAGGAATATAAATTTATTGCTTAATCAAGGGAACTTCTCACTGAATCTAGGTTAGTGATTGATAAGCCGAAAATAGGGGTGAAAATTACGCAAAATTTTTAGCCCTTGTCGTTGTAAATTTTTGGCTTATGCAATAAAATTTATAAAACTCTACTTAATATGTATAGTGATAAGTATGAGTGTCGTCCAAGGGAGGCAAGTAGGAATTTCAATTTGATTTTATTTTTGGTGTTTTAGATCCTTATTATAGTGAATTTGATCTTCAATGAGGATCAAGTCACCCTAATTAGGTGAGAATTTAGAGAGGGGGATAGAAGAGATGAGAAGACTAGAAGAATTAAGGGCTCTAAATTCCCTTCTTTGATCCTAATTAAAGGATCCAAGAAGTCATTTAGAGAGGTTGAAAGAGGGTTCTTAAAATGAGTTGGGTTGATTTTTGCAGATTGATAATTCAGAACTAAAATGGGGAAATTGAGAATTCTAAGAATTAAAACTAAATTTTTTAGATTTTTCTTTTGTAATGCAATTGAATGCCCACGTAAAATTTCTCAATTTCTCTTCTCAATCCTAATCAGGGCTTGTACATGCCGGTCAAGCCAAGCGATTTAGAAGTTCAAACTAGAATGGAGATGAAGAAACAAACAACTTAACCTATTTCATTCAAAATGCACAAAAGTTTGAATACAATGAAAGAAAAAAATACCAAAACTGTTGATCCAGGCTGGGACTCCTCTCTGTCTTGCAGCTGTGATGAAGCACCCTCCAGAATGAGCCCTCCTCTCGAAATTCAGCTTTTATACCTAGGTTACATGGTGAAAATCACCATTTTACCCCCGTTTAGTAATTAATTTTTATCTATCAATGTAATCTAGATCTGAATGATCCAACTGTACAGATAGAAAGAGGGGATCAAGACGAGCAAATCCATAAAAAAATCATCTCAATCGGACGTCAGGATCAAAAGTTATTAATAAATCAATTTGAACCAATTTTAACCATTGGATTAAAATTGATTTATTTCTTAATTCACGCAATGACTTGTCGGCAGCCTATTGGTTGCCGCATTTCAAATTTCTTTGGCGGGCTCTATCTCAGTGCGCCACGTACCCCACCTGCGAAAAAAGAAAAAACAAAAGAAAATCGAAAAGCGGGATTTGCATATGCATCGCTACGCACGTACCGGTGCGTTTCTTTATACCTTATCCATTTAAGTGTCGCCACATCACCACCCTTGCACGCGCGTTGTATGTGCTGCACGGGCGGTGTACTTACCTCCTGCGTGTAGTGCACATCTCATATCCGTTGGATTTTAATCCAACGGCTATGATTTCGCCACGTCGACGCGGCGGAAGGCACCGACGCGCTTTTTCAACAAAGCCCTTCATAAAACAGATTATTGATATCTGAAGCCACCCAGAGGTATTTGTATATATGTCCTTTCGGCACTCTCTACTCCAATTTTCTCTAAAATTAATAATGCAATTGCAAATAAACCATGAATGATTTTAAATTGGATCTTTACGCCTGCCATGGCGACCGAGAGCTGTTTTCAGGGTCTTTTTGCAACGAAACGTTGCAAAAAGGCCCCGAAAAGTCTAGAAATTGCATAAATACATTTTTTCTCTTATAAATATGCACTTTTTTAATAGAATAATTGCATTTCTTCTTGAAATAAATCCCAGAAAATTCCTAAAAATTCGTAAAAAATTCGTAAAAAATTCTAGAAAATTCTAGAAAATTCCCTGATTAATTCCCATTTTGATAAATGTCGAAATAAACTTTTTAATGTGCCATTTTCATCCAAAAATAATTATTTTGAGCTTCAATAAATCCTTACAAATTCATATAATTAACAGAAAATTAGGGAAAAATCAGAAATTACTTGAAAGCATTATTTTCGTGTAAATATATGATAACAACCCAATTTTAAGCCTTTTAAATGCATAAATCATGCTAATAACATGAAATAAAGACCGAAATTAGGGTGTTATCAGTGATACATAGCATCAGTTACCTAGACTTAATGTATCATTCATATCCTACTTCCTAGATTATCAATTTTTTGTTCTGAGCTCAAAGTGTGCCTTAACTTTGTAACTAAATTAATTAAGAAGGTTAACTTTATCTCTTATTTCACCTTAATATATATTGCATTGGATTGAAGGAAACAGCCACACACTAATGTATATCCATTTAACTTTGAAAATTTACGAGCATTCCCCTAATGGGGATTATAATGTGTCAAATTATAATCTGTTCAGTTCTTTCTTTGGCGGTTCATTCTCCAACAGTTCTTGCAGTTGCCTCCACAGTTCCCCAGGTAGGCTGGTGGCATCTTGTATGGCGCACGTAGGCGGACAGGTACAGAGAAGTAATTCAAATTTCATGGTCCACATCCTACTTGGGCGGTAATCTTGCTAGGAGTTCCTCGAACATCACCCCGGCAAACTCATGCAGCACGTCTAGTGTCGGCCATAGTAACCCACCCATAGTGGCACCAAGGTTATTGTCATCTTCATCCCCCAAAATAAGTGCAGCCAAACGGGCTTGTGCGCACCCCTTCCTACCATCGTTTTCCTGGGGTGTTGGCCCTCGTATGGTGACGAGGAAGATCTCTTCCCCTTCTTTAAGCTGTCCTTAATTTTCAGAGTGGTGTCCCACGATTTCTGAACCCCTTGGTCTCTCAAAAAACATGGTTGAGACCCCTTGAGGAAACATATGACACGTTCTTGACAAAAAACCTCACGGGTTCCCATGAGGATGTAGAGACCCAGGACTACTACAAAGTCATCCATGGGGTACACCATTGAGTTTGGTCCAGCCCTCCCATGTTCCCACCTGCTGCAACAACCCCTTGGCCAGGGCGACAATGTCTCGCACCTCCAAGTTGACTACCTTTATCTTCCCTGTAACTGGGGAGAGCTTCAAGCTGAGTCACCTTGCTTCTTTTTCTATGAGGATGTTGTGCGTCATCCATGTGGCCGTATCGGGCGCCCTCCTACAATGCCACCAGGCACTATAGAGGGTTCAATGTCACTGTGATGTTACCCCCGGGAATGTTTGGTTGGGTCAGTGGCATGACCACAACACTAACGATGGTGGCCGCTCCTGCACCCCTCTGGAAATCCTTCATGAAACAAGGTTCCCCACATGTGAAGCATGCCAGCCTACCGCCCCCACCACCTAGAGCTGTCTTCACTAGTCTTGGGCTTTTCCCTTTTCAAGGCCTCTACTATGGCTCAGTTTATACTTCCTCTTCAGACCCTAACTAGCTTGGCTGAAGGTGTCTAGCGTGCTCTAGATGCTGCGTGCTCCACTTCGTGGATTTCTCTTCCAATTTTCCAATTCTGTTGGAGTGGAGGTGTACCAGTCCCTCCACAATTTGGTAGGTGGCCGTAATGTGTTGGCAGTGCCTCCTCTCTAGCTCTCTCTGGGCCTAGTGGGGGAGTCATTTGGCAAAGCGGTAGAGCTTGTCCTCACCGGACGTATCAGTATTTATGGGAGAAAATTGATTCACATATTCTCTCGGAGTACCAGACATCCGAAGGTTGTCGAGCTCTCTCATCGCCATCCACCGAGTATTGTATGGCATAAAGTTCTCTTTGATCTCGCGTACAAATTCTTCAAACATAGCCGGTTTCCAATCTCTGTCCCCCAAATGTTGGCTCTACCATGGCTTGTCATCCTCCATGAGGAAACAACTGGCCTGTAGGACCGTCTTCTCCTCTGGAATGTCGTTGTTCTCAAAGTATCTTTTGCTGTCATATAAGTCGACCACATCCTCCTCCTTACCCTTCTCCTTGAAAGTCATACAAGTCGCAGTCATATAAGTTGGTCTCAAAATTTGGAGATGGCATTGAGATTCTTAACCCTCCTCCACTAGGTCGGGCCTTGTACCCTTCAGCACGTCGTTGGTCTGCGAACTCCAGTTTTAGGGACATCATCATGTTTGTTAGTTCCTGTATAGTATCTTGTATGTAGTCATGCTTCTGCTTGAATTTTATCTACTGCATCCTGATTTTTGTCCACTTGGATCTTAAAGCCCAAGAAACTCTTCTACAATAGGAAGAATTCTGCAGGTGCCATTTTGCCTTAATTAAACATCCATGAGAATCGCTAGAAAATGGCTTTTAAAAATTGATCGAAATCTCCAACGAACCCTTTAGAAAAAGCCATTTTCCCTTAAATGAATCTAATCAGAACAAAAACTTCTCATAAAATTGAAATCAATTAGAAAACCTAGAAAATAGGATTTGAAAAACAGCTAAACCCTACAACTGATTCTTTAAAAATAGTGATCTTTTGGTCTACAAAGGCACTACACACAAAAATTCCAACAAAAAGGAACATGGCCACGGCATCCTATAAGAGGGCTTTCAAAAGAAACTAAACCTCAGGATTCAACTGTTAAAAAAATGGTCATTTTTTGGTGTAGAAAAATAGATACAAAGAACTTTAAAAGAGAAAGTACCCACAAGAAACCCTATCGACGGGGTTTCGTTAATAAAATTGATGTCTTTTCAAATCTCCAGGAGCCTAGAAAATAAAAAAAACCAAAAGAAAGGCACGCAAAGAGATGTCGAGGAGCCAAAACACGGGGGCCCTCAATAAAATCCATAACAAAAAATAAACACATATAAAATACAAGAACCTTGGAGGCTTGTCGTCAAGCTGGATACGTGAATCTCGAGGTCCTTCGCGTCGGCTTAGGATCCACCCCTCAGCTGTTAATACCATCTTTCAGCTGGTCCTCCATCAAAACCCCTTTTTAGGGGTTCATAATGATACTTCAATTTTCAATTTTTTATGTCCATTGTCAATTTTAAAACCAGAAACTAGCTATTCTTTAAAAAGTTGGTTGTGGGTTTGAGTTGTTTTTAAAATCTCATTTTCTAGGGATTCATTATGTTGTTCATTTTAACAAGTTTTATTTTGATTATTTGTTGTTTTAAAATCATAAAAAAAATACTTTTTAAATTGTAAGTGTGCCCTTTAGATGTTTCTTAAAACAATTGTCCAGAGTTTCTTGTTGATATTTCATCTTTTGGAGTTCTTTGTTTGTATTTTTTCCTATATCAAAAAATGAGTACTTTTCAAGAGTCGCATTCTGGGATTTAGTGGTGTTATTCAAAGTCGTTTGATCAGGTGTCATGGACCTTGTGCTTGTTTTTAGAGTTTTTGTGTGTAGGAGCTTTCCTAGACACAAAATATTATTTTTAAAGAGTTAGTTGTGGGCTTTAGCTGTTTTTTGAAAATCTTTTTTCTAGGTTTTATCCTTGATGTTCAATATTATGATAAGTTTCTGTCTGTACTAGTATCATTAAAGAAAAAAATGGCTTTCTTTAAAGGGTTGTTTGGGGGCTATGGTCGTTTTAAAGGCCCTTTCTAGGGATTCTACTCTATGTTTAATTTTATTAGAGTTTTTCCCATTTATCGGTCTTTATACAGATAAATAACTAGTTTTTAAAAGTGTTGGATGTGGGCTTCAGTTGTTTACTAAAGCCATTTTTAGGGGTTCTTGTTGATATTTCATCTTTCAGTGTCCTTCTTTTGCATCTTTTTCTTTACAAAAAAATGACTATTTTTAAACATTCAGATTATGGGCTTTAGTTGTTTTTTCTAAGCCATTTTATTAGGTGTCGCAAACCTCGTTTTTTTATTTTTAAGTTTTTGTGTGTAGGGGCTTTCGTAGACAAAAAGATCACTATTTTTGAAGAGTTAGTTGTTTTTCAAACCCTATTTTTCTAGGCTTTCTCCTTGATGTTCAGTTTTATGAGAGTTTTCTGTCTGTTTTGATATCAATTAAAAATGGCGCTCTCTAAAGAGTCGGTTGGAGGCATTGGTAATTTTAAAAATAACTTACTAGGGATTCTTATGGATGTATATATTTATGACATTTTTTCTTCTCTACTGTCATTTATAAAAATAAATCAGTAGTTTTTTAAAAAGTCAGGTGTGTGCTTCGGTTGTTCAATAAAGCCCTTTTTTAGGCGTTATTATTGATACTACAATTCAAGTGTTTTTTTATGTGTATTGAAAATTTCACAAACAGAAACTAGTTATTATTTAAGAAGTCAGCGATAAATCGCAAATTATAATGTTTAATTGATGTATATTACATTACATTTATGTGTTTTAATGGTCATATTTGCATGTTATGATATATAAATGGATATAAATGACTTGCACTTTGATTTTATGATTGTTTTGAATTTTTAGTATTTTTACATGGTATTTAACCTATTTTCATTGAATAAATATTTCTTTTATAGGGTCTTAAAATACTTGGCTAAAGGTTGGTAAGGGTTTTACTGATTTTCCAGAAATTTTCCATATTTTTTATAATTTTTTGACCATTATTTAGTCAAGAAATGATTTTACGAATTTAAAGAATATATTTTTTATTTTTTTTGCCATTTTATAAAGGTATATGTATATATACCATGTGGCATCCATGTCATTCGCCCGAAATTCGAGTGAATGAGTGGATGCATTAACTGATGCAATAATGAGCAAATCAGTGTGTGTGGACATCAAGGAAAGAAGGTATATTTTGTTTTGTTTTCATTTTCTTTTGCGTATAATAAATACACACGGAGAATCTATCTCCACGTGCATTTATAAAGTCTGAATATGTTTCGTACATGCAATCAATTGCTGCGTGCATTTAATGCATGCGACAACCGATTCAGGTGCAGTTACTAAATAAAAATAAAGAAGAGAGGGAGAGATTCCTCCTACGCGGAATCAATTAGACGCATGCATTAAATGCACGTGGCAATCGACTTCGCGTGCATTTATGAAATGCTAAGCTTACCTCCTCCTATTTTTTATTAAACAAAGACGTAGGGCGACGTGGCGCTATATCAGCCACACGAAAGGCATATTTTGTTTTATCTCTCTTTTGACAGCAATGATTGTGCCATTTCAGCGTGCAAAAATGTGGCAACGCACGATCTGAGGGCAGTGAAAACAAGGCAACGAATCAGAAAAGGCCACTTCTATCTACTTGGAGGAGAGATAAAATTAATCCAACGGCTAGGATTAATCCCCACTAAAATGATGATATCTTGAGATCTAGGTGTCCAATTGAGCTCCAATTTTGAGGGTAGATTTTTCCTTTCACCCTCTACAATCCAGATTGTTGGATTTTTAAAAGGAGGGTCGAGATGAAGGCGAAATTTACTTTTTGAAGCTTTCCCCAAGGATTTGGCCAGGAAAGACACAAGAGGTGCTTTGGAAGTCTTGTGTCTTAATTGCCATCTTTAGGGGGAGGAAATCTATGTTAGGCTTCCTCTCCCCTAAAGAACCCTTTTAAAGGGAAAGCCCAATAGGCTTTCCCCTTAAAAGGGGGCCCAATTGGGCAACCCACAACTACCACTCCCTCTCTATAAGAAGGGAGAGGAGTGAACGTGGGAAGAAGTCTTGAACATTTTGAAAATTCTAGATCTCGATTTGATTAATGGCAGTTATTATGTTGTGTTGACTTATCAACAATCTCGGCAGGCGCTCGTTTGCGCTCGCGTGAATCAATGGGGATTTTGAAAAAGGATAGGATACCTGTCGAGGAATATGAGAATGATTGGAGCAAAGGAGATATGGGGATGACACTAAATCAAGAACTGAATAAAAAAAAACTTTAAGAGATCAACATATAAAAAAGGATTAGAAAACGATAACGGTGTAATGAGAGTAAAATAAGTATTGAAATGAGAAAAAAGAGGAGAAATTAAAAAAATAAGAATTGAAAAACACAAAATTGTATAGTAAAAAAGACAGACATGGAGAAAATTGGAACATAATGACAATATAAGTGAAAACTGAATAGAACAGAAGAGGGATGATAAGGAGCGAATAACCAAATAACAGAAGAAATGATAAAGAAGGCCTAGATTGAGAAGTGGATATATGATTATTGAAATAAACTAATCATATAATTGAAGAGAAAATGAAAGAGAAATATAGACAAAATTACGAGTGAAGAGGGGCGGGGGGAAGGTGAAGGGAAAAACAGAATCACTGAATAAATGAAAAGACGAACAAACAAAAGGGTGAAAGAGGAAAAAAAATCCAGAACAACAGATAGAAAGAGGATAGAATATGAAGATTAGAGAAAAATAAAAGAGGGAGAGAATGCAAAGATAAAAAAAATCACAAAAGATAAGAGGAAGTGAAAAATAAAGAAAAAACAATGAAGACTAAAGATGCCAAATTACAAACATAAATCGAAAGGGAATAAGGAGAAATAGGAGGATAAGAATAGAAAAAAGAACACGAAAAAATGAAAAGAGAACAGGGAGGAAGGAAGTTAATATCGTGGAAAAATATAAAAGAAGATAAGAGAAAAGACAACAGAGATAGAAGGAAACAGAGGAGAAGATAAACTGAATAGATTGTAAGCAAAGAAGAAGATAGAATATTTCAGAAAAAAGAAGAAAATAAGAGAAAATGAGAACCATGATTCACAATCAACAAATGATGTAAAAAATTATTGTGCATCATACTATCCATCTGTCAAAAGGAAGAATCAGCTGAGGATGAACACAGTTGCATAGGACTAACATCAAGTCTTGCAGACGAGGAACACGAAGGACAATAAGAATGACATGAAGAAAACATGAATTACTACCACCCTCAAACTGATCTTTCTCCCTCCTCCCATGCATCTATGCTAAAACAATGGTCATAAATGAAAAAAATCATGTGAAACTTCATAGACACGTAAGAATGTGGTCAAATTTTCATTTTGGAGGGCAATAAGCAATCACAATGGCAAGAACAGGGGACAAAGCACAAGTCAACACCATTGATCCTCTTTCATTGTCTTCGTACCTGTTGCCCACAGCGCCACCGCCTCTTTGGCGCGCAACTGCACCTCTTACCACGCTGCAGACAGCAGGTCAATACTTTCCTCTTCATCTTCTTCTTCTTCCTTGTTCTCTTGGAGCCATTGCGAGAGTCAAATGTCTGCCTCTTAGAGGCCCACCAACCTCACGTTCTCCTCCCTCAAATCAAGAAGCACCTCCTCCTCCTTGCTCAGCTTCTTCTGCTCTACTTGCGGCTCTGATAACACCCTAATTTCGGTCTTGATTTCATGTTATTAGCATGATTTATGCATTTAAAAGGCTTAAATTTGGGTTGTTATCATATATTTACACAAAAATAATGCTTCCAAGTAATTTCTGATTTTTCCCTAATTTTCTGTTAATTATATGAATTTTTAAGGATTTATTGAAGCTCGAAATAATTATTTTTGGATGAAAATGGCACATTAAAAAGTTTATTTGGACATTTATCAACATGGGAATTAATCAGGGAATTTTCTAGAATTTTCTAGAATTTTTTACGAATTTTTAGGAATTTTCTGGGATTTATTTCAAGAAGAAATGCATTTATTCTATGAAAAGGGGCATATTTATAAGAGAAAAAAATGTATTTATGCAATTTCTAGACTTTTCGGGGCCTTTTTGCAACGTTTCGTTGCAAAAAGACCCTGAAAACAGCTCTCGGTCGCCACGGCAGGCGTAAAGATCCTATTTAAAATCAATCAGGGTTTTATTGCAATTTTTAATATATATTTTTAATGTTTTAGGAGAAATCGGAGGAGAGAGAGTGCGCCAGGGGCATTTACGCAATTACTTTTGGGTGGCGTCCAAAAGCAATTCCAAGCTTTTTAAGGACTTTTCTGCAAAAAGGAGGATTCAAAATGCTCCAGCCAATGAGAGAGCGACACGTCATTGCGTGTTTAAAAACGAAACTAATAAATAAATCAATTTTAAATCCAATGGATTAAATTAGTTTAAAATTGATTTATTAATAACTTTTGATCCTGAAGTCCGATTGAGATGATTTTTTTATGGATTTGTTCGTCGTGATCCCCTCTTTCTATTTGTACGGTTAGATCATTCAGATCTAGCCTACATTGATAGATAAATATTAAGTACTAAACGGGGGTAAAATGGTGATTTTTACCCTATAACCTAAGTATAAAAGCTAAATTTCGAGAGGGGGAGCTCATTCTGGATGGTGCTCTATCACAGCTGCAAGACAGGGAGGAGCTCTAGCTTGGATCAAGTTATCTGGTACTTTTTTTCCTTGATTGTATTTGAACTTTTATGCATTTTGAATGAATTAGGTTAAGTTGTTTGTTTCTTCATCTCTATTCTGATCTGAACTTCTAAATCGCTTGGCTTGAGCGGCATGTACAAGCCCTGATTAGGATTGAGAGGGGGAATTGAGGATTTACCTTGGCATTCAATTGCATTCCAAAGAAAACTCTAAAAAATTTAGTTTTAATTCTTAGGAGATTAAGATTTCCCTTTTTATTTCTGATTTAGCAAATTCTCAAAACCAACCAAAACTTAAATCAAAAATTTCTTCCAACCTCTCTAATTGAATTCTTTGATCCATCCAATTGGATCAATTAATTCAATCTAGAGCCCACATTTCTTCTTTTCATCTCATCTCTTCTACCCCCCTCTCTAAATTCTCACCTAATTAGGGTGACTTGATCCTCATTGAAGATCAAATTCACTCTAATTAGGATCTAAAACACCAAAAATAAAATCAAATTGAAATTCCTACTTGCCTCCCTTGGACGACACTCATACTTATCACTATACATATTAAGTAGAGTTTTATAAATTTTAATGCATAAGCCAAAAATTCACAACGACAAGGGCTAAAAAATTTGCGTAATTTTTACCCCTATTTTTGGCTTATCAGGCTCCATGGCCGCCTCGTAGAGCGCGATGAGCTGGTTACTATCGCCGATGAGCAGGCCAATTTTCACGCGCAAAGCTTCCCTCTCCGCCGCCATCACTGCCGCTCGCTCCTCTTCACGATTGCCACCGCCGGCCTTGTCAAGCTGCGCCGTCAACTCGTCGATGCGCCTGCGACGGTAATGTGTTATTACAACACAGTCGTCATATCTATCCAATCCCAACAGACTAGATGATGCCTGAAAGCTTTCCCACTTGAAGGATCTAGGCAATCCCGAAACAGGTGTAACCCCATCCTCAGTTGACAAGTTGTGAGAAATTTCCCTTCTCTCTGCTAACCTTTTCACTCTATTGACCTCTTGCTGCATAAACCTGAAATACTTCAATATTCTTTGAGAAAGAAGCAGCATTAGTTAAAATCAGTGCATCAAAACAGTAAAGATGATCAGAAAACGGCGTTTAGAATTCTTTAAAGGCAGGGGATCAGATACTACCTTGAGCTTCAATGCCTCCAGGACTTGCAGCTACTGTTGCCTGTCCGATGAGCTTTGCAGGTTTGCCTTGGCCTAGAGCTGCCCCTCCATTTCTTTACGCTTCATTTTTGCCGGCAAATTCGGTGAACAAAATTTAGGAAAAAGGCTATCTTTATGTACAGAAATCTGTAAGCGACAATACCTTTTCCTGCAGGCTTCAACAAGGTTGGTCCTTATTGTTGAGCTCACCCTCTAAGCTTTGATACCTCTCCTCCATTCTCCTAAGGGGTTCTCCTTTCGATCGGCAATCTTTCTTGACCTTGTCAATATTTTATCGATAGAGGCATTCAGAAGGAAGGAGTTTTCCTTTCAGTTGAGTTAAATACTAGAACTGGGATTATTATCTTTATTCTTACCAGTTGCTTGGTCTTTTGAAGCTCCTTGTTGTCGAATTGCCTCTTCGCAGGGCCAAGCTCCACAACCCTCACCTGAGTTGTGAAATTCAGGGAGCTCAACATCTCGCTGTAGTCCTTCTCCGATGGGCTAACTTGCACGAACATCAGCAGCTTGGAATGCCCATCTACAATTCCAACAATGAACACAAGAAAAGAAACAAGGAGATAAAAGGAACTGAACTGAAATTTACCCAACAAGTTTTGGAGCAAGTGGGTCAGCTTCAAATTCCCATAAGGAGGTGGCTATGCTTGTTGGCAAGTGCAGATATAGCACGTCGTCAGGGGCGGACTGGGACTTGTTGATGCTCTGCGCGTCCCTGAGCCACTCTCCTTGTGCATCTTTGTTGGCCAGCCTCTAGCTTCTGGCCAAGTCCACAAGCATGAGCTTGCTGTTCATGTACTCTCCGTTCACCAAGTTTTTCGCCTTCACCCACACACCGAGTATGAAATGAGATCGGCTGTAGTGCTCATTGATGTTGTTTGAGCCGACGACGCGCGCACTGCTCCCAGATTGAAGCACGTCCCACGATTTCTCCATGCTGTTCACCTTTGCTTCCACTATTCCGATGACTTTAGATGCTTGCCTCACCTTCAACTTAATTGACGATGTGGAGGAGGACACCGGCAAGTCCCTGATTTGCTCATTGTAGACTTCGAGAACACTGACGGTGACATCAAAGGAGAAGGCTTCTCTCTTGTTCCTAGCTATCTTGGAGAGCTCCTTGAGAGTTCTGCAGTTGACGCCCCTATTCTTCTCCAGGCCTTCTGTGGTGAAGGTCATCGCCATGCCTGTCTGCCCGTACGCAAATATGCACATGTTGAAGCCATCGAGGATGGAAACCACCAATGGCAACACATTGGCGTACACGGCTGTTTGATCTCCCTTGGGTGTGAAAACTCGATCAAACTTGAATATCTTCCTCAAACTCGATGAGCTTGACAGACCAAGATCACCGCCTTTTGGTGCCTTCAAAGTCCAGCGACGTTAAAAAGCCGACAGAGATCTCTTTCGTGGTGAGTGGAAGGCAGCGATAGAACACTCTGATGTTTCCTTTTGCTTATTGGACTTGATTGTAGAGCGTTCTTCTTTTGGTTAGCTCCTCTGAGTAATTGACCTTGGGATCTTCGCATTGGGTTACTACGTGGAACAAATGCAACCAAATGGGCAGTTCTTGGCGACAAGAAAAAAGAATAAACAGTTCATATTTAACAAGGTTCTTAATTATCGAGGGCCTGCATTCTAGGTATCAGTTTTTCGTGCACTTCGCGGCAATGTTGTACCTGCTATGTCTTCATCACTTGTTTTAGCGAATAGAATAAATTGGATTAACGATGATCATTTTGAGTTTTCGGATGCACAATACAGAACATTCATCAGTCCCTTTGCTCCCAATAGAGTTTAAGGACGAGAAAAAAAAACTATCGTAGCTAATTCTCATATCATCATTCGCAGATAAAATTTCATTGGAATTGGAAATGGTAAGACTAGAAAAAATTTGTTTCCATCTGATACGCCCCTTCATCATAACAAATGAAACGACAACACATCAACAGGAAGAAGAAAAATGAGTAATAAATCTTGAAAAGTCCAGCTACGTTAATAGGTTGCGAAGAATCTCATGATAGTTTCTAACAAAGAACTATTGAGATACTGATTTCAAAAACCTGTACAACCAATCATCCACTTAGACGGAAAAAATACATGCACAAAAAATTGGTGATCATAGTGTAGATGATCTTCTGACTTGGACATTGTGAGTCTTCCAGAAATATTCATCCTTGATTTGAATTTTTTTTTGGGACCCTCAATACCGACTAGGTTTGAGTCGTCACATGCTGCCTCGTGGCCCTTTGTGGCGACAATGTCGTGCATGAACCATCCCTTCGAAGATGTCTCAATAACCATCGTCGTGACCACATCCATGATCACATGCTCAGCAAAGAAGAAATCGATGGAGTTGCAGAGGGTATAGTAATTAGGGATATTTATGTCTATTTACAGGTGTCACACGGTCAAATCTCGAGCTAGATCTCTTGCTCGGAATTGGCGTTTGTCGGCCTCAGTGCTTGGAGTAGAACATTGAGCAGCCTTGATCTCTTGCAGTGGAAGCTTGTGCAATTGCTTAAGATCGCTTGAAAAGGTTTAGAGGAGATGTTGGTGCTAGGCACCGTCTGTGAATAGGGTCATTGCATTGATATCTTAAAGAGTACATCGAGATTACATGGGGGAAGATAAGGGGTATTACAAGGAACGAGACGAGGCGCCTTGCGCCGAGGTGTTGTTGCCACACCGCCTTAGGGCCGCCGCTCCGCGCGCGCGCGCCCGCTCTGCCGCTACGCAAGCGCGCCGGTCCGGGCGCCGTGCGCCCGCGGGCCTGGCGATCACACATGCCACCCTTGCCTTGACAATCACAGTCTGTGCGACGTCGCCACATTCGACGCCCCACAGCTGGGCGCTGCGCGCCCGCTGTGCCGTCTCGGCGCTCTCTGTGCGCCACTTGCCTTAGTCTCCTGGCGGGATGTCTCCCTACCGCGTGCCCCGCACACGCAATGCGCGCGCTGCTCGCGCGGCCGCTGTGCGGCATCCCGCACAACTCCGCGCGCTGCACCTGCGGCATGCCGCCCGGCCTGCGCGTCCCACACCCGCGCACAACACATCCCGCTCCCGCGCAGAGCGCTCGGCGCTGATGCGTAGCGCTGGCGCCCGCGCGTCCCGCACCCGTGCACAACACATCCCGCTCCCGCGCAGAGCGCTCGGCGCTGATGCGTAGCGCTGGCGCCCGCGCGTGGTGCTTGGCTTTGGCGTGCGACGTTTGGCGCACGCGCGCACATGCCGATCAGCCCGCGCGCCCAGCACACGCGGACTGTACCTGATCCGTCCCGCTCTGGGCGTGGACGGGCACGTGCGCAGTCTACCGTGAATCACCACAGACAGGGGCAATGGCCTAATATATCAGGTATTTAGATATCACTATCCATTATGACTCAATCCTTAAAATGTCGTGAGCCAAATACAACGGACACGCCCTCCCAATAAGCACGCAGGCCTTTGGGCAGGGAATGTCGTCTATTTAGGGGCCTAACAACAGGGTAGATGCCTGTCACACATTGGAAGCTGTTTAAAGAGACATGGGGTAAACTAGTCATTGTCTTTTTATCATCGTCATTATCCTCGGCTCGATTTGACTCGCCCCAACAATGGCTGTTGCTTGTCCTTCCTCCTTCGTAGAGGTGGAGAATGCCACCGTCTCAGGCAAGGTACCTCTCCAACAGTTTCCGCTTCTCCATTCCCTGCCTTGCCTTCCTCTCTCTTCTCCTTCTTTTCTTCTTGCTCGCCCTCCACCAGCCGTGCGTGCATGAGCCAGAAGGCCGACTATTTTGAAGTTCTCTTTCTCTCTCTAAGCTCACCGGACGATGGCGACGTCACCATTGACTGCGTATCGGAGCACCTCTGAGAGCTTACTCTTGGCCCGCATGTCGCCGAAACTCTGCCGTTGAGCACTGCCGCCACCTAGGTTCTCCGGGACCTCAACTCCAGCTTTAGAGCACACGTGCAGGTCCCCTACCACCCCATTTGCTCTTTTTTGTCCATCATCCTCTCGGGCGATGGCGAGGGCCGTTGGTGGAGATCAGTAGGGAAAGCCAAGGATTACCGTCATAGGCGGCACCACAAAATGGAGACCTTAGATTTCTTTTTATTTTCTAAATAGAGTAGCGTTTTTGTTTGAATTCTAAGAAAGAAAAAACATATACCGGAGAGTGCTATATAAGCTCTCTCCATCATTGTAAATGCTGGTGAAGTTGAATATAGAAAGCTTCATTTTCACCCTTTCAGCACCGCTGTCATTGTCATGTTGCTGCGGCACCGCCACTTATGTTGTGCTACTGCCGCGCCGCCATCGTTGTCGTGCTGCCGCCCCGCTGCTGCTCTCACACCCAAGCTCTCATCCTCTTGTTTGCGACAAGCCGTTGTCATCAGAGCCCAATGATCTTAATGGATACATCTCCCTCCTACGAAACAGTTCGCCACACCCTTGTGGAGGGGTTTCAGCAGATTACTTATGACTTTCAAATGTTTGAGTGCAATGTCTATAGAGTAGATGCATTTGAGGGTACAAAGCACTCCATTGTCCATACGGGGTTGTCGGTCAAACGCTGCCAAGACCATCCCAAGCTGCAATGAGCGTCGTCTGCCTCAGGTCAATCGTAGCTTCTTTCATCAGCACTGTTACCCTTAGTCACCCTAATGGCTCTTGCTATCCTTGTCCCTCTGCCGTCGATCGAGCTTTGATTTCCCTGGTGGTGCAACTACCAGCGATGACGTACGTTGCAAACCCTAGGGTTTGTGAAGCTCTGTTGATATCTCACTAGCAGCAGCAACTGATGACAAGAACCACACCGAGCAGCTCGGACCGACGTCCGTGGCCCCGACTTCAAGAACTTGACCTAGTGATGGTCGACAGGTTTGGTGTTATTTTCATATGTTTTGAAATATTTCTGAAACATTTTGGATTGGGCCATTGTGTTTGGGCCTCGTATGTGTTATTTGTGTTCTGTTCGTATTGAACGTTAAGGGGAATCCTCATCACGTGATGGTTTTCCCCTCATTTTGGCCCACTCAGGCATCCACCCTCTCCTATATAAAGGGACCGCATGCCTTAGGAAAGCTTTGGAGTCTATTGAATTTCAAAGAGTTTTTTCTCCCAAGTTTTTTCTTCAAGTAAAGATAACTCCCAAAGGGAGAATTATCTTTACCATTTTCTAGCACAGATCGTGGGAACTTGCTTCAACCCAATGCTTCTCCACAACGTCGTATTTTGTGGGGAAACCCGTTGCTGCTGCCCTTCTCCCGTTTGAACTTTCCTTGCACCGTGTCTTCTTGAAGCCATTTCAAGAACATCCCGTGCCACCCTCACTATCCTACAAGAAATGCCGCTCCAAAACCTCTTTCTGTATGCCCATTTGCGCATTGCCACTGATCGCCTCAGATTGTTTCATCTCCGCCAAGAAATTGGTTTCTTGAAGATTGCCGTCCAAGAAGCCAGCTCTTGAATCATCCGCTAAGAAGACACGGTGTTATAAGAATATTCAGCCCAATGTAACCACTTGGACCAAGCCTCCAAACACCTGTTCACCACTTCTGTTTGGCCATCAATCTGTAGATGGTAAGAAGAGCTCATTCTTAACTATGTGCCTTGCAGATGGAATAACTCCTTCCATAACTCACTGGTTAATACCTTGTCTCTATAAGAAACGATAGCGATGGGTAGTCCGTGTGAAGGCACCACTTCATTAACACAGTATCGTGCTACCACTGCTGTAGTAAATGGGTGTTTCAACAGAATAAAGTGGCTGAATTTGCTCAATAGATATACTATGAACATGATATAATTAAATCATTGCGATGTGGGCAAGCCTTCTATAAAGTCCAATGAGACTTCTTCCCAGATTTTCGCTGGGATTTGTAATGGTTGCAAGAGTCCTGCGGGAGATAAGGATGAGATTTTGTTAGCTCGACAAATGTGGCACTGTTCAACGTAGTTTTTGATGCAACATTTCATTCTCAGCCAGTACAGATCTCGCAGGTTCTAAGGAACCTTTATGCCTGTCTGAGGCGGAATCATGATATGCCTATAAGACTTGCAATAGGAGGGATGAGTATGTTGTTCCTTAGAATCTATTGTTAACACCAACATATGAGTCTGCTTTTAACATTTCATTCTCGGCCAGTACAGATCTTGAAAAATTCTCTTATAGGTTCTAAGGAACCCTATATGCCCACTTGACGCTGAATCATGATATGCCTGTTAGACTTGTGGTAGGAGGGAAGAGTTTACTGTTATACAAAAGCATTCCGTTGTAAATCTTAAACTTTGGACGACTAATTGGGCTCAACTTTTTTCCTTTGATTATCTGATGGAACTTTGGATCTTGTCTGACTTCCTGAGGAATCTGGGAATGGTCAAACAGGTGGGTACGAGAGGCATGCAACTCCTGAATTTCAGCTAGTATTGGGGCTCTGGATAAGGCATCCACCATAGTATTGCTCATCCCAGGTTTATACTCAATCTTGAAGTTAAAACCCAACAACTTATAAGCCCACTTATTGTCTGTTTCTTGTATTTGCTTATGACTTGGCAGATACTTGAGACTATATTGTTCAGCCCTGATGATGAAAGGCATAAGTGTCAGGTAGTGTCTCCATTTTTATACTAATAAAACAATGGTCATTAATTCTCTCTCAGATGATGATTTAACTTGACTTCTTTTTGGTGACACATGGCTGTAGTAGGCTATAGGACGACCATTCCGCATTAATATGGCCCCCACTCCTAGACCCGAAGCATTTGTCTCTATAAAAAAAGGTATATTGAAATTGGGAAGTGGCAGGATAGGAGCAGAGACCATGGCCTTCTTTAAGGTTTCAAATGCAACTTGTGCTTCTAAATGCCACACAAATGCATCCTTCTTGAGTAGAGTGGTCAGAGTTCTTGCTTTTAGTGCATAATCCTTGCCAAATCTTCAACAATACCTAGTTAGACCCAAGAACTCACAAAGTTCCTTGAGAGGGTTAGGGACTAGCCACTGTTCCATGGCTTCAATTTTGGCCTTATCTGTCATTACTCCATGGTGAGAAACCCGGTGTCTAAGAAACTCCAATTGTTCACATGCAAACTGACACTTTTTAGAATTTATATGTAAGTTTGTCAGCTAGGACCGGGAACACATTCATCAGATGCTCACGATGGTCAGAGATGGAGCGGTTGTAAACCAAAATACCATAAAAATATCATTATGAATTGGCACAGTTCCTAGTAAAATAACGATTGCCTAATATGAGTTCAATTAGTACTGTTGGATCACGTTGAAGTTGAAACTCCTCCACAAGACTCGTACATAGGAAGTTGTGGGAAGCTCCACTATCAATAAGCACGGTGATTTCCTTTCCTTGTAAATCCCCCTTAAGCTTCATGGATTTTGGATGCATCCACCCCAACAGAAAAGTTAGGGAAACATACGCAGATAATAATTGTGCCTCAGGCTGTAAAATTTCTTCCAATTCCTCTTGAATTTCCATGCGTTTTGGCTCTCCCTTCTCCTGCTCATATTCATTCACAATCAATAACTGTAGGGTATTCTTGCATCTATGCCCAGGGTTAAATTTATCATTATAGTGATAGCACAATCCTTTTTCTCTTCTCCACTGAAATTCTTTACCTGTTAAGAGTAATCCCTTTTTCGTGGACAATTCTCCTAGTGTATAGGGAAATTTCTCCTCTCTTGGCCATCCGCCCTTTTTCTTTGCTGTGCATGTGTCGCCTGAGACTCCGTATCAGAGGTTATTGGACCTCGTTTTGACAACCCGCTGAATTGTTGAACTCCTTGATTTCTCGATTCTTTGGATAAGGTGGCCGACCATGTTTGATTGATGATTGTAGTCTCCGTTTGATGGATTTAGCAGTCTCCATAATGCTCATCAGGCCACGTGGTTTTTCATGTGTCACTTCCACTTGAATATCTGGCTTTTGGCCTTTAATGAAAGTCTCTTCCAATGCCAGAGAATGAATAGGAGGTATATACACAGATAATCTTTTAAATTTGCGGCAATAGTGTTTTGTATCACCCAACTGCCTGATATCATGAATTGGTCTAATACTTTTTCTGGCAAAGCATCGCTAAAACGCTTGCCAATGCATATTTTCAAGTATGTCCAATCAAAAAAGTATAACGGTCTTCCACCCAAACGTACCATTGCAATGCCGCACCTTCTAGACAGCTCATCAAATTGTCAACTCGCTCTTCGTCAGGCACTCACTGAACTCCAAAATCGCATTCCATACTTCTGAACCATCCTTCTACATCTTCGCCTTTAAAAATAGGTGCCTCCATTTTGCTTTCTATTGTCATTGCCATCCTTTTGTCTTAATGTCCTATGGCCTTTGATTTGCTTCAATCGATCTTGTTGGTAGTTGTGAATTCGTCTGAATTACGGCTCTCCTCCCTTCTTAATTTCATCGTGTCTTCCACGTTTCTTGATTTCCCTCCTGATTCCAGCGCCACAAAATGCATAGATATTGCGTTCATCAACACGTCCAATTTGGCCTACTGCTCTTCACGCTATAGTTGCATTTCTTTCCGTAATTCCCTCAGCTCTTCCTTGATTTCTGCGATCTTAGGTGTCACCTCCAAAAAATACAACAGATCACAGGTGCCTTTCTTGGAGGTGTCGCCTCTTAATTATAGGCATCCTTCATTCCCTTACCACTCATAGTCAAGACTGGGAGTTAGTAGCCACGTTTGCATCTCATGGGCCATCAGGTCCCCTAGTGCTTGGTGACTGGTCAACATTGTGAGCCGAAATATTAGCTATTTTGTTTAGTCATTTTCTTTCCTTTTATTCCTTTCTATTTCTAGACACCTTCTTGTATTGGGTGCCATCTATTACTTGCCCGTACAACTTTGAATGTATATAAGCCAACAAACTCCATTAGAAAAGAACGAGTGAAGTTAGTTTCTTGAATCTGGTTTTTGCCACTCTTCTTCCTACATCATTGTAGAGAAGTTCCAAAGAGAAGAGAGAAGAAAGATACATAGTACGATGTTCAACATGGTATTAGAGCGATCATCTTCGTCTACAGTGCAGAAGGATAGTTGTGAAGCAACTTTCTGAGGTGTAGAGAGATCGCTGTTGTCTTCGTCTAGATCTCCAATTCGGTGATTGGGTGGTATTCTGAGATCTCCAGATCTTTGATTACTCATATGTGAGCTACGTGAGATCCTTGATCACAAGTTCTGAGGTCCTCGATCAGATCTTTGTTCTCTACTATTCGCATCGGCGGTGCAGAGAGATTGTTATCATCTTCGTCCGGATATCCAACTCGGTGACTGTGTGGTGTAATTAGATCTCCGGATCTGCGATTACTGGTCGATGAGCTACGTGAGATCCTTGATCACAACTTTTGAGATCCTTGATCGGATCTGGTTCTCTACACTCCTTCTGACCATATTGATTCATCATGATTTTTCTGTAGGATGCTATACATTCATATTTAGTGTTACAAAAACATATGGAGAATTCTACCAACGTTGATTCTAGTTCTTGTGGTTTATGTTATTATTTGTTCATTGTCTTGAGTCAACCTTTTTTCACTCTTCTCTTATTCATTATCCATGATTTTATCGAGAGGGATTCCACTGCCAGATCTTGATGATTATTATTCAATCTTTCCACTGAATTATATTCTTTCTCGACAATGAACAAATTCTTTCTTTTCGATGATTCATATTCTTTTTTCACTGAATTTTACACATGTTCAAGGACTGTCATTCTTTCATCTCATCATTTTTAACTGAATTGGCGATGGTCAAATTATTTCTGTCCACAAATTTGACATTAATTTCTCGGGAAAAACTTCAATTTGAACAGTCTTACAAGAGTTTCTCTCTCAATTAAATACCTTAAATGGGAACAATATTATTGTATCGGTTCTTTAATCAAGAATAATCAATGGTTTGGTTCTTTTCAGTTATTTTCTGATTTTAATCTCCAGGGATTAATATGTGGCTTGATTTTAACGTTTAATGTTATGAAACTGATTTGCCCAAATTTTTCGTCCCGTGCTCCTTGGAAATATTGATGGTCGCTCTTGGATGTAGAGGTTTTATTTCTCTGTATCTCTATCTCTATCTCTATCTCTCTCTCTCTCTTTCTCTTTCTGTATCACTATCTCTATCTCTATCTCTATCTCTATTTCTATCTCTATCTCTATCTCTATCTCCATCTCTATATCTATCTAATTACACTTCTCTGGGGTATGAAATCATTTGAATTACAATTCACATAATTTATACTAATTCTCAGGGGAAAAATGTTTATAGTATTTTTTTGTTACTAAGAGTGGATGTTAAGTAACATTAACATTAAGTAAATAATATTAGTAATTCAAATGATCATAATAACAATTTTTTAATGGGCATATATCATCTACGTGATAATAATATGGTTGGCATATGTTCAGGACATCATGTTTATTAATTATTGGGTATCCTGATGAGATTGTCTTTTAACTTAAAATTGACATGTTGAGGAAGTATTGAATTAGAGCCTTGATCCTTGCAATTTGGATAAACGCCAATGAAAGAAAAATGAAACTGTTTCATAAATCCTCTTTCAATTAGTCAGTGATGTCTATTCTCAAGGGCTTCCATGATCAGATATACTGTTGTTGGATTTGAATAATTTTCATTTATGTGTTGACATAAAGAACTGCATGCAGTCACATGTGAAGTGGCATTACAAGACCACATGTAATGCATAAACAGATTTTAAATAACTACCATTGTATATCATACAAAAAATCATCCTCGAGAGGGCTAAAGTAAAATTCCTGTATTGAGAAACGTAATAATCTAGTACAAATTAAAATTCGCGGAATGTGAGCTCTTATTAAAAAAAACATAACCAATTCTCAATTAAGGTAAGTGAGGCCATCCCAAGAGGGCTGAAGAATCTAATGCAGATGCCCCATGGCTAGATGTAATCCAGAATAATCTGGATGCTGGAGGCTACAATCATCAATCCTTGAATCGCCCTCGTCGTTTGTAAAAATCACTGCAAATGGGATCCAAAAATTAAAACGAGGCAGACCATAAGAAGGACTAATGACCAGATGAAGGAAACGAAACACAAGAAATATTAAGAAATGGGGTATGAAATCTTAAAGACCTGATGAAGTGAGTAGCTTTTAAAGGGATATATAGAGTTTGAATTGTGTGTGAATTCTGACGCATTGTGAAAACTTTGTTCTCTTTGTGTAAATTTTGTTCGAATTGCGCAAATTTTTTTCTCTTTATGCGAATTCTGTTCAGATGGTGCGAATTGTTCTAATTGTGCGAATGGATCTAATTGTGTGAACTTTGTTCGGATTGTGCGAATTTGTGCGAATTCTACGACAGGTGCAAATTTTGTGCGAATTGTGCAAATTTTGTTCGGATTGTGCGAATTATTTGAACAGTTGTTCTAATTTTTGCATAAAGAGAGAACAGAACAATGAACAGGGCTCTGTGCGGTTCTTTTGTGCAAATTTTTTGTTTATTTTAAACGAACAGAATAGAAGACCCATGTCTAAGTGAATATAATGGTGGATAATGATTCAGCTTACATGTTGTTAAAAATTATAGGGCTTCACTATCATTCCAAACATTCCAAAAATTTATCTTTCATTCTTTTTAGATATTCCATTGACAAGTGAGTTGAGGGGTAACATTAATGCACTGAAACTGAAATGGAAAATCACTATAGTTGTGGCTGGGTGATCAGGTTGTAACAGAGGTTCAAGGTTTACTAGGGAAAATGTTGTGTGTAATCCAAAATCAGAAACTTGCCTCAAGAGATAATGCAACAAAATATTAATAAAGCATTATCGAGTGAAAATGGGGGTTCACAATTGCATAAAGAATAAATAATGAGACCAAACACACCTTTTTATTTTACAGTTCAGATGTATCTAATCTGATATTTTTCTACAACTTTATGTATGTTAAAAATACTAACTCAAAAACCAAGTTTTTTGGTTCAAATTAGGACATAATTATCATTTGTCTATCATGGAGTGGAAAGTAAACAATACGCGACCATGAACTCATATAAAGATATCATCAAAATTTTATGTGATCACAATGATTGTACAACATTTTAAAAAAATCATGAATAGTGGAAACTCACTTTTTTTGAATCTGGAAAGCGCTTGGGCCATTGGTCTACTCTAACGATGTGGTTCATATTTATTGGACTATCGATCAGTAATTGTAACAGCAATTAATAATTCAAAAAATAAATAGCCCTCTGATCTATATATATTTAATCCATTTTGTACATATTCTGGAAATCTTTAAAAAATTTCTAGCAATCCAGCACATGTTTTGATAAGAACATATTACATCAGAAATTTCAAATATATACCTTACAAAATTGGAAAAATAACCAGATAAAGCTCAAATCTAGTCTCATGTTAATACATGGCCTTATTCTATACTATGGGTTCCCCCAAGTTTAAAAATTAAATTATTTTTAATTAATGTAGGGATGAGTTACTAATTTTTTTTTTCAGAATGTTTTTGTGGAAGAAATGAATTTTTTGATGCAAATGGATATTATCAGGAAATTAGGAGATTATGGTAATTTCAATAGTACGAGGTAGTATTGTTAAAATCTCCTATGGTTTTTATTAGGTAAATTTGAAGGACAGAGAATTGGAGGGGTATATCTCCAATTATTTCTAGACGGTGTCGCTTCGCATGTAAAATATAACAGGGACCTTTGTGCAAAATGCGAATAAATCAAAATAGCAATGCCACGTGGCAAAATCTTGGCCATCAGAAAGCTTAAACATTATTGACATTCATAGGTATTTTCTGTCCATTTTTAATTTTTTTAAAATCCGTCATGGACGTCATCTGTGATGGCAATTCCATCACGTCACGCGTTTGAGGAACCCCGTCATCGTCACGTCCCCATCACAATCAATCTGTCACCCGTCACCAACACGGACGCCTAAGTCTGTCACCATCACCGTCTCGTTGACGTGCAACATGACAGATGACGCCTGTCGATACCTACGCGTGACATTGATGCATAAAAATATTTAAACATAGCTTTCAGGAAATTATACAAAACATTGAGTGCAAAATTCATTTTTACTTTACATTTCCAGCCTGGTCTGGTTTCTCTGATGGGCAAAAATTTCCGGTCTGACTTTTTTATAATTAAGAGTTAATATTTTAAAATTCAACCTAGTTCTTCCTTTCTCTATTTGGTTCCTCAGTCGAAGTGGGCCGATTATGACCGCCAGCCCGGTTATTTTGACGGACCCAATTTTTCTGGGCTGCCTTCGAATAATTAAAATTTAATTTTTATAAATTTTGCGTGCTCTCTCTCTTCTTCCCTATCTATCTATCTATCTATCTATCTGTCTGTCTGTCTGTCTGTCTATCTATCTATCTATCTATCTATCTATCTATCTGTCTATCTATCTATCTATCTATCTATCTATCTATCTATCTATCTATCTATCTATCTATCTATCTATCTTTCTATCTATCTATCTATCTATCTATCTATCTATCTATCTATCTATCTATCTATCTATCTATCTATCTATATATCTATCTATCTCTCTCTCTCTGTCCCTATATCTATCTCCCTCTTTCTCCGCGTATTCCTTTTCTGTATCTACGTTTGGATTTCTTCTGCTGACCCGAATTCTGTTCTTAGTTGATCATACGGACTTCATCTCTTCTTGCACATCTTCCCGAGTCGATCAGAGCAAGGATCTGAATCCATAGGAGGCGGTCCCGCGCTTGATCGAGGAATGTGTCTGTGGCCAATACTTCATCTTTGATGGTAATGCAACTCAGGATGAAAACATAGGTTTCACAGAAAAAATATGTTTTGTCCATGGGAGATTATCGTTTTCTCTTGTGTGTGTTTTTTATCTGCTTCTTGCCTCGCGTTTTTTAACTGAATTCTTTGTGTTGTGTATGTTACGGAGCTTCTATCAAAGTTTTTGTGCTCCTTTTTGTGTTGCTTACATTTTTATTCAGTTTTCTTCTAAGTGAAATTTCTTTTTCAAAGTATTTAAATTTTTTTGACAAACTAATTAACTTTGAGTCAGTGATTTTAGATCATGTACGTGAGCTTCAGAAAAATACTGAAAGATCTTTCTTCAAAAGAATATTTATAATTATCTTATTTTTGAAATTTTGAGTTCATTTCAAGGGATCTTTGCAGCTTTTCCCATCATCTTAATCAGGTAATATATGAGTAAAAAAGGTACTAGGGGTTTTGAGATAATATTAGTGCGATTTCTGTTAGACACTACAAGTGCTAGGTTCTTTTTCAATTGGAGAGTTACACGACAGTACGAGAGCTGTGCCTCTGAAATGCACGCTGGTCTCCTTCGTTATTGAAAAGTGTACTTGCTGTTCGAATACAACGGAAAACACTCCATTTTTCAATCGCTCCTCCCCAATGTCCACATTTTGAGCCTTGATGACCTGGCATACTTGGACTTATATCTACCTTGTATTTTTCCAAACGTAATTCCTGTTTTTTTAAAGATAGTTTATTATGATTACTCCATTTGCAAATTTTGGGCAGTGTTACTGAAAATTCAGTTTATATATATCTTTATTGAAATTAACATGAGTGTTTGTATATTTTCTTGTGTATCCCTGTCCCTTTTTACTGTTGTAAATTTGATAAATAAGGGATCCTAATTTTCAAATAAAGGGTTCGATAACCATGAGTAACATAATCAATACAAACTTTATCATTTATTCCAAACACATTTCTCTTTTATACTACATGGTGAATGATAGAAATGATTGATGGAGGCTTAATTTAGAAACCAAAGAGTAATTCTGAAACCAAAAGTTAGATTCCTTTTTTTTTAAGAATGATACTAAAAGTTTGATAACAGAGATTGTTGGGAAAAAGGTGGTGGTCAGGGCAAATACGAGCTCCTCGTTTACATCAGCCTTGGTTTTGTAGTTATCTTTGGCATAATTGTCTCTGATCCCATGGCACATAGTTATTGAGATGTTTCTCAAAGGTTTGATGATGGAGATGCCATTTGAACTCAGCTGAGATAAGCTATGAGGACTGAGACTTAAACAAATTTTGCAAACAAGCAAATACTAAATATAGTAGCGAGGAGTGCCGCTTGGAGTAAGGGGAACAGACCCCTCAAGCTCGATAAACACCTCGGGTACTATCAATCACAGGAGCATCACCATGGGCGATCAAAGAGATCCATCAAGGACTGGTAACAAGAAGGGCTAGAATCTCATCAAGGGGGACGTATTCCAAAAGCCTCTATTGCTAACGGCAGGCAAACTTCATAAGCATAGAACGGGGTGTCTTATCATTGTAATGACAAGTTTGGGCCAAACTGTTGATGGAAGATAACTTTGTAGATTCTGATTTTTCTTTAAGAACCACATGGGGTAAAATGAGTTACCAGATGGGCAGAATCTTCTAGAAGATATCAGGCAGCAGAAGGAGCCAATATATTGATGACATGTCATTTAAGGCAATGCTAGGATGTACATCTGAAGTCAGTGAGGTTGATGAGAAGAGCGTCCCACAATTTTAGTTGCATGAAACTAACGGATAAGTCCAGATTGAAATTGATTTATCAGTGTTATTTTTAGTCACTCTAAGAGATGTCCAATCTTCTATACTAGGAGTGTGTCTTGTAGGTGATTTTCTATAGATGAAATTAGCAAGGATAGATGTGATAGTAGGCATGTCCTGGTTGACTTCCTATGGCTGTACGTAGTACTTGTGGGGATTACTTATATGGAATCTTGAGCACGACAATCAGGTTGTCATCCTGAAAGGAGACACTCAATTTGGTTGCACAGATTTATCATTTAGTGCAATTTGAAGCCTTATTAAGATTGGAATTCCCCAAAGTATTTGAAAACCCTTTGGAGTTACTCGCACAAGGTCATTGATCACAATATCCCCTTATTGCCCCCAGTCACCCAACGAACCTCAGACTATATCTCTATTCTTATACTCAAAAGGATGAGATAGAATAAAAAACAGAACTGTTATCATTCAATTACAGGGACAAGAAAAATAGAGATCAAGTCAAGTGTTACACATTGCATACAGTAGCTGTACTCAGGGAGAGTGCTCATAAAGAAGAGGAAATGTTGAATCAGATTGAGGACACATCAGACGAGTCAATAGAGAATTCGTCCAATCCTCGTGTCTGCTCCACCGCACGCACAATGGCAGACAACACAAAGCAAAGGCCCACACTCTACTAAGGCGCGCTTCTACCTGACAGCGCAAGAGTTTCAAACCTGTACAACTCATGAGTTTGTGTTATCAAGGCACATGTGCACTTGATCTGATTCTACATATTTGTTGATCTAAGCCCATTAGGGGCATTTTTGTCATTTAGCTATTAGGAATTATACTTTATATATAGTGTTAACCCTCTCCTAAGGTGTGCAACCAAAAGTGAAATTTTAATAGTGCTTGGGTCAATGTGTTTCTCCCTCCTATGCAATGTCCATCCCATTGATATCCTGATACAATTCCCATTACAATATATGAGAGGATGAAAAGAAGGGGGAGCCAGATAAAGAATGTTTGTTGAACATTGTATTACGTACCTTTCTTCTCTCGTATCTCTGGATTTGCTCTACAATGTTGTAAGAAGAGGAGTGTGAAAAACCAGATTCAAGAAACTAACTTCACTCATTATTTTCTAATGGAGTTCTTTGGGTTATATTCATGCCAGGTTGCACATCCACAAGGGCTAATAATAGACGGCCCAATAGATGAAGGCATCCAGAAATAGACCAAATAAAAAGAAAAAACATGACTAAACAAAACAGCTAATATTTCGGCTAACACTCCCCCTCAAACTGGTAGGTTGATATTCTTCATTGCCAGCTTGGAATAAAGCCGATAAAATAAACTGCCTGGAATGCCCTTGGCGAGTATGTCTGCCGCTTGTTGATCTAAAAGGATACACTTCATAGTAATCACTTTAAAATCAATCTTCTCTCGGATGAAATGTCTATAAACTTCAACATGTTTTGTCCCATCGTGTTGAACTGGATAATGAGATATATCAATAGCAGATCTGCTGTCACAAAACATTACTGTAGAACAATCTTGAGTTATATTGAGATCAAGGAGAATATTTTAGACCCAAAGGATTTCACAAATTCCCTTTGCACATGCTCTGAATTCTGCTCCTGCACTAGACCTTTACACCACCTTTTGCTTCTTGCTGCACCAAGTAATCAGACTACCACTAAGAAACATACAGTATTCAGCTGTTGATCTACGATCCAACACAGATCCACCATTGTCCGCATCGGTGTACGCCTCCAATATTAATTTTTTTCCTTTCTGAAATAGTAGCCCATGTCTACCTGTTTCCTTTAGGTATGCAAGTACTTTAAATGTCACCGGGAAATGTGGTTCCAGTGTATTGTGCATGAACTGACTGAGAAGTCCTACTGCAAATGCAATATCTGGGCAAGAATGACGAAGATAGATGAGTTTACGAATCAACCTCTGATACTCTCCCCGGTCAACAGGCGCTGCTTCTTCACACGGTCCTAGTTTCAAGTTTGGGTCCATAGGTACTGGTGATGGTTTATTGTTGCTCATAACCATCCCCTTCAATATGTCCAAAATGTAGTTCCTTTGAGAAATAAAATGCCATTAGAAGAATAAGCAATATCTATTCCCAGAAAATACCTTAACAATCCAAGAGATTTGGTATAAAAAATCTGAGCAAGTTTCTGACTTAAGATAGAAATTTCTTCATCATCACTTCCAGTAACAATAGTATCATCCACATAGACAGGTAATATAGCCACCTTCACGTTCGAACCTGTCTTGACAAAAAAGAGTGTAATCTCCATTACTTGGGTGGTAGCCAATGTCTTTCATTGCCTTAGAGAACTTCCCAAACCATGCTCTTGGAGATTGCATCAATCCATATAGTGCCTTTTTCAATTTGCACACTTGATTCTTTCGTATATGTAAATAATATCCAGGTGGAATTTTGATATAAACGTCCTCATCTAGGTCTCCATATTAAAGGGAATTTTCACGTCATACTGAAATAATTTCCAATTCAGATTTGCTGCTACTATAAGTAGAATACGAATCATATTCAATTTTGCCATAAGAGGAAATGTTTCCCCATAATCAATTCCATATGAGTGAGTGTACCCCTTTGCAACCATACAAGCTTTGTACCTTTCTAATGTACTATCTGACTAATACTTTATGGTGTACACCCATCTTCATCCCGTTGTCTTCTTATCTGAGGGTAATGCAACAATTTACCATGTGACATTTTTAAGTAGCGTATTCATCTCCTCATCCATGGCTTGTTTCCAATTTTTATCTTCCATAGTGGTGGAAAGGACGTCAACACAACTTCTTCAGAAACGCCGCCGCCGTCACCCGACCAAGTCAAAGCATGAGCTTCAGTCATGTCTCGACCTACACACCCCATGACACGCGTCATGACACATCATTGACAACTACAGGACCGGTCGAACAATGACCAAGTCGACGCACCGGCATCCATCACGTCTCCACCTACACACGCCCCGTCACGCGTCATGACACGTCGTCAACGTCAGATCAAGAACTGCCCTTTGACGTGACACGATACCATGTTGCCCATCGTTATTTTATTTTTATTTTTATTTCTTGCATTTTTCTCTTTCCTCCAAGGCCTAAATGTATAGGCCAATGTTGCAAGAAACTGTTGGCAAAGTTATATTCAAGAATTGAGTTTTCTCTTCTTGGAGGACTTGCCATAATCCTCCCCTCTTCCCCAGATCGCCGCCGCTGTCGTCACCACCGCTGTCGTCGCCGCCACGCATTGCTGACCGTCGTCCTTTCCTTCTCTCTCTCCCTCTTCTCTCTATCTGTTCGCCCAATGCCCAAGTGCCAGGCCGCCCAGCGCCCAAACGCTAGGCGGCCTAGCCCCCATGCGCCAGACCACCCAACGCCCGAGCGCCTGGCTGACCAACGCCCAAACGCCAGGCCACCCAGCGCCCAAGTGCAAGGTCGCCCAACGCTGACGCGCTAGAGCACTTAGCGCTCGAGTGCCTTGCCGCCTAGTGCCCAAATGCCAGGCCGCCCAACGCCCAAGAGCAAGGCCGCCCAACGCCCAAGCGCAAGGCCGCCTAGAGCCCAAACGCAAGGCCGCCTAGAGCCCAAGCGCAAGGCTGCCCAGCACCCACGCGCCAGACCGCCCAGCGCCCGAGTGCCTGGTCGCCCAGTGCCCAAGCACCTGGCCGCCCAGCACCCAAGCGCCAGGCTGCCCAACGCCTAAGCGCCAGGTCGCCCGCGCCCGGCCGCTCTAGCGCCAAGCCGCCCACACTAGGGCCGCCCAGCGCCCATGGCCGCCACTCAACCAGGCTGCCCCACGCCCAGCCGCCCAGGCGCCAGGCCGCCCACGCCGGGACGCCCAACACCCAAGCCACTAAGCAACTAGGCCGCCTAGTGCTCGGCTGCCCAGGCGCCAGGCCGCCCACGCCGAGGCTGCCCAGCGCCCAGCCCGCCCACGCCGGGGCCGTCTAGTGCAAAGGCCGCCCAGCAACCAGCCACCCAGGCGACAAGCCGCCCACACTAGGGCTGCCCAATGCCCAGGCTGCCGAGCGACTAGGCCATCCAGCGGTTGGCCAACCTAGCGCTAGGTCACCCAAGCCAGGGCCACCCAACGCCTGGATCGCCAAGCACCACTTGATCGCCCTTCGACTGTCCTCACTCATTGACCCCATTTACGTCTCAACTACGCCCTGCGTTGACCAACGATATGACCAGAATTCCCCGCATCCTCGTCATGCACCCGGGTTCCGAGGTACCACTTGCACTCTTTGGTATCATGTGTTCTTCGTCCAGTGTTCCTCGAGAAGTCTTCAACCGCCGTCGGATTTGTTTGGATTTTATGGAATTTTCAACGACTAGTGGATTAGGTCTTTTCTTGAGTTTTCCCGCGAGCGTGAATTCGAGGTATTGATTTTGGTGCTTGGCATCATCACGGTAGTTGAAGACAGTACTCCCGCCCTCAACGAGGAAAGGGGCTGCACCACCATTATCTCATCGGATTGAAATCTCTCGAGATCGACCATGTGAATTTGTGGTCTGTTTTATCCACCTCCTCCGAAAACCAATCCTCACATATGGCACCTCATCATCCTTTTCCCCAATCTCATCAATCGTCTTACACTCCTCATCACCCGTCGTCCCCTTTACCATCACCATAGTTGCCTTGCATTAGTTGTCCTGCATCACATAGCTTCGTGCACCATCTTCAGTGGTGGTACTGCATCAATTCTGCCAATAAGAGGCTGATATTCAGTGGAGAGGTGTGAGTATTTTATAAAGTGGGATATAGGATATCTTAAAAATTTAGTACAACTCCTTTTTCATTTTCTTAATGCAATTGGCCAGCCTGAGTCATCTCTAGAGGGTGCTTGCTGTGGTTGAGCTATAGTCATTTCCTTGATTCCTTTTCTTTCCTCTACATCCTCACCATTATTTTCAAGGACTATGCACTGAAAGCAAGACCTCTGACCATTCTACTCAAGAAGGATGCATTTGTGTGGCATTCAGAAGCACAAATTGCATTTGAAACCTTAAAGAAGGCCATGGTCTCTGCTCTTGTCCTGGCACTTGCCAATTTCACCATGCCCTTTGTTACTGAGATAGATGCTTCGTCTTTGGGAGTGGGAGCCATATTAATGCAGAATGGTCGTCCTATAGCCCATTACAGCCACATATTACGAAAAAGAAGTCAAGTTAAATCAGCATATGAGAGAGAATCAATGGCCATAGTTTTATTATTATAAAAATGGAGACACTACCTGACATGTATGCCTTTCACAATCAGGACTGACCAATATAGTCTCAAATATCTGCCATGTCAGAAGAAAATACAGGAACCATACTGTAAGTGGGCTTATAAGTTGTTGGGTTTTAACTTTGAGATTGAGTATAAACCCGGGACGAGCAGTACTATGGCGGATGCCTTATATAGAGCCCCAGTACTAGCTGAACTTCAGGATTTGCATGCCTCTGGTACCCACATGTTTTACCATGCCCAGATTCTTCAAGAACTCAGTCAAGATCCAATGTTCCATCAGATAACGTTGAGCCTTGTTAGTCACCCAAAGTTTAAGATTCACAATGGACTTTAGCTGTTTAAAACCCGAAAATAAAATCAGTTGTGGGCTTTAGCTGTTTTCCAAATCCTCTTTTCTATGCTTTCTATTGGATGTTCAATTTTATGAGAAGTTTTTGTCCCGATTAGATTCATTTAAGGGAAAATGACTTTTTTTAATGTTTCCGTTGGAGGTTTAGGTCATTTTTTAAAAGCCATTTTCTAGCAATTCTCATGGATATTTAATTTTATCAGAGTTTTTTCATCTATATTGGTCTTTCTAAAAAGCAATGACTAGTTTTGAAAAGTGTTGGGTGTGAGATTTAGTTGTTTTTCAATCCCTTTTTAGGGATTCTTGTTGATACTTTATTTTCAACTGTTTTGTATTTGAGTTGAAATTTTCAAAACCTAAAATTAGTTATTTTCAAAGAGTTGCTTGTGGAATTCAGTTGTTTTTTAACATCCCCTTTCTAGGGATTCAACATGATGTTTATTTTATTAATGTTTATCTTATTATTTTTTGTTTTTTTTTTAAGTTACTATGTTTTAAATTCAGCGTGTGACCTTAAGTTGTTTTTTAAAGTCTGTATACGGGGTTTCTTGTTGATACTTTCTGTTCTAAAGTTCTTTGTATTAATTGTTTTTTCACAAAAAAGGACTAGTTTTTAATCAGTCAAATCCTGAGCTTTACTTTCTATTGAAAGTCCTTTTATAGGGTGTCGAGGACATGTTCCTTTCTGTTGGAATTTTAGTGTGTAGTGGCTTTCCTAGACCAAAATATGACTAATTTTAAAGATTCAGTTGTGGGCTTTAGCTGTTTTTAAAATCCTACTTTCTAGGCTTTGTACCTGATGTTCAATTTTAAACGAAACAAATTTCTTTTGTTGTTTAGTGATCCAAATTGATCTTTTTGAAGAATACGAACGTAGAATGATCATCTTAAAATTGAACATAGTATGATACCATGATTTATTCTTTTCCAATCCACAACGTTGTACTCAACTCTAGGTCTTGCGTCTCTCTGCTTTTCTGGTTTTTCCATGAATTGGTATTCTGAAAATCAAAAAGTAACTATTCTTGCAAGATTTGATTGTTTCCATGCATGATATAACAAGAAGCACTCCTGGAGATTCGTTGACTAATCCTCGAAAACCAACTTTTTAAAAATCAATCTTTAAGGCTGTGTACATTCAGAGAAGTTCGAACAGGCCATCACCCGGTCATCTTCCATTCATCACCCGGTCGAATGTAGACCTGATGGTATCCACTACAAATATTGAACAAATCCTGCACTCGTGGCATGGAAAACAATATTTCATCGTTATCTTCTTTATCACACATGAGTCACAACACGTGCCAAGTCCTGTCCTTTTTTGGGAGTGAGGAGCGCAGGGGCAGTGCAAGGGCTGAGACTCTCTAGTATAAGACCCTTTGACAGGAGGTCTCGTACTGGTGGATGTAGTTCTTCGTACTTCACCGGGTCTATCCGATAGTGTGGCGAATTTGGGTCGACGCACCCGGTACGAGATCAATGGCATGTTGGATACTGCGCATAGGTGGGAGCTCATCAGAGAGCTATTCTGAGAATACGTCCCCATAGCTGGCCATGATCTCGACCAACTCATGAGCATCTACTACATGGTGGGTATTGTCTGGCGGAAGGTCTCGAGTGAGGGTGAAGAAAACTGGGAATCCTTCCTCGTCTCGTTCGAGTTCCCGCCTGATGCCAGACAACGTCAAGGACGTCATCCAGGTGGTACCGAGGCAATGCTTGTATACCTGGAAGATGTTGGACATTGTCAACAACGTCGTCCGATGGATAAATCCCCTAAGGGAATGTAATTACGTGACGATATGTCCTAGGTGGAAGTACATGCAGGCTCCAACTTGTGGGGTTCGCCGAGCTCTGAGCTTCGGGGTTGGTGACTGGTGACACTGACAATGACCTTCTGACCCTCGTCCGAGTGATGATGGTGACCATAGTGCCAAACGAAATACTTCCGTTGGCGCTCGCACGTAATGGATGGGCACAACTTGTACCTAGGTTGACGCTCAACTCGTAGTTTTCACGGTAATCTCTCACCTAATCCAAGCCGAGCATGGTGGAGTGCAGCCAAAAATATACTGGAAGACGTAACATAATTGACAAGCAAGCGAGAATGGTGTACCTAGTCGGTGGTGGCATCGTTGTCGATGTCTTCATCGGTGCGAAGGACTGGTGTGAGCAAGCCGCGGTGGTGGCAAGCTAGAGGCGAGCACGCCGTTGCTCAATAGGTGGCAGAGTCACGACACTGGAGCAAGATGCTGGCAGTCAGAGGCAAGGAGGAGAAGTTTAATCACACGGTAGCATGATCGTAATCTGTCAAGTGCAATTGGCGTCAAGAAGTCAAGTCAGATCGACGCGCGGTGGCACTACGGGCAAGGGCATAGGCAGGTAGGCGGCGATCGCAGGCATCGTGCTCAGCGTGGCCAAAATAGAAGAGGATGGCATGAAACACAGCAGTAGCGACGAGCCAACGGGATCTCAGCAAGCGGTGTTACACGTAGAGGCTGCGACGTTCGCGGTTGTGGCAACAACGATGGCATTCGGGTGGAATTGTGGTTGGAGGCAATGCCCAGGCAAAACAACGGCTGGTGAGTGCATAGGTGCAGGGCACGACCCCTGGAAAAAATCGACTGCACAACACAAGGGTTGGTTGCGGGTGGTCAAACAGCCTAGATCACCGGCACTAGCAGATGGAGGTTGGGGCGCTGGTTGCACCAACCCCGTAGCATCCACAGGATCGCCGTGGGTGTCCGTGGCACTATCACACCTCGAAGCTGACCAGAATGACCGGCATCATCGTCCTCAACGTGGGACGTAGCTGCACGTGGAGTCAACGCTACACGGTGGTTTGCCACTGGTGACTCAGACGCAATGGCAGTCAAGGCACATGTAGCGTGGACAGGGTGCATGGCAAACTATTGTGGTCTGCGGTCAGTGATGAGAGAGAATCACAGGCAGTGTCGGCACAGGTCGGAGGCTAGCATGGTTTTTCTGCATACTCCATGCACTTGATTCACACTTGACTTGATACGGGCGGCGCGGTGCATGTGGTCGTCTGAGTGCGTCGATCGCGTTGATCAGCCGCAAAAGCGGTTCGGTCCATGATCACGCGGTGATATCAAGCTCCATGAGAAGCGGAAGAGCATACACAGACGTGTTCCCTAGGGTGGTCCAATAAGGGGAAAAGGTCCATTAAAGGGGGAAGGTCCTCATCTTTAGTGGTTCCCGCGTAGACCATCTACGACACCTATGAGAGGGAGAAGCTTTATGCCCATTCGAAGAAGTGCAGCTTCTTCATGACAGAGGTCTCCTTTCTCAGCTTAATGATATCCGCTCACACAGTCTCGCCCGACCCGGCCAGATTAAAGCCATTACGTCATGGCCACAGCCCAAGGACGTTCACGACGTATGTAGTTTCATGTGTTTGGCGACTTTTTACTAGAGATTTGTCCAAGGATTCAGCGGTGTTACTTGCCCCATCACTGATCTCATAAGACTCGACAAGTTCTAGTGGAGGAAGGCAATCAATAATGGCTTTGAAGAAGTCAAGCGACGCATGACCGAGGCTCCCGTGCTACAACTTCCTGACTTCAACAAAATGTTTGAAGTCGCTTGTGATGCCTCAGGCGTAGGAATCGGTGGCGTTCTCAGCCAAGAGAAGCACCCAGTAGAATATTTCACCGAGAAACTAAACAACACGAGGAGGCGATATGATAACTACGATCGAGAGTTCTATGCCCTAGTGTAGTCTCTTCGCTATTGGTGCCACTATCTCCTACCCAAGGAGTTTGTCCTCTTTTCTGACCATAGCACGCTACGACATTTGCACCACCAGAGTTCCCAGATTAAACAACAAATTCATACTATTTCCTTACTAAATATTGACATGAGCAAGGGTCAAACCACACAGAGCCACAAATCAATTATATTATTTTTCCATCTGATTATATACATATATACACTTGTTATAGGTAAAAAAAAAAAAAACTTTGACAGAAGAAATAGTTTTTTTTAGGCAAATGGAATGATGGAAAACCTAAATTATGTTGATAATAACATTAAAGATAATTTTGAGAAGCTTTTTAAATATTATAATGCTTATAAATCAAGGAATAGCTACTTAAAATTAGGGATGGTCCTTTGGTGCGACCGGTGCGATTTTAGGCCGATGTGCGGTTTGACCAATGCTTTGTGCGGTGCGATTGTGCAATTTTGGTCCAGTTTTTTATAAAGATGAAGCTTTTTCAAGAGAAGACCTGAAGCTGTGATAAGGATTGATCAGCAATTGACGAGGAATCGACGAGGAATCAAGGAAGAAATTGTCAAAGAATTGACCATAAATTGACAAAGAAATTGTCGAAGAATCAGCAAAGAAATCAATGAGGATTCGTCGAAGAATCAACAGGAAATTAACAAGGAATCTACGAGGAGTCGTCGAAGAAATTGTTGAAGAAATCAACGAAGAACTGGCGATGAATAGACGAAGAAATAGTCAAAGAATTGACAAAGAAATCGTCAGAGAATCGACGAGGAATCACAACCCATCCATGGAAGCAGAGCGACCCATCCCCCCTCTGATCCTCGACAAGAAACCGGAGCCCATGGACTATCACGAGGAGAAATTGGCTATGTGGAGGTTGCACGAGAATCGGCCAGCGATTGGCGTCGCTCTAGAGAATATCGGGAACACCTGTTTTCTCAAATATGTTCTTCAGTCTGTCTCCCACACTGTTCCCCTCCTGCAGAGTCTCCGATCCCCTCCTCACCCTTATCCATGTTGTTCTGGAGATGGAAGTTATTTCTCCTGGGAAGAAGCGAGATTTTTCTCCGTCTGCGCGCTTCGGCAACATATCAATAAATGCATTCATGAAGAAGTGACTGTTCTTAAGCCCTGCAGATTCGTGAACAACCTGAGCAATATATCATCTTCATTCAGCAGATACCATCAAGAGGATGCTTACGAATTCCTCCACTGTCTTCTTGACCATCTCCACAACAGATGTTTGAAACCTTCTTGCAGCGGCCATGATGGCGCCACTACAATTCAAAACAGCATAATCAGAAACACTTTCGGGGGGTGCTTGAAGAGCTGAGTTCAATGCTGCGAATGTGGAATCATTTACCAAAGTGGAGAGAATCAACGACCCTCAAATCAAATTGACCTACGAGGGCTGCAAGGCTCAAGTCTTCATTGAAAAGTAGCTGATGCTAGACCTCTCGTCTCATTATAATCCCTCACGTTGTCTTCCTTATAAGCCCTCACATGGATTCCAAATATGGGGGGTACTGGAAATTCATGCATGTGAAGCAGATTGGAAGGGAATTGAGGAGGAAGCTCTACGGCCAGAGCCGGAGGTCGAAGGGCAGTAGGAGTTGAAGCCGGAACCTGAGCCCCCTCCACCGCCGAGAGCCGTCTCGTGATAATGGAGGCTACAAAGATCGACATTGGTCCAATTTTTTGCAATGTGCGGTCCGATTTCATCGCAAAAATTGGACTGCACATGGGTCAGCACTTTTGTGTGATCAAAAAAATACACACCGGCCGAAAAAATCAGACCGAACCGCACAACCTTCTGTACTGAAAATAGCATGTATCCATTTTTGGTAGAGGGGTTCAGGGTTTTCCAACATTTAAGATAAAATGACATTCTGATTGGACTGGACTCCATACAGTTTTTTTTACTGTCATGAGGTTGACTTTAATCACAGTTATAATCTGACAAGTACTGATGTTGAGAGCAAATGGAGTCTAAAAACAGTACTCTTATGAGTAAATAATGACTGTGATCAGAGTCAACTTCTTCTTAAAAATTAATTTCTGATGAGAGTGGGATTATGATGATTGAAAGTGTATGAACATAAATACTACAATCATAAATACTATCAGAACACTCTCTCTACAAGATGATACATATTTTTATGGTTTGAATAAATTTTTGATAAATGTCTGAGTCTGATCAGAGTTATACTCTGAATATACTATATCATAGCTATAATCCTATTCTGAGCATAACTGAATTGAATGAGAAGGAAACATACAATATAAAAAAACTCTGTTTTATAATCCACATTGATCAAAGGGATACTCTATATGTGCATGAAATAACTGAATTAGAGGCTCACCTCAGAATGAATAATCACTCAATCTTGATCATTTGAGTGATTGGTGCACTACTTATTATACACCAAGAGCCAATATTTTAGTCTGAAAAATGATTCACCTTGGCACCCAATTGGAGTGATCTCCTATAAGTGACCGCAAACCTTTGAGAAAAAGAACATATCTTCCTTGACAGATGTAATTATTTGGAATCGTTTAATTTCTATGGGGGAACTCCACGATGTAGGTATATATACTCACCCATTGTTATAGTGAACCTCAGACAGATATTCCTTAAGATAGTGGGTCCAAGACCTAGCAGCAATAGAAGGATGAAGAGAAACCAAATATGGTGATGTGAACTATGCATATAGGCTATCACTCCCCTACTTACCCTTCCATTAAGCATTTTCCACTTCTGGACTGGTCCGTCAGTACTGCCACCGTGATGGCCTCATTTGGCCATCAATAGATGCATAATTGCTCCAGGTTTTCCTGCCTCCTATGCATCCCATGGATAACTTGTTCCTTTTTTGGAATTGCATTATTCATGAGAACACGCCTTCAATGACATGTTCTAATTCCTTGATGGCATGACCTCTAATAACTACCATCATGTACATAATGCGATAAATATCAATGCTAGATTCAGCTACTTCCTAACGTGATATATCTAATTGTAAAATCAGCCTAGGGTGCAACATAGCGATTTATCTCCCCCAATCATCAAACTATACCATGCTTTGCTTTCCCGTCTCTGTAGGATTCCTGGAGACCTCATTGAGGACATTAAATTTCAAAATAAAAACTGCGAGGATATATTGTGTATTATTCATATGTATTGGAAACTCCAAAATTAAAATAATAATGTCATTGACCTTGGGGCCCAACTAGCACACCTTCACAAACTTCAGGCATAAATATTATGACAGGCCTTCAAATGTTATGAACCATTATCTGCATCTCTAAATGTTTGGTGTAGGCTGAGGGTATAATCCAAGTGGAGTTGGTATTGAGATAGAAAACTGAGTTGAACAAAATTTTAGTGCTTATAGTTTTTTAGACGGAAATCTATTTTTGTGGACAGAACCTAACAAAGAAAATCAAAATAAATTTTAAAAAATAAGGACAAATAAAATTATTATATTAAAAACTAATATAAAATATTCAAAAATTTTGTACTATTTTTCAATACAAAGGTTAGTTTCCTATCTTATCTAAGGGTTAGATAGTGCTGAGTAAATATTAATACTAGCAAGAAAGTATGAAACTCTGACATGGGCTGTCTATTTGTCATTGGTTATTACCTATATATTAAAAATGCTGACTCTTAGATATGACAAAAAATATATGTGGCCGGCAAGCCAATCAACATTCCACATTTCGCTCCATGTTCATTAATACAACATATTCATTATAGTGCACGTGCGACGCTTATAATGAAGATCCGTGAATACATGATCGGACTTAGTGAATTATAATGAGATCATAATTCAGAGATGACTAGTTTTTAAGCTTGTGTTCTAAGCATTCCTATTCAAAGGATACGCGACAAGGACATCAAAGTATCCGGATAGAATTGCACTATTTAGCCTCACTCATATGATGAGTATGGCCGTTCCCATAGCCATTAGTGTGGAGACACTAAGGATACATAGTGGGTGCTCTTTAGTGGCAAGAGTTCACTGAATTGATCCATACAAGTCCGTGAATGGTATTATACTGAACTGTCAATCAGGTTGATTCACGTCATGGTTGTGTAAGTGGTCCTTAGACCTGAGACACCAAAGACGTTTTGTGGATAGATGGTTATACTTTGACTATGGTCAATGAGTCTCTAATCATGGGATTCCAAATGATCTTAGTTTGGGTACATCAAGAAGTTCACGAAGACGATTGAGTGGTCAAGATAGGATCGTCTACCGTCGGTATACGAGGTGACAGCTCAAGGAAGATGATGCGATGAAGTCCTTGGCCAAGGCAGTGAAATATCGGAGAAGAGTTCTCCGATGATTTCCAAATGCATTAGTACTAACTTGGATGACCGATTAGGGTTTGACAGTTGACCATACCCTAAGTTGTCCAAAGAGCGTCAAGTGGATATGGGATTATACATACACGGTAACCAATCACGAACAGGTTCCATGAGTGAGTCGATACACACTCCTTTGTATCTACTAGAACACGAGGTGTAGCTTGGCACCCCACGTATTGGAGACTCGACCTATCGATTGGGTTAAATCAATTCAACATTAATTAATCTATAAGATGATATAGTTAATTAGTTCAAAAGGCCAATAAAGGTTATTGGGCCGTTGGAGTTGTTAACTAGACTGATACATGGGCCTAGAGGGTCACACGAAAGTGGTCTTCTTGACGTCAAAAGATATAATTAAGTTTTGGGGGCTTTTATGAAGAAATACCAAATTTGTATAAATAGGGGAAAGCCTTGAACGAAATTCATCCATGACAGAATTACTAAGGGGCCTCTCCCCTTCTTCTCCCTTCTCCCTACAACCCCTCTCCATGCCCGATGTGATCGGGGCGGTGTAACGACGACGGTGGAGGTAGAACGGGGCTCGCAAATGAGTAGGAGATTCAACATGCAGATGATTGTGTGGATACGTTTAGAGGCTGCACATGTGAGCAGCTTGACTCATCTCACTCCGAGATACAAGAAATCACGAATGCAATCTGTGGAAAGGTACTTCGTTTCATGATTTTAATGATACCTTTTCGATTCGTTCATGTCTTCCGCTGCAAATCATTTCGATTCATTCATCCATGTCAAGGCCCCAAGAACCCAACGGGATATACATATGGATAGTCAAAAGAAAGGGTTACCTTAATGGACAATGATGATTAGTAGATTATAAAATTTTAATTAATATATGGAAACCATTGAGAGATAAGGCATAGAATGGAGACTAATGAAAGAATGGATGTAGACAGAGAGATGTTTATAGATATATATCACTGTATAGATATATTTGGTGTTCAATCTAAATAACAATTGAGTGCAAGAAACTCTCCTTAGAACCACATAGGGTACTAGAAACAAGCCCATCTAGTACTTAACAATTTAAAATTTAACAAAGTATTTATAACATAGACCCTTGATGGATGATGAATCACATTCTTTTACGACGCCTAGAACTATAGAAGTGATGTTAGGGTGACTTTGACTTGTATATGAGCTAAATGTGTAGAATAAAGGGTAAATGGGTAGAGTACAAAACGATAAATACGACGTCAAGCCTTTGGCTTGAAGTCTGATGAACCAATAGTGATGCAGGATAGCTAGGGTGAACAAGGGCGACTGAGGAGGGATGGGACAACGATGGAAGGAGGGTGCTGACGGGTTTGGTAGGATGGATAAAACAGACCACAAAAATCCACACGATCAAATTCGGAGCTTAAAACTGATGAAATGCTGGTGGTGCAGCCCCGTTCCTCGTCGAGGGCGGGAGTACTGTCTTCAACCACCACGACGATGCTGAAGCACCAAATCCAATACACGAATTCACGTCACGAGGAAAACTCACGAAGGAGAGAGATTGTGGGGATTCCAAATCAAATCAAATCTGTTGGCGATGGAGAATTCTTGCAGAATACTGGATGAAGAACACGGCGACACCAAAGAGTTCAGGCGTACCTCGGCACCGTAGTGCGTGAAGAGGCTCCGTGGAATTCTGATTCGTGACGAGACTGGATGATTCCGGGCGTTGACCGGCCCACTGGATGAGAAGATCTGGACGTTCCGGGCGTTGAGCGGCCCTGGCAATGAGACGTTCCGTGCTTTAGTGGCCGGAGTGCATGGGTGTGGGGCGTTGTTGGCGGGACGATTGATGTGCGCTATGATAGGGTGTCGCAGATCCAACTGGATGCACCGCGCTAAGAAGCTTCAAGAGCGTCCGAAAGCGCGAGTGACGGGCACGCGGCGTGCGCGGGCGGCCTTGGGGCGGATGGCCTAGGGCGGCCTTGGGTGGGCGGCCTGGGGCGATCCCTGGGCGGATAGTCTGGGACAGCCTAGGGCAACCCTGGGTGGCCGGCCTGGGGCGGCCTTGGGCGGCCCTGCGTGGGCGGCCTGGGGCGATCCTGGGCGGGCGGTCTGGGGCAGCCTTGGGCGGCCCTGGGCAGGTAGCATGCGCGGCCTTGGGCAGCCTTGCGTGGGCGGCCTGGGGCGGCCTCGGCCGGCCCTGGGCGGGCAGCCTGGGGTGGCCTTAGGCGGCCTTGGGCGGGCAGCCTAGGGCTGTCCTGGGCGAGCGGCAATGGCGAGAAGGGAGCAGAGGTAGCCGGCGATGCAAGGCAGCAGCGCGAACGACAACGGTGGAGATCGAAGATAGCGAGAAGGAGGGTAGGAATGGGGCGAGCACTCCAAGAAGAGAAAGATAACTCAATTCTTTAAATAAACTTTCCTAACTATTTCTTGAAACAATGGCCTATATATATAGGCCTTGGAAGAAAGAGAAAATATAACTTAACGACGAGAAATTAAAGACGAGAGATGTGCTTCGTGTCACGTCAAGGGGCAGTTGTTGATCTGTTGTTGGCGACGTGTCATGATGCGTGAAGGAGCGTGCGTGTGTGGAGACGTGCGTAATGCCGGTGTGTTGACTTCATCCGTGATGGTGGCGGCATGTCCGTAGCGACGGCATTGACTTCGGTTGACGGTGGCAGAGTGTCCATAGCGGCGGCGTTGACTTTGGTTGATGATGGTGACGCGTCCAATGTCGATGCATTGGCATCCTCGCCATCAAATAGTTAGCGTTGTAAAGGTCGTGTAAGGCATGTGGTTTATGAAAGAATGTCTACAATTTTCCTTACGAGCACAAGGTGGACAACAGTCAAATCCCAAGGATGTGAGTATTCGATTAGTGATTTTTAGATTAAAAAGCATTTTTATTTTTATTTATTTCTTTGAAGAGTTCAAAATTATTTAATGAGAACACAATAGTAGTTACACGAATTAGAGAATATATTTCTCATAATTAACTTAATTTAGCCAAGTTTATTTAATAGTCTAGAATTTTTTGGGAATTTCTACTGAGCATTCTATGTAATTGTAGTTAAATACCATAAATTGCACTTCGGTACTGCAGGATGACGAATTAAATTGGTGGCATATGTGGTTGAAAATAATATTATAGATGACTGTGACAAAGATGATGGTCGACATGTATCAATGAACACCGGAGTGGGGGGAAGTGATGCAGATTCTTGCTGTGGAGGGCAACGCCATCTAGACGTGAAAGCTGCCAACATCGCACTGCACGCATGAGCGGTCTACGTGTGTCCTGGCTCGTACCGGTAATGACAAACATGCCACCACTGACGACGAACACGTGCACGCTCCCTGCATACCGTATGCTCAACTTTAAGGTGGTGACGCCCATCTTGGCCCTAGGTGACAACTTAGACGGAGCCGAGGCCAATCTTTGAGCGAAGCATTGGTTGCCTAGGGTGGTTCAAATGTGGAGTAGGGAAACCTCATATTTGTTTTCACTTATTTGTCGTATTCAAATATTTACCATACATGTTTAGAAATTAGTAATCACTTTATTATGAACTCATCAAAGTTTTCTAAGGAATTACATGATTAAATGACTGGATTATAAAGAGAACATGAGAGTTGTATAAAATGGAACACTAATATGCTTGAAGATCACATAATATATGTAACACAAATGTGACAAAAATTTTGGAAAAGCAGAAATGGTAAAAAAGCCTCCTTTAGCAAGTCCATAAAGCAAATGTTACCCCAATTTATATTGACTTTTAAATATAATTCTTTAAATTTCAACATATAGTGGTTTTTATTATGGCTGTAATGACAAAAAGTTGAATCACATACCTAAAAAATAGTGGAAATGGTAATATCATTGGATAAATTAATTTGATTTTAACAAGGATCACATAAATAGATAACATAAATTTTTATGTAAAATTTGTTATTTAATAACCACTTAGTTTCTAATTTATCTTTATAAATTTTGTGCATGATTAAATGTGTCCAGATTAAAATTCTAAATTTTTTGTCTTATTTAATTACATAAAGTTACAATGACTAATGTTTAATATTAAGTTTTGAATCATCAGTTGTCAATTTTTTTTTTTCAAAGCACAATAGTGTAAGAGTTCTTTCTTTGGGTAGAGCTAATTTATGTGATTGAAATGATGCGTTGCTTTTTCAGATTTCATACGTCAAAATTGGAATTATCATTCACTAAGCCTTAGTGTTTAACTCGTTTGGTTCAAATGATACACTTTCATGGGAATATCATATTATATGGGCCAAGAAAATTGTGCCAGGATATAGTTGGGTGTCCTTTCTCTAACGACCATCTATCTATATAGAATATAGAAAGAGTTTTTCCCAGATACTAAAGATAAATCTCTGGCCTGGTATTAAAGGTTCAGCATAACTTGATACCTAGGACAACCAAGCATTCCTGAGCACATCATTATAATATGTGGCATTGTTGGGCAAATATTTGAAGCAATATGTGTTTCTTTGCATGTTGCAGATCCTACCAATGTCCTTCAACATTACAATGTCTCCGATAATAAGAAATTGACAATTAATGAACTAATGTTGGAAATCAACTAACAGAATAACCATAAAGGAGCTAGTGCTTGAGTCAAAGATAAATAACAGAAATCAGCAGTCAAAAAATTCATGGACAAATGATTCCAATGTATTTTCCCAGATGCCATAAGCATACTTTAACCTCTATGTAGGATTTGAGATAACAAAAGCCTAAACTTTGAAGTGATTAGTGTGAAGTAACCATATTGTTAGAGTACTCCAATTAAAAAATAATTACATCTCTCTCTTCTCATAAAATATAAAAATTTAATAATGTGAATGGGGTTGATCCACAGGGTGGAGGAGAAATGATCTGATGTTTAGTTTCTGATTGGGATAAATTAAATTTCAAAAAATTCAAATGGCTTGGAGAACGTAGGATTTGATGCACATTGAGAGGCGTAAGCCTAAGAAAGTTTGAAAAGGGCTTACAGAGGGAGACCTTAAACTGGTATCAATTAGATAGAAATAGACTTATAAGTATATCTCTGCATTTTCACAAATTTCATCTATCTCACTACAATGTTTCCCACCATATCGAATAACACATTTTTGGACATGATAAAAATTTTATTTTAAAATAATTACTTGAAATAACAAACTTCAATAACTTCTAATCTGGAAATTGCTTTTGAAATATTTATGGTCATTTGGATACATCACTGCTTTAGAAATTCATTTGAAACTAATTCTTTTAAATTCTTTCTAGCATTTTGATTATTCATCTATGTATAATGAAAGGACTTCTCTATTAACTGGTTGAAATAAAAGTATATACACATTCGGAAATATATGTAGTTGTTAATTTGTCAAAAGTAAAAAGCCATATTTTGAAGGAAGCTTTTGAAAGATGAAATTAGAGTTAGGAGGCATGTATAAAGGGATGAATACTTGGAGATTCCCAAGTTGAAGCAACAAGGTTGGGAACACCATGTTATGTGTTTATTAGAGTAAGAATGAAGGAGTAAAGATTCAATTTTTATGGTTAATTATCCATTGGGTTGGGCTAAGGAACACCCATCATCTCAGCTACACTTCTTTGCAGAATTCTGAAACCAAGTAGTTTGGTTCCTTAATTCAGTGTGAGAATTTGGGTGAGCGTTAGCCCTTGATTATAAAACTGAACCTAAGAGTAAGTAAGATATAATCTCTAAGACACCAATTCAACTTCTCACTCCAGTATCTTTCATTAGCATTTGTTCTAAAATAAACAAACATTTGTAAACTGATTTTATATGATATTGGTAGATAACCTCTTTAAGTGGCATGCGTATAGTTGGGAATTATTAAATACTACTGCTCTCTCTCTAGACTTATACATACTGTGTTCCACACACTCTCTCTATCTCATTCTTGACATTCTCTAACAGTTTCTAACTAGTAGGATAAGGCTCTCTAGGACCGAGGTTCTTCAAGAGGATTGAAGTATTTTGAAGTGTTCTTCCTTTGATCATCCTTTTTTGCATAGAAAATGCTTGATCCTGGCAACATGGAAGGATAAAAAATGGAAAAGGTTGATAAGATGCATCGGGGCTCAATAAATACGTATTGACACTTAAGGAACCTAGATCTAAAATTCTATAAAATCCATAATCCAAAAATATATTTTTGAGTTGTGAGGATATTTCTTTCATTTCTATGATTAGAAAATGTAGATTTTGATAAGTGCTTCTCTATGGAAGGAATCCTTATTACCTTATATTATTTATATAATATTAAGTAAAAATTTATTATAAATAGTCCTGCTTGTATCTAAATCAAAATAATGACATAAAACTCTGAATTTGAACTTATTAATCACTAGCATGCGTACTTAATAGGGTTGTCCCCTATTTATATTATTTTATATACTTTCATAAAATTTTCTAAGGCCACTTTATGAGGACACTGACCTTGAAAGTTTTTAATCATGTCCCAAAAGATAGAGGCAATCCAATACAATATGAATTTTATTTGTGGGTGACCCTATAGGCCTAAGTATTAATGTATTTGTATGCTTCCATTGCACTATAATCATAATTCCTAGTCCTCTTAGTTAACTATTTATAAAAAATAGGATAGTTAATCAATGATTGCTTTAACTGAATCGATATATAGAGTTTCCACTTGTGAGGTGACAAGCTACACATCATGTTCTAAAATACGCAAAAGATATATGTCAACTCTTTTGTGGGGTCTTTTTAGTCATTAATTACCATGTATAGATAGTCTGTTGTATGATCAAGTATAAAATGGAGTCAAATATTGTTAACAGTTAAACTCTAATCGTCATGCTAGTGTGTACTAGTGAATGGATTTTTTATGAACACCTTTGGTAGTATCTTCTACCTAAATGAAGGAGATTACTTCATCTTCTTCATTGAGTTTATCTCCTCTTAGAGTTATGGCACATGATCACACCACCACACAATTTTCTTTGCAGAATAATTGGTACATCCAAGAGAAGACAGTTTGGAGTCCAATGGTTTAAAACATGTAGGTCATATTCAAAACACAACCTTCAATCCATAATGTGTCTTTGGTATATCAGGTCTAAGGACATCTTAAAATTTGTGATATGAGTCAGATTGATTAAGATTAGTTTTAGACCATTCAGTTATTCATAAGGATCAATTCAGGGACATATTTCCCCAAAAAGGACATATTATTAATTCAGTGACATATTTACGCAGTAACGGTTACAGGATCAACCATAAAGTCTCTTGTTTCTAAATATTTTGATGTCCTTTATGAGTGCCATCAGGGAATGAGTATTTAGAATACCTCTTTAAAGAATACTGATCACCATATTATGATCTCACGATATTTCACTAGTTCAATTAGTGTGTGTTTGGACATTAGCTATATGAAAAACATGTGCATGAAAATTACATGAAGGTGACAGGATTCAAACCTATGGCCCTCTGTACCCAAAACAGATGCGCTGACCAGACTGCGCTACACCTCTTCTCACCATGCAAACGGAGGCTGAAGGGCCGGGTCACAATAGAAAAGAGAAATGACTATAAAGAATAGTTATATATTTTATTAATTAACATTGAATGCGATATGGAAAGAGCATTTTCTTCATGTATTGTGAAATGGATTATATAGAAGGAATTTAATCACTATTGTAGATGTTCTCTTATTTTTTTATTAACTCATTTGAACTAGTAGTAATTTATGCACTCAGTTTAACATATAACTACGTCAATTCAATCTAACAGAGTTTTTGATAAACGGTGAGCAAAAGGAGAAAATATACATGAAGAAACTTCATGATTTTTAGGTCAATGAAAAGTAACTTATAGTTTTATTAGCTACTCAGATCTATAATAGATACCAATTAGGCTTTAATACTATGATGATTCACATTTCATTACATAACCAACTCTTTCTGTTTGAAGGATAACATTCTTGATCAATATATCTCTTAATTAAAGTCTGAGTATGTGGATTATGGTTGTGCCCTATGATAATTGCGTCTTGCTTTTAAAGGTCCCAAGTCGGCCATGATGTAACTAATAGGGGGAGTGAAGTGTTATGACAGCACTGTCTATGTTTTCTCAGTTCTCTATGTGGATTGGTGGATTTCTCGCTCACTGCTTAACCTTGCAAAACACAAATGTTGTGTAAATCTAGTCCTGCATATCTTTACATCAGTTCCTCTAATCCTCACAAGGGAATACTGATCTATAAAACCTTCACTACAGCTGAAAGACTGAATTGATGCACGCCATAGAGGAAGCCCCCACAGCAATCCCTACCACTCACCATGGTCCTATATTACTACCACTCGAGTCTTGACGTCCTCTCGTACCCAGCACCCTGACTTCCCATGGATAATCTCTTTGCTGAGATACTGCACTGTGAAAGACTTGTCGTACCTCCACATTGTTTGCTTCTCAACTCTGGTAACCCGTCATGTACTCCTTTGAGTGGATGTCCACATGGATACTTCTGCTCATAAAGAGTTGGCATAATAAATGGAGTTTATGTGTAACATCACAATTTCATGTGCATATAAATTAAACAAGAAATAAATAAGTATTGTAATATGGTCATTAACTTTCGATGTGTTTGACTTTTGAATAAGGTTGGCCTTGACTTAAGGTTGATTTTTACACATGATTGATCTTGATTAATGAATGACCTTTCACCAGATTGAGCTTTACTTCGTTTTTCTCGGATAATGCTGACCATATCTGGTTGACTAAAATGTATTACAAGGAACGGAAATATTTATTTTCCATAATAAAATACTCAAAGAATGATTAGAATATGTTTGGTCCTGATAATTTTTCCTTGAAAAATATTATGTTGTTTTTATTTTTTCCTAGAGAATACGTTCATGTTAATAACTTGCATGATATTTTGGATCATCAGAAATAAAACATGAATCAAGATATCGATAATCAACATTTCTAGAAGAAAATTTTGAATTCATAATAAAATATTCAAATGATCTAATAAATAAATATACCTTTTAAAGTATCCTTTGATGCATTGTTAACAAAAAAATGTAAGAATTATAAGTAATAAATACAAATTTACTAACGCAATGACACCTTCTCTCGGGCTGTAGTCCTAGTTCATGAACTATCATTTGGGTGTTTATATGTTTTAATTCCTATTTGTTATTCAAAATATAAAGTAATAAACATATTATTTTCATTTAGATATTTTTATTTAATAAGTATGAAGTAAAAAATTAAAAATAATAAGTATGAGATAAAGACTTCTCTATCATTTATATTTAAAGTGAAAAACTAGAGACAATAGATTTTATGTTTATATATTTTTAAAAATATTTATTTATCCCTAAAACTTATGATATTTACATGACCCATGGTGTTCAACTTTGGTTGGTGGCTACGGTTGTAAGAAAGGGCCGCATCACCCAGACCTTCAGCATCCAGAGAAAGCAGGCATGTTTATGAAGGTGAATTAAGTATGTAATTGTAATGTCATTGTAATTCTAAATTGACTAAATCAAAAAAAAATTGAATATAGAAACTTGCTCAGATTTATAGTTAGAGGAAGGTCGTATCCACAGGGATTGGTCTTTAGATTTGAATTTAATAATTGAGTTAGTTAAGGAGCAGTAATGGTGGCACAAAAGATAGGGAATGTAAGGAGTAAGTAGTTCGTAAATGGAGGAAATATTAGATGGATGAGAAAACTAGAGATGAGAGAAAGAATATCAGATATTAATTGTTTATTTTTTTAATAGAGTCTAATAATCAAAGAGTAAGAGATTTGGAGTGGAGTAACTGTTATAGGTGATGTTAATAAAGGTAGTGGAAGAAGCAAAGAAGATTGGTAAGATAGATAGAGTAGTAAAATACTATTAATATTAGTTAGGAGATTACTTATTTAGTTATTAGTAAGTTATATGGAAAATTGAAAGTGGATATAAAGATTGATATAAATATTTTTGTTAGATAGGGAATGAGAGGTTATAGTAATACAAGATACTTAGTTTATAGAAGTATTTAGTTTAGTAAGAAGTAGGAGGAAGAATAAAGAGCAAGAACAATTATTATAAAGATGGGTGAAATTTAGTATTACATGTTGAGTGGTGGATTGGAGTAGATGAGTAAATGTGTAGGTATGGTTTAATTTTAAGAATAGGAGAGATAAGTAGAAGTATAGGTATTATTTGATTAGCAAGATAATTAAGTTAATTAAGAAGACTAATATCTGAGATATTTTAATTAACTAACTAGGCAGAGAGATTAAATTATTGTTTAATTTTTGAAAATAATTTAGGTGAAAGAAGAAATAACAAGAGGAGAGAGGGATGCGAGGGGTTACCTAACTCAAAAGTGAGTTAAGGGTTAATTAGACAGATAGAGATAAAGGGAGAAAAGGGTAGAAAGATAAAGAGCAAAGTGAAGATGGATATTCAAGGGGTTTTTACGATTTTATACTCATAACTATTCTAGGTAGATAGTAAGATAATCTATATAGGTTATATATAGTTCTTTTTAATAGCAAAAAATCTCACAAAATATCAATTTTTCTGTCAATACCTTGCAAGTGTTTGATATAATGCCTCAACGAGGACAAAAGACAATAATAGGATCACCAAAAAAACTTCCCTCAAATTGAATTTTAGTATTTTAGTATGCTAACTGGATGACTCTCGTTGAGTTTGAGATCAAGAACTTACCAGATCCGCCCTGAATTGAGGAACGGGGGTGAGGATGCCAATCTCCACCCCCTAACTCCAGCGTGACATTCCCCCCTTCCTCTCTTCCTTGCTGGAGCATATTCCTCACTTCCTCGCCCTTCCTTCAATCATCCTAGAGCTGTCTGCACACCGACAGAGTTGTTACAACGCTGTTGCATGCTTCTAACTTTAAAAGGGACCTCTGCCGTCTTCGTTTCTTGCTATGTCAGGATATGTGGTTAAAGCCTTGAAAAAATCACTATTAAAGGGGTTAAGAGGTTTATTTCAACCCTCTTAAGAGTCAGATCTGAGCCTGGGGTCCCCTCGTTAGTGGTCACCATGGGCCGGTCAACAAACTTGGAAAAGAAAAATAAAAATGATATGAAATTATAAACAGAGCTCACCAGCCATTCTTCTAAAGGTTGTATGAGATCATACCTCTCTACTTCAAATGGCGTAAAAGGACATGGGTTTCAGGTCAGGTTGGCTCAAAGCCCAGTCATAATTTCTACTTTCATTTCTTAAGATCACAGTCCGTGATCGCTTTTGTTACTTCTTAGGTTGGCGCAATAAGGATTTAAAACTTAGAAAGGCCAATCGAATCCCATATTGGGATATTATAAAAAATGTGATGCTATAAAAATATAACAAGATATTATAGATAAAAAAATAAAAGACTTCCTTCTAGCCCGCATGCTGATCTCTCTATGAGGCCCGTGTGGGCTTTCAGTTGGGCCTTTACGAGACACCTCTGTGCGGGCCTCCTTTGTGCTTTTGTGTACCAGCGGTTGGGCTCCTTGCGGGGTGGTGCTCGCTAGTGGTTGGGCTCCTTGTGCGGCAGTGCTCACTGTGTTCCTTCATTCAGCTTGCCGCTAAAGACACTTTATTTTGTTTGTTCTTCTTCTTTTGCACGTAAAGATTAATGCCATAAAATTTCCAAAGCATTTTCCAAACGAGACAAGAATGGGCTTCAAGCACTAGGAAGAAATGGTGAGGAGAAATGGTGAGGAGAAATGGTAATGTTGAAGATTTTCAAGAACTAATGCATGGAAGAAAAATTTGTAGTAACATAAAGATAAACTTAATAAATTGATATATATATATATAATAGTTCTAAAATGTGTATACTTTTAGTACAAAAATCACTTTATCACCTGTCCAGGTCATAAAGTAGCCTAGAGGAACCCAAAGTAAACCAAAATTTAGTCAAGTCTAGAGGTGATCAATATAATTCAATCGGATTTGAGCACATTGAAAAAATAACTGAACAAAGACAAAACAGGATGTCTATTCGAATGGGATAATGAATTCTTGTTTTTTCAAATTCAAACTGTATAAAATAGGGTTCTAAGCAATAAAAAAAAATGATGTTTAGAGTGATTTCATAAATAAAAAAAATTGATGAAATTGATGATTCAAATAATATTGCAAAATAAGCTTATCTAATCAGAAATGTATTCCAACAGACCTACACTTGTGAATTATACTTTTGATGTTTTGAGTGAGCATATGGTCTTCTCCATGAGGATGATACGATTCACTATTGTCATTTTACTTCTCTAGGCAAAGCCAGAAATCACCATTGTGCAGATCATAGAGCATTGATGCCATTGGCATCAAGTTTGGAAAAATGTAAATAAACAACTTTGCACAGTCCTTCATAAGGCTGATGAAAATATTGTCTCTGAAATCCACGGCCATGAACAGAACTTTATGTTGCATCAAACCTTCGAAACACAAGAAGATTTCATATCTGATTATTGATAAAGATAATTCAAAAAGGATATCTACCATCAGATGCATTAGATCCAAGGTAAAGACAAAAACCATTTGTATTCTAATGACTGAACTTGAGATTTACAAGTTGAATGATGGAAACAAAATAAGGAACATCCTCATCCTATGTTTCTAGTATGAGTAGTGCCATCGAAGCAAGAGTTGTGAAAATCACCTGTTGGTCTCTAAAATATTGTTAGTCTTTGCAACCAATTGTTGGTTTAGCTTGGCTGGGTAACACCTATCAGGGAGATGGAAATATGTGCTTCTTTAAATTTAATGGTTTTACTGAAACCTAAATATGTTATGTCATACATATTATAATTTCTCATTTTATCCTTAAATGGGAAAGCATTCCAGTCCAAATCTAATGAAACGTGGTAAAAAAGAAGTATAACAACATAATTTTCATTGATCTAATTTGATTTTATGAAATATCTGATGAAGGAAAATAGGGTATGAATTATTACTGCCTTTGTGATTTTACATTCACCTTAAACAAAATAAATTTGTTTAACAATAGAAAATCATTTAGATATATTGTAAGAGCAAGCTCTTCTCCATAGGGACTGGTCTTTAGATGTAAGTTGAATAATTGAGTTACACTTAAGGAGTAATAATAGTAGAAGATTAGAAATTAGTAGTAAGGGAGTAGTATCCAATGGATAAGTAATGTCAGACGTCGTCAATGACTTCGTCCGAAGGGTAATTCACTAAAGTGAGTGTAACTACGTGAATGCAATGAAACCTAGATGAGTGTACATGCATGTCTGATTTGCGGAGGAAGTTGCCGAGTTCCGAGCTCCTAGATGGTTGACCGAGGACGATGACAGTGACCTTCTAACCCTCATCAGAGCGACGAAGGTGACTACGGCACCGAACAAAAGTATTTTGTAGGGGTTTGCATGTAATGGACTGGCTCGACCTATACCTAGGAAATCACTCGTCACGTTGTTTTCTCCAGAACCTCTCTCACCTATCTAACCCGAGTGCAGTGGAGTGCAGTCAAATATATACTTAAAGACGTAATATAACTTACGAGCAAGGGGGAGGGCATACCTCGTCGGTAGGGCATTCACCGTTGGCGTCTGCGTAGGGCACAAGCCGGTGTAAAGAGTGGTGCCGGAGAGATGCTAGAGTATCTCGATCGGCGAGCGGAGTGTGGCGCAGGAGCAATTGGTGGAGTTCAGAGGCGGGATGAAGGTGAGCAAGTGGACCAGTGGTAGCGCGACTCAAGCACTCGCTAGCTCCGACTATGCATCCGGATCATGGAATAGTATGGACCGGGCAGGCCACGGATGCAAACTAGTAGTGGGCCAACGTAGCGGAGCCCACGAGCGGTCGGTGAGGGGGCTCGAGACGTCCGAGATGCTATGAGCAAAATCAGACAGTACCTCCAGACCTTCGGGCTGGGAGACGGCACGCGACCGATGCCGGAGACTCAGCGCGGCCTATTCAGGTGCACACCAACAGTCCCGCTTGAGGGATCGAACACTATCAGAAATGCCTTAGAGTGACCATGCAATGTCCATGTTTGGGAATCCCTCACATTGCAGTGGGAAGGGAGGGCTACGTCACTAGGCCGGTCGGTGGATTTCAGATCGAGCGTCAATGACCTGTCCTTTTTCCATTCTGAGGATGCATTAACCACAAATGTCTGGTGTCAACTGACCGTCTGGTGTTCACCGATCGGATGGCGATGTTGAATTGCGGCCAATTATCACGACTCAGATCATATTTCCATCGGTTGGCGATGTCCAGACCATAGCTGGGTCATATCATTCGGCCGCTAGAAGTTCTCTGATCGTGCGCCCATGCAGGTCGGCGACAGGCATAACAAAGGGTGATACATGGGTGATCAGTTCCCAGATTTCCATGAGATTCCAATGACGTTGAGTCTCTATGGCCAAAGAGGTTGACTATGTCCTTGGAATTTGACGCCGTTCAGGCGTTCCGTTGGACTAGCTTGTCCGGCGGTGCCTCGCTGGTCGTCGAGGCTCTTTTCACGTTAAACAAAGTGGTGGTTCCTTGCTTGACATGCGGACACTGACTTATCGGAGGCGGCCTACTCCAACACTGTGGGAATGACCAGATTGGCGAACCAGTGCTCCCAAACGAGTGAAGAATCTCCCGATAAGAGGGGCACCGCGATGCCCCTTTTCTTTCTCCACGATTGCAGGGCGGTGAATTCTATGTTATTAGTCATGATTTTGGATTGACGGGTGGGCTTTCAATTCGATAATTCCTGGGCTTCTTCTCATTCCTCTTCTTCTTCCCCCTTTTCCTTCTCCTTTCTCTCCTTCCCCTTCTCTTTTCACGATGAGACCTGGAGGATAAACGATAACTGCCAAATACAACTTTCATATCTGAATGAGAACGTGGTCCATCATGGCCTTATATAGGGCCATGATGGACCGAATACACAGTACACATTGGGGCCCAAAAAGGGAACCCTTTACAACACTAAACATGAGAAACATGGGAAAATAATAACGACACTCGAAATAAAATAACAGATGAAATGCGACAATACGGACTCATCATGACAAGTACGGTGAACTCGTCATGACTAACACCAACATGAAATCAAATGACTGAAAACAGATAATTAATACACGGTGATACAAACGCGGACATGCTCTACCTTGGGTATTTAAACCCCGGCGTCTTCACGGACGCTTTGGCATGCCGGTCAGGCTGGCCACCAACCAACGGTGATGCTGATGACAACGAAGACGGCTCCTCTAATGATTCATAGGGATCATCTGGATGCGCTCGATCAATTAGACAATTTAAGATAATATTCGATCATAATGAATAGTGATGAATATGAGAGAGAACTAGAGGAAGATAGAATATAATACAGTATTTATATATTTTTGTAGATACTAGAGATAATAATCAGGTGTTATAGTTAAGGATGATCTTGGTATAGGGATTCGAGAAAGTAGAGAAGACAAATAAGATAGATAGAACAGTAAAAAAAGGATTGGGGGCTAGGAGGTTTTTCATTTAATTAATATAAAGTTATGTGGAAAAGAGAACGTGGAGGTAATGATAATGTATATCAATATTTTAGTTAGTTAGTGAATAAGGTGTTATCGTAAGCAGAAGAAAGTAGCTAGTTGATAGAAGTGTTTGGTTTAGTAATAGGTACGAAGAATGAAAGGAAGAGAAAGTGTTACTTCTGATAGAAAAGTAAGGAATGATATATTTACTAGGATGTAGATTAATGGGATTGAGAGATACTTATTTGTCATTATAGTTTAAGCTTAAAAGAGTTGGGTAAGAGAATAGTGACTATCTGGTCCATAATATAACTTATTAACAAAATAGATATAAAGAAAGATTAAGAGAATGTGAGAGACCAATAAGATTGATTGAAGATGAATATGTATGATTTATAGGTCTATTATACTAGTAGAATATGACTTGTATAAGTATAGTATGTATTATATAGTTACATATTTTTACGGAAAAACTCATGAGAAATGAGGGTGATTGTGTCAACACCCTCCAGTTGTTCAACATAATGCCCCAATTAGTCTTAATGACAAAACATGATTTATATATGTATTTTTTAATACCGAAAAATTGGGGCGGAACTTAGATAATTGATGTATACTCTCGAATAAACACTAATAGTTGATAAATACTGCAATGAAACCAATTCATGAGGATCTAGTGAAGCAAGCTTCTCTTCTATTTAAATCAATATCAATAAACTTAATGGGTGTTGGTCAACTAGTTTTGTACCAGCCCAAGTAGAGATCCTACCAGATTTTCCTTGATTCAAAGAGCAAGGGGTGGGGGCACCAGTCTTCGGTGCCTAACCTCTGTGTACACTCTCCCTGGCTCTTCTCCTCTGTGTTGGTACAAATCCTTGTTTTATTTAACTCTCTCAAAGTGTCATCCTGAGTGGTTGGAGTCGTTGGAGAAGTGTCACTCTTCCCTTGTTGCTTGCTCTACAACTGGAAGGGTCTCGTGCCGTTTTACTTCTTCCATGGTAACATGTATTTTCAGGCTTCAAATTCTAATTTAGGTGGTTGAGAGGGGTTCTCTCAACCTTCCAAGGGATCAGATTTGATCTAACAGCTGTCCAACGGCAGTTGTATCAATTTGTGGTCCTCTCGTTAGCGATGTCTACCAGTCGATTGACAAGGGTGGCAGCAGGAGGGTGGAGAAGGATGGGACTACCCATAGCCCCTCCGATCCCCTTTGAATGGGTTCAACGACTGCAATTAAATCACAAAAATGGACCCATTCTTATGGCATACCCTTCATTCTCCACGTCAACTGCCCCATCAGCCATCCTATTAGCTGCGCATTGATGCGCACGCCATCTTGAACCGTCGACGACGTCATCCGTGCCAATGCCGTCGTCGTCGACAACTGGGTAAAGCATGCTCGTTTATCCCATCTTGCTTTCCATTGTTTTTGTTAGTCATATTTTGTTTCCCCACTCGTCAATTTGTTTTCATCACTTCGTGACACGTCTATTGTTGTCCGTGCTCGTGTGTCTTTGTCGTTGTGTAGGGAGGGGTCCTTAGCCATTTGGAACCCCTTCCTTTTCCCCTTTTTCCTTTTTTGTTGTTTTCTTCCTTTATTTTTGTAATGGGGGGAGAGCTTATATAAGGGGCCCCTAATGGACCACTGATCCCCCCCCCTTAAGAATCCATTAGGGGCCCATTAATTCCCCTATTAAGGGAAGAATGGGCGCCCTAATGGAGCATACTTGTTTTTTCTTTGAATTGGAATTTTTTGTTAATGAAAGACAAGTCTCCCCCTACCCCACCAGAAGAATGGAAGGTGAAGAAGGGAAGAGGAGAATGGGAAGGAAGCAGAAGAGGAAAAAAAGGGGAAAGGGGGCGGAGGAGAGGAGTCGCCACACCAGGTGAAATCGCCCTACGCCAAACTCTTTCCCAAATTCTTCTCCCACCTTCGGCGCCGACCCCCTTTGCGATTGTTCCCACTGATCGCATGAGAGAGGTCTACAACTATGGTTAGTGCCCCTCTCTTGCACTCTTTGTCTGTCGACTTGCTGTTGCAATTACAGCTCGCGGACGGCAGAGGAAGGTGACCGGTTGGATAATCAATCAATGTGGCATCCGGGGCATCGAATTGGGCAGTATTCCACGTTCCTTCTAGCCTACATCGGCCGATCAATCGAACCTCACTCCCTCATGAATCGACACTGGCTAGAGACACCTGAGTCTTCTCTATGAGGTAATGATTTTTTCCCTCTACGGAAAGCTACCGTGTTCCCTTGCAGCCTGCAATCTTCCACACAGGCCATCGTCATCGGTCCAGGCATTCGCTAGGCAGCCCGATGATGGTCAGGTTGAGCCAAACCACCCGCCATCGACAAAGTGCTTGGTAGGTTAAACCGGTGCCGAGCAGGTCAGATTCGATCCATCAATACCTGCCAACTCGACCCTGTCAACCAATGCTGGTCAATGACGATTGCGGTTCAGCTGCTGTCGATGGCTGATACCAGTCAATCTACATGGCCAAATTGACACTGGATGACCTATGACAGTCCGCCCAACGCCTCTCAATGAGACGTTAGTCGACCAAGAGTCATCCACCATGTTGTGGTCTCGCCATCCTGTATCACCTGTTCGCACTAGTTGTTGTCGTCGACCACCTCGATCGCACCCACCGTTAAGGCGTTATCTCACTCGCATCTGCCATTAGACCCCACTGACACCAGCCTCTAGTTCGTGACAGCCGGGCCCCTCGTCTACTTGAATTGAAGCCACACCACATGCTGTTCTTCCTCAGCCCCTCTTCACCTTCCAGCCGACGCGCTCTAGCCCCGCTCCATCGCACCCACTCTGGCTGTCATATCAACGAACAGCCTGCATGATGAGCCGCCCAACGACGATGTATGCCCTCTCTCCATTGCTTGTTATTTTACATTTTTGTAGTGTACCTTCACCTTGACTCCATCGCGCTCGGGCTAGGTAGGTAGAGAGGAAAGAATTGAGAGAAAACCACAAACATTCTGAGCGTTTCTACTTGTACAGATGATTCCGTCTGTTATGTGCGAGCCCTACAGATTTATTCCATTTGGCCGTAGACTTCTTTGTCCCTTCGACAAGGTTCGAGAGGCCACCGTCACTATCACCGGTTGACCACGTCCAAGCTTGGAGCTCGGCGCCTCCCTTTAGTCGGACCCTGTACCTATGACACGTTGGACGTCTCACGCATTGCATCATAGTTACATATTACCCAATTAAGGTTTATCATTTATCGGACGACAACACACTCGACACCCAATCTACTATCTAGGTACCGAGCCATCATACTCGGTACCCGCATGAACGACAACACTGCTGTTGTCTGGCATCACCCATGCTCCAATTTGTTGAGCCCTTGGTCCCGTTATTCGTGTCATTTGGCATGGCAAATCAGAAAACTCGAAAAAAAGAAAAAAACTGATTAGATATTACTAACAGATCTCAATGTTGAACCTTCCTTTAGAATATAGGATGGTTGAGATCATGCCCTTTTACTTAAAATGGCCTGAAAGGACACGGGCTTCGGACTGGGTTGGTTGAAGCCTGGTCATAATTTGTTCTTTTATTGTTTAAGATTGTGATCCAATGGGCCATTATCACTTTTTTGCTTCTTGGCCTGGCCTGATGTGGATCTGAAACTTAGAGGGCATTTTTGATCCCATATTGGAGAATAAAAAATAAACATGAGCATATACTTCCTTTGTTTCTTACCCCTTTTAAATTACTTAACATCTCCCATGTGCATGCACAAACCTCTTTGTGGGCCTGTTTCTAGGCCTCTAGGTGGCCTTTTATGGGTCTCTGTGTGGGGCTTTGTGTGCCAGGGGTTGAAGGCTCCTTGAGTAGTGGTGCTTGCTGATTGCTGGCTTGCTTGAATGCTATGCGCTTGCTAGCTACCGACGGGTTTGGGTGCCGCCGACTCCCTCCTTTAGCTAGTCACTAAAAAGCCCCTTTTTTGTTATTCTTTTCTTCTTTTTTTTTAATCCAATTTAAGCTTAATGCCACAACAAAAAATAATTTCAAAACATTTGCTAAATGAGATAAAAAATGGCCTTCAAGCACTAGATAGAATTTTAGTGAGAGGAAATAAGGATGTTAAAGCTATTCATGAATTATTGCATGAAAGGGGAATTTATAGTAATATAAAGATAAGATTAATTGATCAATGCAGATAATGATTCTAAGATATGTATATTTTTAATACTAAAAATTACTCTATCAACAGCCCCTTACATAATAATGATGTATAACCAAGCCAAAGTATTCCTCATAGTGCATCTTGACTTTGAAATCTTGGTCTTTATCATATGGGTTAGGTTATTTTGTTGATGAGGTATATGCTGGAAGACATTCCCACCACATCACTCTCTCTACTCACTTGGACTACTCAAGACTGGGGTCCTCTACGAGCTTCTCTATACACTAAGAAAAATTCCAATCCAGCTCTTTCTTTTGGTACTAGCCAACACCCATTGATCCCATCCTCTAGCTGAGCATGCATACTATTAGCCACTCTATTCGAGAAAGGATAGATCTATTGACTTGATTCCTTTGATTTTTTTTCATTTTTTAGCAACTTTCTCCTTAATATTTTCATTTGAGTTTTGTTTTTGTGGGGTTGGATTCACAAGGCATATTCATCCCATACTTCTCTGGCCCTTTCTCCACATCCTATTTATTACACTGCCCTTTCGTAGCTTTCACTATACTTGTAGGTGTCAAAGCATTATAAATTTCCGGTTGAAGATAGATGTGTTAGGAGCTTAGGAATGGGCCAAGAGATTTACAGCACCTCTCAAGGCTATTTGGTGAAAATAAATGACTACAAAATAGGCTCAGAAGATCTGACTGGTCATTTTCATCAACTAGATAGTATAAAGAATTGCACAATGACTCACCGTTTACTCTCAAATGAGGCACCATGGCGTTTTGATCATGATAGTGGTGATAGGGAGCACATGGCAAGACAAAAATTTATGTCTGATGAGTCTAGCTAGGTTCTGTATCCCCATGCATCAATTATTCTTATATATGATGTTCTTGAATATGAATAGTCGGGAATAAAAAGAATCGGTGATTTTAAGCGCTCCATTTTTAAGGTGGCATTGACTTCTTCCTTGATTGCTTGGTTGACATTTTGTGATACCTCCTTCAGCATCACCTTGGTATTTTATTATATAGAAAATAAAAAAAATAAAAAAAACCCCAACCGATGGCTGGTTTATTCAAAAGAAATCAAAATTCCTACTCAATCAATTCTGTTTAGGGCTAACTCTTCATATGAAGGATATAATTCAATCAACTCTTCAGGTGGTATCTCCTTCCACATATGGCTTGATCCTTTTTCCATTTACTTGTAGCCACATATTTACTTGTACAAGTTTTCAAAATCTTGGTTTCTTCTATCAGTGCTTCCTTGTCGCCACATAATGCATGTTTGTGTATGGGCCATGCCATCATGATCTCAGTTTTCATGTGAATAGTTTCAAATGTGAGGCAGTCTCACATGAGTCATTTATTATTTCCTGAAGTCTGTGAAGTTGAAGAAGACATTTCTTCCTACACCCCAAACTTTTGGGTTTATTCATCATTGAGCTTCCCTCATCGTCAGAGCATTCTTCTCAAGGTAGATTCGATGCATGCATACATTTGGGTCTACCTTTGAAGTTGGTGAGTGACCATCCTAGAGCTGGACTATGTTCCTTAAGTTAGTTCAGGAGTTTATCCTCTAGATCAGATGTAAGCAAACGGATTTGATCAGCGGTTTCTACTGCTTTTTTTGCTAAGAAAGCATATTTCAATGATGATTACAATGGATTAGGTTCCACGCTAGGTTCAACAAGCTGTAAAAGAGGACTCTCAAAGTTCTATATTTAATTTAACTCCTCTATGAATGTCTCCTCCACTACTTCCTCCATAAGCTCAATGGCGCTTACCTCATCTGTAGATCTAGATGGATCCTTTATGGGCCGTGCAATATTCAATTTTACTTTCTCATTTCCCACTTTCAATTCAGCTATTCCCTTTTACCCAGTCCGTCGTGAGTTTACTAGTTCCTAAGAAGGGGTGTCCTAATATGATTAGAGCTTGACTTAACTCATGAGTCACTTTCGTGTCGGCCACTATGACGTCAATGGGAAACTGGCGGCGTTCCACCTTCACAATGACTTCGCCAACAATTTTATGTAGTTGTCTCATGGAGCCATCTGCTATTGTAGCTCTATGAGAAGTGGTTGGGGCTCGCCTAAATTGAATTGGTCATACACTGCTTTACGCATCATGTTGACTGATGTTCTAGTGTCCAGTACTGAACTTAATAAAAATCAGGCCTCCAGTCTTGCATCTGATCAAATGTTATCTCGGATCTGTTCGTTTATCCGACATTTGATCTAATTATGTTGAACTGATGCTCTTACTCAGCTGAATTTTCTTAGTACTATGCTGAGGGGTGTGTAGTCTCTTCACAACTTTTGTGTATGCTGGACAGAATGAGTTTGATGGCATCCACAAGGGGGTATTGCAATTGTGGTTTGTTTAAAGCTCTAAAGTATTTCCTCTGTGGCTTCGGAGTTCGTTATGGTTGGCTTAGTGAGCACTATTTGAAAATGAATATGTAGAGTGTAGACTGTTGGCTCTGGATCATCGCTTTCCTCCACGACTTCTCAGTTCTTTTGATCATCACCTCTTGCATCCTTTTTGCTCCTCCTCAAGAACCAAGTCATTATAAGGATCAAGCAATGACTTTCCAGTTCTGAGTTGTGAGATGGCATTAAAATCCTGCTATTAAAATTTGGTTTACTTGACACTTTCTATGTATAGTACCTAAGTTCCTAGGGTTTGTGATGGAAGCAAATGGTGTTGTAAATTTAATTTGCCTACAATCAAATAAAACTGATAAAAGTATAAAGCTCACTCAAATGTCTAGTTAGAGTAAGGTTGTCTCCATAGGGACTGGTCTTTAAACATATATTAAATAGTTGAGTTACTACTTAATAAGGAATATGAGTGATAATAGGGATAGACAGCATAGGAACAAATAACTAGTTAGTAATTAGATATACGATAGGTGAATACATAGAATAGAATATCAAAAATTGTGTAGGTATCTTTTAATAGACACTAAATATAATAAAGAAGTGATAGACTAGATTTTATAGTTAAAGATGATATTAATATAGTTAGCGAAAAAGTAGAAAGTTACTTAATGAGAGTAGTTATTTTAATAAAAGTAAAGAAGAACAAAAATATTAGAGTAGAAATTTGCTAGCTCGAGGAAGTACTCACAGATATACTAACAATTAGATAGCTATGGAGAGATTAAGTGATTATATAACTATAATATAACTAAGTAACTACCTAGATAGATTTAGAGATTTGAAAGAGTATATTTTATCGAATATTATAGAGGTTTAATTAGCTACTATATAGTTAATATATGTATTTCATATGTTTTAATATATATGTATTATTTTTATAGTCTATTACTGAAGTTGAAGGGGTAGTTTAGTCGAACACCTTGGAGGTGTTCGACCAAATCCTTGAAAGGGGTCAAAATCAAAGAGATATATATATTTTATTTAATTTTTCTATGTTTTATATTATTTTTATGTAACCGTGATAAGAGAAATTTGGGGAAAGTAAGCAGTTCTTTTGAATGCCTCTCTGGTGTTCGACAGAATGTTCGACAGAAGTCAAGGTAAGAGAGATATTTTTTTAATGTGTTTTTAGATTTTTAATTAGGGAAGAATAGATGTAATTCCATCCTTACTCGAGAGGTGTTCAATGGAATACCTCTGAGAGGTCAAGATTAGCATAAATGATATATATGTATATACTTATATTTTTAAAAGGTTCATAAACGATAAATTTGTAGAAATCAAAAAGTATAAATCGATGAGTGCATTGAGCTGGGGGGGGGGGGGGGGGGCATGGCGAACGAGGGGGGGGGGGTCAAGAAAAAATTATTAAAAAAAAAAAATTGGTACCAGTCAGGTATGATCCTCAGACTAGATCCGGACCAACCAGCCAGTCCCCGAGGAAATGGCGTACTGTCCGTCCAGATTTGGTACGATTCCACCGGAGAACTCTTCTCTGATATTTTATTACCTTGGCCAAGGACTTCTTCACATCACCTACCTTGAGCTGTCACCTCTTATATTGAGGGTTGACAAACCCATCTTGACCACTCAATCATCTTCGTGAACTTAAAGGCTGAACGAACATTATTTAGAATCATATGATTAGAGACTCATTAGTGATAGTCCAAGTACAATTGTCCATTCACAATACATTTTTGGTGTTTCAGGTCTAGGGACCACTTACACAATCATTGCGTGAACCAACCTAATTAAAAATTTCCTATAATACCATTCAGGGATTCCTACAGATTAGTATATTGAATTCTTTCAACTAGAGATCACCCATTATCTATCCTTTGTGTCTCCACATTGCGGGCTACGGGACTGGTCATTCTCATCACATGAGTCAGGCTAGATAATCATATTCTGTTTGGATACTTTGATGTCCTTCTCAAGTATCCTTTGAATAGAAATATTTAAAACACATACTGAATGACTAGTGCTATCTGTATTACGATCAGATCATAACTCACAAAGTCTGATCATATATTCTTGGACTTTAATATAGGCATCACATGTGTACTATAATGAATATGTTTTATTAATAAACATGGAACAAGATATGAAATTTGAGATTGGCTTACAGGCCATCTATATTTTCATTTGTTATTGGCCTCCCTATAGGTGACCCTATGGAAATGCGCACATAGGCACTCTATTGATCAAAGATCAATGAGAGATACAGAGTGTACTACTAACGTGTGTAGTGGGGTGCTAATAAAGACGTGATGGATGACTTGAATGTGCTTTCTAGAGGATATAAAATGAAGTTTCCATTCTTTGAGTTAATTTATCAGCTTGGCTAACCAAGCATCAAAATAAAAATGACATGCGTGGCTATGAAAGATGAGACATCTAAGATAGTGGAAAGGTAGGCATCCTCGTGAATATCGAGTGCCATACTAGATGATCTCTTAGCATTTTGCAATTTTAGATCATTCTACCATAAAGCTACTGTTTGAGGCATTGACAAGTTGGCCCAAGGCCCTCTCATAAATAGTAAGTAAACTCATAAGCCCCATAAATCAGTTTTTACATCCACTAAGGAAAAAGATTGCATCATATGCAAATAGAGAATGCGAGATGATTGGGCACCCCTTTTTAAAAAATATGGTTGGATGAGACCTCCGGCGATCGCTCGTGTAAGTGATTGGTAGAAGACCTCTTCCATCAATATATAAAGAGGGAATAAGGTAAGGTCACCTTGATGTAGAACATGCGTGGTAATGAAGAAACAAGTAGATTTTCCATCCACCAAGAAAGATAAATGATTCTCTTGAATACCATAATCAATAAGATCTATGAATGCATTAGTTAAAACAAAGTGTCACAACCCTTTAGTAATGAAAGCCCATTCAGCTCTAGCAAAGAACTTCTGTATATCGAGTTTGATGATGACATTCAAAGCTGGCATATGAGCGTCCACTAGTTGTGCTAACTTGTGAACTAGCATGATATTTTCATGGCTCTATGGATCTTTGACAAAATTACACTACTTAAGAGGGATGCGTTTATCAAGGAAGGACCCAAGTCAGCTATAATCATTTAAAATATAATCTTGTAATATACATTACAAAGGCTGATAGGTCCGAAGTCTCTAAAATAAACTGGATTATCTACTTTTGGGATAAGTGCAAGGAAAGTGGTTTTTTAGCTTGTAGGAAAGACTGCGTATGAGGATCTCCTTGACAGACTACACTAAATCTATGCCTATGATTTCTTAACAAGCTATACAGATCTCAACTAAATATCCATTAGGCGCTAGGGCCTTGTTCCTACCAAGTGAGAAGACCACAACCTTAATCTCTAGGATCCCAGGAAGGGTTGTGAGTGTATTGTTTTCCTTTCCAGTCATTAGGTGTGGGATAGAGGAGAGCATATCCTTACTCATCTTTGTCCATTAGAAGGTGATAACAGCCTAAATTTGGTATTTATTTCAAGCAATTATCACAGTTATATGCATGTAAAGAGTCTAAAATAAGGGTGCTATCATATATTGCATGTTAAATAACTTTTCCAAGTTAATTCTAATTTTTCACTAATTTTCTGTTAATTATGAAATTTATGGAATTTATTTAGCTTAGAATAACTCTTTTCAAATGAAAATGCTAGTTATAAAAAAAAAATTAATGTTAATTATTGTGGAGAAGAATTAACGAATTTTCTGGAATTTTCTAGGATTTTATTCGATTTGTTGGGACTTTATTCAAGAAGGAAATAATTTTTTGAATAAAAAATGTATATTTCTAAGGAAAATAATAGTTTTTAAGAAATTTCTTAAGAAATTTCTTAAGAAATTCCTCAAAACAGCTCTCGTTCGTGGTTGTAGGCAATTAAAATAGTTTCAGGGCTTTATTAATATTATTCAAGATTTTTTAATGGTTTTTTAGAAAAAATGGAGGAGAGAGAAAGCAGAGGGGCATATACATAAATACTTTTGGGCGGTGTCAAGTTATGCGTGCAAATATTTTGAGGGACTTGACCGCAAAACTGCCAAGACATAGATTCCAGGGGCAATGTGGCCGAATGTTAGCCATCAGATGAGAATCTGACGTCGTAAAAAAGGTTCTTTAAGGAATTTTTGTGGGATGGTAAGTTCACCACTCATGTGGCGCATGCAAAGCGCACACATAGGCAATGACATAACAGATTTTCATTGGGTAAGGGCATTGAAGATTCACAAGTGAGTGCACTTAAAATAAATTTTTTGTGTTTCCCGGGTAACGATGCGCCATCTTCAATCCCCTTTACCGCTTTTGTGTTTCCGCATTTATGTTTTCTTTCATAATTTTCTGTTCTTCGTACCTGCGTTGTAGTGAGGGGACGTTCCCGTATGAGGATATCTTCCCCTCCCGTTAATGGGCCGAAACCCCTATAGTCCTTCCCATTCTCTATTGTAGTTTCAAGGGGCCCATCCACCTCTCTCCTATAAAGGGAATGGGTGGGCGCCCTCAACACTTTACTCTTGAATTTTTATTGAAAAGTCATAACGTCTGGAAGTTCAAGAGTCCCTCGTTGAGCAAAGGAAGAAGGAGGAAGGAGGAAGAAGAAGGGAAGGAAGAAGAGAGGAGAAAGAAGAGAACCGCCGCCGCCGTCGCTCGCCGCCGCCAAGTCGCAGCCGCCGCCGCTCGCCGCCATAGCTCACTGGCGCTGTCTCCGCAGCCCCTGCCGTCACCCACACCACCGCTCACTGCCACCCGCCGCCGCTCGCTGCCGCCGCGACCGAGCTTCTTGCACGCCCGCAGGCGTGTCGCCGCTCCGCGAGCGGGCGTGCCGTCGCAACCCGCGTCCGCATGCGCCGCCGCAACCCGCATCCGCTTGCGCATCCGCCCGCGCGTCCGCGCGCATTGCCACTCGCGCTTGCGCTCGCGGCCCTCCGCGCGTCCGCGTGCATCGCCGCAAGCACGCCAGCGCGCGGATGCTCCCCGCACTCGAGTGCGTGGCCGCCCGCGCACGCCGTTGCACCGCTTGTCCGCGCTGCCACGTCTGCACTGTGCTGACGGCCTCGCACTACCCCCTCGCTCCGTGCCGCCGTGCTCGTGCTGCTGAACCCGTGCCACCACATCTACTGCCAATCGTGCTCACCTCCTTTCCGCCCGTCCTGCCCACGCCAACGTGCCATCGCTGCCCTCTGTTACAACCCTCAGTGGGCCTACCGAGATAGCTGTTGCCAAACGCGACGAAGGTACCCCTCCTCGCTCCCCTTTCGTCTCTTATCTTTTCCAGTATACTTTTGAATTGCCTCCACCGAGCTCGGGTTAGACGTAGGTGAGAGGGACAGATTGAGAAAACGACAAAGTATTACTCGAGAGTCTTACCTGTTCGGTACGAGTCGGGTTCGCCCGTCGCTTGTGAGCATCTTAGCGGGATAATCCTGTTCGGCCGCATAGTCATTCTCGACCCCTCGGACGAGGTTCGAGAAGCCTGGACAATCCTTCCCTAGGCGACCCCGTTGAGCCCAGGAACGGCACGTCACGCGAGTCGGCACTTGCACGTACCACATATAGACTTTTCGCATTCCATCATATTTCCTTTCTGTTTATCATCATTATCCGATGACACTCTCCGTCGTTGTCCGATAGAGTTCCGTTATCGATACCGAGTCGCTACCCTTAGTGACGACCCGACGACGCCTAGACGACATCCGGCATCAATACCAAGCAGTAGTTGGGCCATGGTCAACAAGACAGCAAATCACCATGGATATTTGTAGCAAGTGGTGTTGCAAAGTACACCACCATTTGTGACCTTTGATACCAGGCTCACAACAAGCCAACTCGTTGTACTTACCCAATATAAAGCACCCAAACAAAGTGTTTGTGGTACGCATATGTCACACAAGCTTCTTCTAAAGCACGTGTTGGACGTCTTGAGGGTGCTTGATCCCTATACCCCTTCACCCATTGGTCGATATGACTTCTCCCAAAATATCCAATGATGTTGGTGGCCTCCCTCTAAGTGTCTCAGCCATAGGAATTACACACATTAGCGCTCTACGGATCGAAGCCCAATGAGAAATATAGTGTACACAAGGGTATACATCAATTTGCTAATGAGGACGTGATATATGAGTTGAACGCACCTTCTAGAGGATAGAAAATGAAGTTTCCATTCTTTGAGTGAATTTCTCAGCTTGACCAACTAGGCATCAAAATAATGATGACGTGTGACTACGAAATATGGGACACCTGGGAAGTCATAATAACAAAGAACTTCTCTCTCCTCCGAAATCGGCAATTTGCTCATAACTTTTGTGTCGGATCTTGGATTGAGCTGATTCTGGTCTCATTGGATTCAGAAGGCTGAAATCTATTGGAATCAACACAAAAATCGCCTGAAACGGATCAGTATAGCTCATTCTAGAGAGATTTTAAGTTCGAAGGTAAGTTTTTATTTTCGAATTTTATTTTTTGAAATTGGAACGATATTATACTAGACGAAATTGGGTGAAATCTGCGCTTGAATTTTTCGTCTCGAGACGAAGAATAGCAAGTTAAATTTTATTTTACATTTATTTTATTTTTCTCATGTAAAATCTTCGTTTTATTGAGCGTTCGCCGAAAAAACAACAAAAACGAAGGCACGCGGCCCGCAATCCCATGCGGGCCGCTGAGTCAGCGGAGGATCCTCGCTGGACGCCTGACATGTCAAACACGTCAGGCAACCAGAGGGACCAGCCAAGCCGCCCATCTGACGTGCTTAACACATCAAATGTTGGCGGCCTAGATATTATCAGATGTGGATCCATCGAGGCCGTCAGTGGTGACAGCCTGGATGGATCTCACGATCACAAAAAAACAAAAAACAAAATAAAAACAAATTTTAAAAAAACCCAAAAAAGTTCCGTTTTTGCGCCCGTATCCGCCTTTATTACGGCGGATGAAACTTGTCTGCTCATCCGGACCATTGGTGACGACAGGTGTCGCATGGTGGACCCATGATGGACACCACAAACGGTCAAAAAATTGGACCGTTGGCGATAAAACTACCGCCAGCGCCCACCTTCTTTGACCGTTCCACTGTGTCAGAGTCAGAGGCCGCATTAAAAGCCCATTCGACGCCACCCTCGCCTGATTTTTTTGACCGTTCTCACATCTCCCTACCGTCCGATCCATCGAAAGGCCACACGAGCGACGGCTGCGATGCAGCCAGGTCATCGGGCACACACCGCTCCCCCAGTGACGTCGCCACATCACCTGAATCAATCCCAGTCGACTCTGTCGGCTGGGATGACTCAGCACGCGACGGCCTAGCCATTAAAGGCCGAGTCGATCGGGTTGAAACGACCGAGTCGACCCTGTCGACTCAGCGACTCATCAAAGAGTCGACCCGGTCGTGAGTGACCTGGTCGACCCGGTCGCACTGGCCAAGCTGGACTGAGTCGACCCGGTCGACTCAGTCAAGCCTGACCGAGTTGACTCAGTCAGCACTGACCGAACCGAACTGGTTGACTCAGTCAATGCTGACCGAGTCAACCAGTCCACCGCTGACCATGCGGTCCATGCCGACCACCTGGTCAACATTGACCACATGGTCAACGTTGACCATGCGGTAAACGTTGACCACACGGTCAGCTTTGACAAAATGGACAACATCGCCCAAATGTTCAACGTTGACCGAACGACCAACGTCAACCAAAGGGTCAATGGAGCCCAAACGGTCAACATCGACCACATGGTTAATGTCGACCCAATGGTCAATGTCAATCAAATGGTCAACGTCGACCAAATGGTCAACTTTGACCAAACGGTCAACTTTGACCAAACGGTCAACTTTGACCAAACGGTCAACTTTAACCAAACGGTCAACATTGACCAAACGGTGAACGTTGACCAAACGGTCAACGGTGCAAAAATGATCACCATTGACCACGACGCTACCATTGACCAGCCGGTTAGTGTTGACCAACCGGCTAACTCGAGGCGGGACGATCGTGTTGATACTACGGACGGCGTTGACCAACATGGTGATTTGGTCAACCATAGTACCGCATCCTCCACACCTCCACATCATCCGGATACGAGAGACCATGTCCCCCCTACCTCGGTGAACGAGCCCCCCCCCCAAGGCCACTACTAACGGCATAGAACCACTCCCGACTATGACTTGGGCAGCGAGGGTGGCGGGCGTCACACGTACACCACCCACTACCTCACACCCAAAGCCTACTCTTCCCCCTCTTTATGATAACTCGATCCCCCCTAGGGGTTATATTGACACATAGGGTGTTCGCTTGGTTACCTTCTCCAAGGAGGAGGTAACATGTATGGCAGCGCCGTTTGCCTACACGTTGATAGGGCAGTTCGCGACGAAGCGACCGCTCATCGATGACATCACGAGAGTATACGCAACACCCGGCAACTTCCTTGGATCGGTGGTCATTGGAGCACGGAATCACCGGAGTGTACTCATTCGCTTCGAGCTGGAGGATGACTTTCGACGGGCCTGGAGCCGTACGACATGGACGACCAAGGACTGCACGATGCATACCTTTCGCCGGGTGGCCGAGCAGTCAGGGAACTCACATGATGTTTCTCCCCATTCCGTCCCGGCGTGGATAGGCTTTCCTGGCCTACGACCACATTTGTTTACACCCGCGTCATTAGAATCTCTAGCTAGTACAGTCGGCACTTTCATACGAGCGGACAAAGATGTCCAACTTTTTAGCCGTCCTGGCTATGCACGAGTATGTGTAGAGATAGACCTACTCGCCCCTCTCCACCGCATGATACTCATCCGGAATGGAGATGAGCTGATCCGTCAGACTGTGGTGTACCAAAACCTCCCGAGGTTTTGCACACTCTACACTGTCCTAGGACATGTCGCCAAAAAGGCGACGCAGACTACCCCCACGGAGGAGGAATATCTCCCATCCTTGGCTTACGATGATTACATTGCAGCCACTATCTCCGACACCCAAGGGCGACGCGCGAAACCGCCCCTCGGTTCCTGACTTGTGGTTACATCGGTGCAGCCCACCATTGCACCACCTCCGCCCCCACGACCCAGCGGGCCTACCAAGCCACCAGTGGCTAAGCCTGCCCCCACTACTTCCCAGTGGGTGAGGAAGGGTGCTGAGAAGCGCCCCAAATCCCCACCACGCACTAGAGTTCCCTCCTCCCGCAAGGGTAAGGAGGTCAGCGAGGACATGCGTACCTCGAACTCTTTCGCACTATTGATGGTCCGCGATGCCCCCGAGGCTAGCATCACCTCTTCCCCCACCCGATCTACCGCCCCTCCTCGATCACCTGCCCCGCTCCCCACGCCTTCTTCTGCCACACCTATCGCCTCGCTATCCTCCCCGTCACCACGTCCTTCCTACACTCCCACACACAACCCCTCTTCTTCTTCCCACCTTGCTCCCGCATCCATCCCCACCCCCCCTACATCACCCCCCGCACCCATCCCCACCACCCCTCCCGCACCCCCTCCGGCCCCCTCCCCTCCTGCACCCGCTCCCGCCATCCCCACCACCGCCCCCGCACCCGCTCCCGCCCCCTCACCATCCGCACCCGCTCCCGCCCCCACCCCTCCACACCCTTCACGTCCTTCCCCCGCCCCCACACCCGCCCTCCACCCATTGCATATTCCTTCTGAACAAGTGGAACGCTTGACAAACTGTCAAACCCCTTTCACTAGCTCGGAGGACAGTGCTAGCAGTACTAGCGGTACTAGCACCGGCGCGGAGGATGATATCTCCCTCTCCGAGGACTCGGATGTGGATACCCCTCCTGGCTTGAGACGCCGTTCACATGCATCACCCCCATCTTCACGCCGCACGTACTACACCCGATCTCGGGTGCGTCACGCGAGCCAATAGACTTATGATTCCAAGTCTTGTTTGGAACTGTAGAGGGATAGGTAACCCTCTCACCCAAACCCATCTACTTACCCTTATTACTAGGCATAGATTAGGCATCGTGGGGCTACTCGAGCCGATGCTTACATCGGATCAGTCCCCAACCATCGTGAGGAAACTTGAGATGGATTATGCTTACTGCCATCCATCAAATAAACTCTGGCTTCTTTGGAAGTGAGATTATTCGATCGCACTCTTGGCCGAAGGAACACAATACGTCACCTTTGACGTGCTGTGCTCCCCAAAGCCTTATCTACTTACCATTGTGTATGCTCCGCATAGACAAACTGAGCAGGAGGCCCTCTGGAAGAACTCGCCCACCATATTCACTCTCACTCGCAGCTAGTTGAACTCCCTTGGTTTATAGCCGAAGATTTCAACTGCATACGGGACATTAGCGAGCGCAAAGGGGGCCGCCCACCTCGGCTACGCTCTATGCAAGCCTTCAATGATTTTATTCACATCACTTCGTTAGTGGAACCACCTACCACCGGGGAGAAGTGGACTTGGTGCAATGAACGCCAAGCGTATGCGCGTATATACGAACGGCTTGACCGCTGTTTCACGAATAGCTCTGCATTGATGCAGTGCACTCTCACGGTAGAGCTCCTTCCGAGACTTTACTTGGACCACACATCGATTCTCCTCCTCCCGGATTCGAGTCATCTGATCCGCCGCCCCCCATTCTGCTTCCAAACCATGTGGTTGGAGCATAGTGATTACCATAGATATGTACGTAGTCATTGGCACGGTTCCATTTCTACGTCACCTATGGAAAACTTTAGTTACCGTCTGCGCAACCTCAAGTTCCACCTCAAATGGTGGAACTGCCATGTCTTTGGAGACGTCCATTCCCCGGTAGAGGAGCTTAAACGGAAATTGGTTGATGTCGACCGTCACCTACAGGAGTGCTGGACATATGACATGGGGGAGCGACAGCTACGACTTAGAGAGCAGCTGGAGGATGCTATGCGACGACAGGAGATTTTTTATCTCCAAAAATCGCGTGTCCAATGGCTGCTAGAGGGTGATAGGAACACACGTTTCTTTCACGCCTCGATCCGTCACAGAGCCCACCCGAACTATACGACCTTCCTCGAGACGCATGGACAGGACCCTATCCAGCTAGCAGGTGCAGGCGTGGAGTACTATCACTCCCTCCTCTCCTCACAGCCCACTGTTATGAGCGAGGATATTCTCACCTCCATCCCCCCCTTAGTGACCAATCAGGAAAATGCACTTTTGCTAGCTACCCCGACGTGCGCGGAGATCAAAGAGGTAGTGTTCTCCTTGGGCCGTAACAAAGCCCCAGGACCCGATGGCTTCACTACCGAATTCTATAGGGCGTGCTGGGATGTGGTAGGCACCGACTTGGTCCTAGCTATCAAGGAAGCGTTCCAACATAAAGTCTTCGCAAAGAGTTGGAAATCCACTTTTTTGGCGCTTATTCTGAAAGTGGACACCCCCACTTCCTTCCGTGACTTTCGTCCGATCAGTCTTTGTAATGTATGCTATAAAGTTGCATCAAAGATCATTACAAACCGACTTGGACGCTTCCTTGATAGACTTATCTCGCCAGAACAGTGTGGCTTTGTCAAGGGTCGACAGATCCATGACAGCATCACACTAATACACGAGCTAGCCCAATCAATAGACACTCATATTCCAGGCTCTAACGTAATCATCAAGCTTGATATGGAGAAAGCCTTTGATCGAGTTGAGTGGAACTTCCTCCTCGAAGTGTTGCGCCGCTTCGTATTCACTGATGCGTTCATCGCACTGGTCGATGCTTGCATCAGGGAGAATCACTTCTCCCTCTTGATGGATGGAAATTCCACCGGCTTTTTCACGGCTACACGGGGACTCAGGCAGGGTGACCCTATCTCACCCACCCTCTTTATATTGATGGAGGAGGTCTTTAGCCGATCGCTCACACGGGCGATCAACCAAGGCCTCATCCAACCGTACTTTACGAAGAGGGGTTGCCCGATCATCTCTCACTCCTTATTTGCTGATGATGCCATCCTGTTCCTTAATGGATCTAAAAAATCCATCAAGGAATTTATGAGTGTCCTTACAGCGTACGAGCAAGCCTCCGGCCAACTCGTCAACGCTTCGAAGAGCAGATTTATTGTGGGCCCGTCCACCACTCTGAGGCGCTCTGGGATCATTCATCACTCCACACGATACTCACAAGGACAGCTTCCATTCGACTACCTTGGATGCCCTATCTTCCTTGGCCATGCTCGTCATCATTATTTTGATGCCGTGCTAGGCAAGCTAAGGAAGAAACTAGAGGGATGGAAACTACGTTTCCTCTCCCATGGAGGCCGCATCCAACTAATCTGACATGTCCTCATGAGTATCCCGCTACACACTTTGGCGGTCCACTCACTATCACTTACGGTTCTCCGCTCTGTCGAACGCCAATGTGAACGCTTCCTATGGTCTGGTCATTTTGAGGGGGAGCGACGTCACCATTGGGTTTCTTAGGAGAAAGTATGTCGGCCGACGCTCGAAGGGGGTCTAGGGATCAGACGCCTCTCGGATGTCCAAGACATGCTTCAAAAGAAACTGGTATGGCGTATGCGTACCACCCACTCCCCATTAGGGAGTTTCATCTTAGCTAAATACAAAGAATGGGCCCGACGCGAGCTTGATATTCGGGGCACCAAGCGATGGCAGACATGGCAGCGCCACTGGCTTGAGATGAGTCACGTGACCCGTTGGCACATCGGCCGAGGCGGCATTAGCGCTTGGTACGACACCTGGCATGCTGATGCGGCGCTCGCTTCTCATCCTCAGTTCGTACCACACCGTGTGCGCCTCACAGTGTCCGAGTTGCTTAGAAGCAACACACCACACCTATGGGAGCAGCACGGCCTTCCCTTGGCCACTTTATCCGAGGTCCAGACTACCCCTCTTGACCTTAGTCCTGATTGTGCCATCTGGACACTCACACCCCATGGAGCATACACGTGTCGTTCCTCGTGGGAGCATTTCCGTGTGAAATCTCCCCCATAGCACTGGGGTCAGTGCATTTGGCATCCGGCGATCCATACACGTGTCTCCTTTTTCCTTTGGAGACTCCTCCACCGAGGCCTCCCGACTGACAACCGAGTGGCTCGGATAGGCTGTTCTCTTAGTTCGCTCTGCCACTACTGCCCCACTCTCCCGCACACAGAGACGATAGATCATCTTTTCTTCTATAGCGAGACTGCAGTGGACTGCTGGCGTCTCATCACCGACTGTCTTCATCCTTTGACACCGTCTGAGTGTTTCGGCAAGTTTATCCTCATGCCGACTCGCTCTGCACGAAGCCCCATCCTCCCCATCACCATAGCTTATCTTCTATGGGAGATTTGGAAAGGGCGAAATTCGTCTCGTTTTGCAGGTACACCTATGCGAGCTGTGGACATCAGGCGTCGAGTTCAGCTGTGGCTTTGACGCATTCAGCCTCTCCTCACACCGCGAGACACCCGATCACCACTTGCATGCGACCTCCTCCGCTCTATTGGCATCCCGGTGACCCCCCTCGCCACCCACATCCAGTATCGAATAGTTTATTGGCTCCCACCGCAAGTAGGCTTTCTCAAATTGAATGTGGATGGTGCGGCGAAAGGGAACCCAGGGCCAGTAGGGGGCGGAGGCGTCCTACGCGATCACACAGGGAGCCTCCTTCTTGCCTTCTCTTCTTTTAATGGCGTACAAACTAATATAGTAGCCGAGGCTATGGCGAGACGTGATGGTCTCCTCCTTTGTGAGGAACGGAAACTTCATAATATAGTCATGGAATCGGACTCACAGATATTAGTTGATATGTTTCATACAGGCACATGCTCTCAGTGGCGACTACGTCGAGTGTTGAATGACATCATGTGGTGCCGCTCGCGTATCGCGTGCTTTCGTCATCAACTGAGAGAGAGAAACCAGACAGCTGATGCCCTCGCTAACCATGCGGTACACGCTCGCACCCACTCCACTCTTTTCTATTCTTGGCAGGAGCTTCCGCCCATGGCCCGAGGATGTCATTGGCTCGATCGTCTTGGCTTGCCCTCCCTCCGCACACGCCGCCTCCTCGCGACGCCCGGCCCGCGGGATTGGAGGATCGCCTGGAGCGCTGGTGTACGAGGCGTGGGCCGCGCCCACCTCGACTAGAGCGTCACTCTGCCCACTCCGAGCACACATGACGACGACGAAGAACCACCCCGACTAGAGCGCCACCAAGCGCTACAATGACCTCGTGGTATTGCTCCGGAGAAACGACGACGAACACACTTCCTCGAGCGTCCGCGAGCTATCACTCATGTATCTTTTCTTTTCCCTAACTATGGGCGTTGACGAGTGGGATCCGAGTGTAATTGGGATATATATACTCGATCCACGCCCACAAACATTGAAAAACACTACACTTTATAAATAAAAAACCCCCTGGGTGGCACCCAGGGCACGGCTGGATCGGACTACGGGCACAACCCTAGGGTTGGACGTACCCGGCACCGTGATTTTTGCCAAAAAAAAAAGAAATATGGGACACCTATGATAGGAGAAAGGCAGGCATACTCGTGAATATCTAGAGTAATGCTAGATGATCTCTTAGTGTTTTACGGTTGTAGATGGTCCTACCCTAAAGCTATTATTTGAGGCATTAAATAGCTGGTACGAGGTCCTCTAATACATAGCAAGTACACTCATAAGCCCCTCAATGTATTTTTTAGATCAATTAAGGAGAATGATCACATTATCTACAAATAGAGAATTCAAAAAATATGGTTGGATGAGACCTTGGGTAATTGCTCGTGTGAGTGAACAGTTGAAGACCTCTTCCAACAATATCAAAAGGGTGGCTGAGATATCGTCACTTTGTCTTAGACTGCGCGTGGTAGTGAAGAAATGACTGGAGTTCGCATCCACCAATAAAGAAAAATCAGTCTCTCTAATACAAGCATCAATGTAACTCGCCACACTCTGGTAAGGAAAGTCCATTTGGTTCTATCAAAGGCCTTCCCCATGTCGAGTTTGGTGATGATGTATGTACCCCGAATATGATAGTCCAATGACTGTGCTAACTCGTGAACTAGGATGACATTGTCATGGATCTATCGGCCCTTGACAAAACAACACTACCTAGGAGTGATAAGCCTATCAAGGAAGATCCCAAGTTTATTTGTAATGATTTCAGATATAATCTTACAGCATGCATTACTTAGATTTATGTGTCAAAAGTCTCTAAAAGAAATTGGATAACCCCTTTTGGGATAAGCATTAAGTAAACGGATTTTCAGCTTCTAAGAAAGGCTTTGTGTATGCAGATCTCCTTGATAGACCGCACTAGGTTTGTTCATATGATTTCCAATAAGCTATGTAGAACTCAGATGAAAAGCCATCAGGCCCTTGGGCTTTGTTCCTACTAAGTGAGAAGGCCACCTACTTGATGTTTGTGCGCATATGAAGGGTTGTGAGTATGTTGTTTTCTTGGTTAGTCACTAGGTGTGGGATTGAGGAGAGTATATCCTTGGTCATCTCTATCGACTTGGAGCTAACTGTTGAATTATGTTGCAGGCATAACTTCAGAGGGGTGGTGAATTAGGTTGTCCTCTAGACCTTTTAATTTCTTAAGTGAGCTTTACTACAATCCTTGATTTTCTTCGTCATTGTTTAAAGATGATGATTGAGGGAAAGATGACACTCAATAATTTTATGCAAGTTAAGGCTATTCCCTTACTCCTATCCTGGGATATCCAGCCGAATTCTTAATCAACCCCTAACCAAGTATTTATAGCTCCCCAAGTATCAACCCTTAGCCTTAGCAGGTTCATACGCCTTCTCATTTGGCCTACTATGCCTTTATCTTGAGATACACTTATGTTTGTACTTGGATTCACCAATGTAGTGTGTTCAATAATCAATATGCTTCACTGAACACTCTCACAATAAGTAAGAGAATAATACTTGATAGATAAATCAACAACTATCAATTTGGTAATTTCAAATATTTTGATCACTGCATGTTAATGATCAATCACACATATTAATTTTCAATTGAAACAACCAATCAAAGGTTGTTTTATATACTAAAAAATGACTCTTTCAATACCATCAACAGCTCACCTTAATCAAATTTTCAACAGAGTTTTGTGTCTACTTCAGCAAACTCTCATGTTTACCTGCCTAGTGGAAATTCAATGCTTGAAGGATAAACAATACAAAACACAAACTTAAACTCAAACCTGGAATGATTTGTGCAAATCCTTCAATTGTCTTCCTTCTTCTTTCTTTGTCAATTAGGTGGTTACTTTCCTGCATCATTAATCTGTCCCCAACACACAATGGAAAATTCTCCAAAGTATTGCGTATTGATTTCTAGGGTTTGATCACGATCAATCCAAGCTAAACTTTATTTAATCCAGTTCAAAACAAAAATTGGTATCAAACTAGATTCACTGATTATGGGTAGATTTTGATCAAATGATCTTGTTAAAGAATAAATGCTATGATCCAATATTCAGCTGAGGTTTTTAAAAAGTTCAAATAAACAATCAGCAGATATACAAAATTAGTTAAGATATAGGTTATCTATCTCAAACTTTGCTTGGATGATCCACCTTGGTTTCCAAGATTAATCTCACTTATTCTGTCAATTCATGAATACCCTAGAATGAAGCAAATTTCAAACAATTTCAGTAATGTGCGTCAGAATTCAATCTCAGCATGGGACTGGCTTCAAAGTGTTAATTTCAATAAAAACAATTTGATTGACCCAAAATTAATGTTCAGATGAAATTGATCAGACTTGTAATTTCATTCAAGGGTTAATGATCTAATTGAACGATTAAAATTTAGTTTCACATTATAGAATTATATTTGATGCTCTCATCAGATATATATATATATATATGTGTGACTAAATATGCATGTATATTATTGATTCTATGTGGAGAATAATGCACCCTACTAATACCCCAACGATACTCAAATAATTTTTACCAAAGCTTAATCTTGAACTATTGAATATTTTTCTGCCTCCAGCACCTCGTCAAGAGGTTCCTCAGCTAATCCTGGAATCAAGGATTACAAAAACTAACACTCAAAAAACCAGAAAGATCTTATCGAGTTTCTTCTGGACAATCTAGGTCTCACACGTTCATCTTAACGGATTAGCTTAGGGACCGTTCTGGAGGAGTCTTCCCCTCTTACTCGACTCGTACTCAGGAATTTCTTTTCTCTCAAAAGAGATCGTCGTTCTTCATTTTGCTTTATTTTGAATGGGATCAAAGTTCTTTGTGTATCTCTTGAAGAATGCACACATGGTCAAGAGAGCCAAAGGCCGCCATTTCCCTTTTTATTGCAAGCATCCCAGCCTAATGCCTACAATTGCATTGCGTCGTGTAATGGCTATTCTTTCAAGGGTAAAATAGTGAAGATAATGAACATAATTAAAATTCATTAATATTTGTAAATTACTCTATGAACTTACCCATCCAAACATTACTTTATGCACCTGAAAAATCCAAGAAAATTAGGATGTCGTTTGTGTAGATTTCTTGCTAAGAACCATTTTGATTATCAGATAATACATAGGGAATAATTTTAGTCAACTTTAACCTAGTGTTGCATATTAATATAGTTGACTTCTTATTTGCCTTGACAGAATCATTGTAAATTCATCAAAATTACCAAAACTCAAGATTCATGCTTAGGCATCAATCTTCAGTAAGAAGGGAACGAAAGTAGGTAATACCAACTATAGCCTACTGTTTTGGATCCTGATTATATGTCACTAGTAGGGTCGCATAGTTATTTTTAGATTGATGTCAAGTCGAGGCATGAAACAAGTACATATCTCTATAAACCTCTCTATGCCATTGGATACGTGATTTACAGAGATAGTAAAACTTATGTCGTCGCAGGGCATGATCAAGTTGCTTGATCATTGTTATCTTCCACTTCCAAGCTGCAACTATCAAAGCTCCTTGAAGGTGGAATTCAATTGTTACGAGCTTTATCGTTAGCATCTAAACCTATGTGTACACCTCTTTGAATGCATGTCTTTTCCACCATTTCAGGTGGACTTTTAGATTCCTCAATGGATAACTAAAGTTCTCCATTCTTGATGTAGAAATCTCTCCATTCTAGTGGTGTTGCACAAAGTTTTGAAAAGCCTCATGCTGGAGCCACTTGGCATAGAACTGGAATAGAGGTCTAGAGACTCTAGCACTCGTTTTCAGCAGGAGGATCAGCAGGCGATAACATGCATTTTTAGTAGCCTAATATGATCATATTTACATGTCTGTTTCCAGTCAATTACTTATATATGTATGTTATCAACCTTAAAATGATGAAATTTATTTTCAGAATGATATTCTAAATTTTCTTTATTTTTATATATTTTTTGAGATTTTTTTGACAGAAGATTCTCAAAGAATATGATTTTTTTGGAATTTTTTCACATTAAATTAGGAAATATACGATTTTTAAAAGTCAAATTTTTTATTTATTTGATTTTTTGGACCTTTATTTTATTCAATGTAAACTTTAGAATATATTTTTGGTTTTTTTTTGCTTTTCCTGGCGCAGGTGATTGGTCCAATAAAAAGATGCTCTTTTTTGGTAATAAATGCACTCCATAGACAAAGAAAGAGATGATTAAAATAATACTTCTTTATTTCTTTATCTCTCTTTGTAATGATCAACAATGACAGCTGGGGCGACATGTACATGTGGTGCACAAATGTCAATATTCCATTGGATAAAAAGGGGCAAATGGCTGACGTGGTGCACGTTGTCGTGTCACCATGTCAGCTAGGAGATAGTATATTATAATATATTTAAATAATATAATACTATTGTTTATTTTTTATCTTTTTCCCAGGGCAACACGTGACGTGTAGAGAGCTGTTGATCACCGCTGACAAAGGAATCTCATCCAACTATCACATTTAATGCTTAGACAAGGCAAAACCTGAGCTAAATGGTGTGACGACGGTGACGAGATGAGGAGAGAGAAACATTTGAATTAACTTCGACGGCTAGAAATCATCCAACTTTGAGGATTGATATTTGAGGATTCATAACTTGGATTGAGCTAAAATTTTTAGGGCAGCTTTGTATTTTCATCATCAATATATGCATATGGTTGGATACATGAATTGAGCCCTCGATATTTGTAAAAAACCATCTTTAAGCTCACTTCCTGAAGTGGGGAGGTTGATCTGCTGTAGGAAGACGCCATCATCATGGTGGAATATAGGGATCCAAGGTTAGCCTTTTGCCATACATTGAATCATCTCTAACACTAAGTGCATTCATCATCATCAACCATCATCCTATCCTTCATCTAACATTCATCTTCATTCATATGCACCGTCATCTTCCCCATCCATCCTCACCTTAACCTTCATTCAACATGCACCCGACACTGTGATGATCGCTTCATGCTTGTGTTTCCTTCTTATTCAAAGAAACACATATCACTACCTCTTATTTTTAACATCTTTCTACCTCATTCTCTCTATCTCTATCACTGTATCCCCTTGGGTGTACACCAGCTACCATGCCGCTGTTACGAACCTGTCTCACTTTCCATTATTGTCCATCTATATCCCGAATTAGTAAAACCCTACTTAGCCATATCACATCTTATCTTTCACTCTCATCACATATTCACTACCGTATGCATAACGCTTCTCATATTCACTTCAAGATATGAGGTCGGACTTTCCCTAAAATATGTTCCTTGTGGAGGCGAACCTTACTCATCACTAGCTAGTTAATTTTTTTACGAGTATAGGTTTATAAATTTTATTCACTAAACTCAAATTCTCAATGATGTAATTCTTACCCCAATTTTGAGTTTATCAAAGGCGGACCAATGGGTGATCAAAATAATACAACAGTATACGTGTAACGATAGCATTGCATTAGGGTATTGTTGTTTGTAAAACAGGAATCAAGTTGCTTGTAGATGGCTCAATGCACCATGTCCAAATCTTGCCCATAGTAGGTGGCTAAATGAGTGATGTATGGTCTATGAAGTCATTGAACGCCTACTTGGACCTCGACCTAGAGGGTCACCCACCCTGGCGTTGGGTTGGGACGGTTGGATGCAAAAGTGGGGGTGTGAGGGTGGATGTGTAAGAAGGGGTCTCGAATGGGGAGGAGGGAGGGGATGTAAGGGACCATGCATGGTGGGACTAACGAATGGATCATATCCTTATTGACGCAATCAAACAAATTTACATCATCTGGATGGACTGCATGGACCAAACAAGCTGTGAATAGCCATACCAATTTAATCAGGAATGATCGAATCGATCTGGTTAGGAGTGTCTAGAATGACCAGGACGGGGGTATCAATCACGTGTGGCACCAATGATACGAGGGTAGTGATCAGTTCTAGTATAAGAGGAGCTATCGCATCTTGTTTATTTAGGTTAATCAGGTCGATCAGGTCGATCAGGTCTAGATCAACTCGACTGATTAGCTATGGTTTGACCAAGTTGATTGGTTCCATTTCACCATTTAATGCAATCACAAGAGTGGTGCTCACTAGACCCATGAGAGACTGGTAGTTAGATGTGGCCACATTGGCACATCCAACAGCGAGTATGCATATCCCTAGCTTTATGGATGCAATGTGTTCATTTGGTTTGTTAGATGTGTCAAATGGATGCTGGTGCGTCTCTTCAAGAATGGTCTGGCTGGTCGATCAGCCGTCCAGTGTCTCGGACCATCGAACAGGAGCTCTTAAAAAAATTGCCGTGAAATCTGTCTCTTTAAAATCATAGAGAACCTACATCAAAGCTTTAACCTGTCCAACCAAGAGCTCTCTTGTTTGGAGTCAAATTCAATAGATATCTTCCCTAAAAATCCAATAAAACTGATTTGAGTGTGATCTGAGATTGAACAGGGGAAAGATGCACAAAAATGGCAAAATTCGTGAGAGAATAAATCTTAACTCTTCAACCCACCCAAACAGAAATTATAATGATCCATTTGCTATGTTTTTTGAGTTGAATCCAATACAATTCAACCCTAAAAATCCAACAAAACTAGTAAGAGCATGATTAGATATCAGATGACAAATTTAAGAGCCAAAAACTGAAAACACAAGAAACAGAGAGGTTCTACTCGAGGAGAGAGAGAAAGTTCTAAGTAGACTTTTAATATAACCTAGTGCCCTCTTATCTTCATTTAAAATCAGCCAAATAGTAATATGAGGACCTATTGTGCTTGATGGCAACCCTTATTGAGGCATGCATTGCTTTAAACATTCATCAAAGTTCATATTCAAGCATTTAACTAAAATGCCCTTAATGTTTAATCTTTAGTCTCAGATCCAAATTTCTCATTAGATTATCTTACAAACGTGAATCTAAAAGAAAAGGTAATTTTCCCACCATTTTGGCATGGCCTAATAGCTAATGTTTGTGTAAGAAATGTCCCATGTGATAGCAGTAGCTCCTGGTGCCCTCACATAATGTCAATGGAACTCTGTGGTCTATGTGTAGCCATTGCACATCATCCACCAACATCACTTATTACATTGTTTGGATTTGCTTTAACCCATAAGTGGAGGCCTACATGCCACACACAACCTAGATGTCATAAACCAGGTCAGACCCATTTCATATGTCATCAGGGGCATGATCATTGGAAGAGCCACATGTGGTGTAGATTAGGTGAGACCCCATTCATTCATTCATTCATCACGAGGCCCTTGATGAGCTTAACATCTACAGATCAGGTTTTACTAAATCCCCAAATTTATGGGACTCAGGTGATAAGACACACTATCTGAGAGGTCATGTCATGTGCTTGCTACACTATGTTGAAGGCTTTGTGATGCAAACAACTGTACTACATGGTAGGTTGTAGCAATCGGTTGGCTATGCCATGGGTAAGGGTTCAAGTTGGCACTGTTGACTTAGGTGGCTTTGCCACAAAGGTGCAACTATGTGAGGGAACAGGTCATGTGTCTCGAGGTAGTGGGAAATACAGCACATCCCTTTTTACGAGACCACTCAGGCCACCTGGCCAGCCCAGGTCATAACATGATAAATGTAATGTTACTTGCATACCTTTAGTATGATTTATACTTGTTATAATTGAGTTGAAAACATTGTCTCTGGATTATTTGAATACTAAATACTATTTTCTAAACTTTACATTTATGTACATTATGGAGAGTTTAACAAGCCCTGCTTGACATCATTGAAATCATGTACTTTAAGTACCGAATAATATTTTATAGCTTTTTTAGGGCATACATTTGTAGGAACTAAATGAGGAAAACTATTGTGCTACTAAGCCTAAACGGGTCATATCTGGTTTCACACCTTCAAATGGTAAATCGTAGGAGTAAGGGGCCAGGATCTGATGCCCCCATGAAGGCCTAAAAATGTCTGAAAATGGAGCAGAAACAATTTAAAATGAGAAGCTCTGAACCAATGATAAAAATGAGAAAAATGGACATCAAAACAGAATATAAATCTTAAATAAGTATTGGGTTTCAACTATCCAAATGCATAAATATTATTTTTAACCATATTTTTCCACCATCATGGATGTGCTCCAGAAAGTCTCTAGACAGTAGGATAAGACATTCTCCATGGCCCAAGTTATTGGCCTGCTTAATGTAATTCTTCCGTTGTTAACTTTCAATATCTTCTTTGTTTGGATTGAAAAATGACTAATATGGGCACATTGTATGTTTCAAGGCAGGGCATTATTCATGGCAGCGTCAAGAGAATTTTCAATGGTTAAAAAGCTTAGATCCATACTTCCCAATTCGCCCCATCAATTTTCCCCTTCAACCCCATCATCTTCAGCATTAATTTTACTTTTTTGTCTAACTCTTCATTCTCACAACTTTATATCTTTAGAACTAGCTCTTTCACCATATAAAATCAACTAGCTGCGGCATCAAATTCTGTCTGAGTAACTAACCTCAATATGTTTCTGTTTCCCTATGTATCTCCATTGTATTACCTTTTTTTATCTATCATGCTCCTCTTCCTCTGTCTCTCTAAACCCCTCTAAATCTTCAGTTATCTACTTAAAGAAATACCAAAAATACATATTTAACATTTTAAAAATAGGTTTTGTCCTTCATCCACCGTCAAACACATTTGCATGGGCTACACATACAACTATGAAACCCCACTATGGGAGGATAAGTTTTAGATAACTCTGAAATCACCTGGAAAGGGTAGCTTACTAGTTGGACAAAACAATTTGCTCATTGGCCCAACCATCGCCGACTAAGAAACTAGAAGTATAGGCGTTGATGCAGTTAAATTGGATTCACAAATTAGAAATAAATCTAAAAGAACAAATGTAATTCGTATATATTTGTTTTAACCTTGAATGCGTGAAAAATGTCTTAAATCATGTTTACTATTCCAAATTTTTTCTTTAAAATTGGTTTTTTTTAATTTGATAAAAATAATATATATATTTCATTTTTTGAATAATAAATAAAATTAGGAGAACATTAAAAAACAATTTGGAAATTTCTTCCATTTGTTTTAAAAAATATATCCTCAAAATTTTAATAGAAATTACCAAATTGAAAATTAGATGACGTAGTGAACTAATTTTAATCTCTAAACTCATTTCTTTTATTTCCAACCAATGGCAAAAGCCCAGTGTCAACTTTTACCCTATATTAGTTACTGTATAAAGATAATATACTATTGACTTGAAATTTTTCATAGATATTTTTTACTAAGAGGAAGTTTATGCAGCAACATAAAACACACAGATTAGCACTCATCACCACCCCACTCATGTGTATAAGTCTCACTACCATTGGGTGCAAGAGAAATCTGGTTGCGTTGTTCCCACTATTTCAGGACCCATTATGAACTCAGGGTCCCGAACTGCAGCCCACTTATTTCGTGACTATTTGTGATCTATCTAAATAATAAACATTTAGAGTATCAATAAGCTAGTCATATATAACCTGTATGATACAAAAATTTACTACAATTAAATAAGTAAAATAACCTATAATATCCATGATCTAGTGATTTAAATCTTGTGTAATATCAAATTTATCTAATATTAAGTTGATAAATAACATACAATATCACTACTATATAGACTTAAAGTAGATATAAGAAAATTAATATAAAGCAATATATAAATTGTAGAAACTTGGTAAAGTATGTTTTCAGTTTTCTTACTTGTATAAATGAAAATAGATTCTATTTAACTTCATTAATTATGCATCAGATTAGAAAATCCATAGCTTAGGAATTGTTGAATGCAATAGTATAAAATTCAATTATTGAAATTATATGCTGCTTACTGAAAATATAAATGATCATGCTGAAAATTCAATAAATAATTAAAAAAGCCTCATATGGTCTAATGTAGGTACCCATTAGCATTAATTAAAACTGTAATGTTTCATTGGGATTTTATATGTGATCACGTATGTTCCATGTAGGCTCACATCTTTATACCCCTTATGTAAAATGTATATGATGCATAAGAGAGACTCATCTCCAGGTATGATACTATGAAAAAGATTTCATTATATCTTACAATCAAGATCAACCTCTTACTATGGGTGGTTATTTAGAGCTCAGGATCCCCAATACTTTTAATCCTACACGAAAGTCAAAAACAAACTCTTTTCCTGTTTATCACACAATGTAAACAGTGAACCAAAGAAGTGTGGGAGGTAAGGAGCAAGAATGGAAAGGCTATACTAGGCTAGCAAAAAGGGTGGTATTGTGCAAGCAAGATGAAAGGGAAAAACACCTGCAAGAAAGTGATGAAGGGTAAAAATGCAGAGATGACATATTTTTTTGGGTGTATTCCATTATTATAGAAAGTTAAGGTTGAAATGTTTGAACTTTAGAAAGTTTAGGAGAAGCCAACATCAGAGAGACTTATATTGAGCAAAAAGCGAGAAGCAGGAAGAAACTTCTTATTGAAACTGTGCCAACAACATAAAAACTTTGGCAAAACAATAAATAATTAAGCTGGAAAGGAAAATCTCAATCGCCTAATTATCCCTTGCTTACGTAGTTTGCCTAGCCCATACATAGCCTATCTGTTTCTCTCCCTACAAATATTCAATCACACCAATCACATATCATTCTAGCATTATCATAAAATGAAATTGAAACAAGCGGAAAGCAGAAAGGATATGAACACGAGAGGGGGAGAGAGAGAGAGAGAGAACGAGTCAGGAGGAGCGGGAGGAGCGAGAGGAGCGTCCGCTGGAGTCAGAGGGCTCCTTCTTCCAGATGGCCTCAATGTTCTGAAGGCATTTCAAAGGCCTCACCTAGAAGACCAAGCACCCAGGGAGAATAAAAAATGAATAAAAAGGAAATCCCACCATTGATTAAATTTCATTCCCAAACGGGCTTATTCTTACTAGAAGAAGCCACAACAGCGGACCACCCCCGATGACCTATCATTCTGCAACACCAAAAATCCAACCACCAGCGCCTATTTTAGGGAATGCTCGTGGAACAAACACGCTTCCCAATCAAAGAACAGCGGGTGAAGCAACTCATCTCGCGTGTTACTAGGGTTCATGGAAGGATGACAAATGGAAGGATCCAGAACCTAGTCCATCATTCCGAACAGAAAAAAAAACAAAACCGGGCTGGTTTCCATCTCATTTCATCATGAAACTCCGCTCCGTTGGATTATATTACAGGCATCCCTCCACTCGTTCCGTCAACACATCCATCAAGTCCCTCGGACAGAACGGACGACAGATTCTGTTCTGTCCTGTTCGGTCGCATTTCTTCGTAAAACTTTGTTCCACTTAATGCACTTGACCAGATGGCGCTCCATCGCAGTCATCAGTCATCCATTCTGACCAGGGAACAGAAATGGAACTTAAGGCTTCGTGCCTCAAGTCCAGTTCCATCATCAGGTACTTGTAATGTGGACTAAGTTTACAACCATCCTCCATCCATTCCATCGTCCATTTTGTCCAGACCCTCACACAGAAACAGAACAAACTACAGACTCTGTAACGGATGCCTTAACAGATCTCTCCATTCCATCATTTATCTTGTCCTAACCCTCAGACAGCAAAATGCGAGCCCTGAAACGAATGATTGATAAGAAGGCCCATTTAGTACCCTTAGGTCCATCCCAAACCATTGTCCATTTCCGAACCCTATTGTCATCATCTTCTAGCTATCACAATTCATCTCTTCATGCCTTACTTCACCATAGACATAGAGTAATATACCAAGGTCCACGACGGACCTTGAATTTTACATACCCCAGAGGAGGAATTGGAGAGAGAGAGATAGACATCTAATAAACGTATGAGAAAATTATATAGAGAGAAAAATACCTTCCAACGCTTCTTGTGGGCCAGATGATTCTGAATGGTGGAGAGACGGGATATGATCAGTCTGAATGTGGGTCTCTTGCTAGGATCCTCATGCCAGCAGTCCTCGATGAGTCTGAAAAATCCTCCAATTTCATGTATTATTAAGAAAAAAGTATGACTTTTGTATAGATCAGGTTGTATTGAGGCTTATTACTCTCTCAATCCATGGGCGTAGAGCTTCGGAGAAGCTTTGAAGGGAGGTCGCTGCTTTGATGCGTATGAGTTGGGTACGTCTATCTCACTTGTGGCAGAGAACGGAATACAGCCCTCGATCATCTGTCAAGTTTCAAGAAAAAGAACAAAATAAAATGGTTCAAATGCCCACGAGTAAAAGTTTCCCATCATCAATTTACACTCCCAATTACCTCCTGTAGAATCAACGCAAAAGAAAACACATCCACTTTTGTGTCATATTCCTTGCGTAAGAAGACCTCTGGGGCAACATAACGGCCTGATAATTATGGACAAGAGGATAGCATCAAATCAAAAAAACAAAGATTGCATGCGATAACTACACTCCAAAGGTAAAAAAGACCATTGATCTTTAATAAAAGAAGAAAGACATTGCGTTTGATAGCGTTGATGACGATGGCGATGATGAGTATGAAGAAGATGATGAGTAGACAATGATGATAGTATCAAAAAACCATCGTCTATGAAGATGATGATTCTTCCGTCCCCTTCGTGTTGTAATCATGTGAAAGAGAATCCAATACCGCTTCTCTTGGTCATTTGTATCTGAATAAGCCGAACTGGCCCCTGCAGATATCTTTGTTTGCTCATGGCCTTGACAATGTTGAAGATTCGTCAGTAGATGGAAGACAATGATGAGTCTGATGCAGATTATCGCCAATTGCATCATCATCATCCACATTGGTATTCCCATCCATCTGTCCGTGAAGAATTTGTCATCACCATTTGACCACGTCTAGCATGAAAGATGATGACAACGATGATATGCTTCAGCATCGACTGTACACCCGGAAGAACCTCAGACAGAAGCACATCTCCGACATGATGATCCAGCCCTGGCTTGTGGGACGCTAGATGGGAATTGAACCGTTAGTTTCCTGAGCCATCTGTGCCCTTCTCCCTGTTGAACTGGAGCTGCCAGGATCTCTCTCTTTCTCTCTCTTTCTCTCTCTTCTCTCTTTTAGCTCCATTGTGAGTGGGCCACACCCTATAAGTGGCCCACATGGGAACCTCTTATCCTTTAAAGCGCTACTTACAGGTTCCCACGTGTGATCTCTCTCTTTAATGGTCACACGTGGGATCCTCCCTAATGAACCTCTTTAAGTGGCTCACACGTGGGAGACATGTGTAGGGGCCCTTTAAAGGGCTCCAAAAATACTAGCCCGAAAAAAAAAAAAAAGTAAGAGTGATTCTTGTTCCTTTCTGTCCCTTCTCAGGCGCCGCCCCTGGCTGGAGCTCCTTCCTCCTCTATCCTCCCTCCATTCTCTCAATTTTAACATGGTATAAGAGCTTTGATCCTCTGATTACTCTCTCAGTTGTGCCTTGGAGCTTCCTTACCAAGGTCTTTTTTGTCCTCGAGCCTGCTTCAGGGTGCTGAACCTTCATTTCAGTTAGCTCCCAGCTGCTGTTTGGGTACTTGTGGTGTCTGCTTACACTATGGCAAAGTCGAGGAGATGACAATGTGGTTCATGAAGATGAAAGTGCTGTCCAGAGTAGCTCGTCGACCCAAGTGCAGGAGCTAGGGAGACCAGCTGTGGTGTTTCCCCCTTCAGAATTGAAGTTTGATGGGGGAAACATGTTTGAATGGTCCAAGATGGTTACCCTAACCGTCTATGGATGTTTGCTGGGAGACCATTTAACTGATCTGCCTAGGACTGCGGCAGATCCAGACTTTAAGAAGTGGAAGGCAGAAGAAGCCCTCATCCTGAGCTGGATGTTGAGGTCGATGACGCCAGAGATGCGCAGAGACTTTCTTTACTGCGATACTGTCAAGGAGTTGTGGGACGAGATTCAGCGATACACTGCAGAACAGTCCCACGACTGGCGCATTTACGAGTTGAAAGTGCAGGAGTCCCTGGCTTGTCAAGGGACAGAATATCCGTCAATATTCATCACGTCTGAAGGCAATCTGGAGGGAGATCGATCATCTATGGCCTACACAGAATCCGCTGTCTGTGGAGCGCCAGTATATTCTGAAGCAGCGGATCTTCACCTTCTTAATGGGGCTGAACCAAGTCTATGAGTCAGTGAGAAGCCAGCTCCTCCACCGGGAAAAGCTACCTACCCTGGAGGAAGCTATAAGTGCTGTGCTGCAAGCCGAGAGCAGATTTGGGTTGACACCCGACTCTCAGGGTCAGAATTCCACTGCGCTGCTCACCAGAAAACCTGAGAGTCAGGCAAACCCAATGGGAAATTGGACAGCACGACCAACACAACCAACCCCAGCAGCTGGTGTTGAAAGAGAGGACAGCCGTGATGCGCTTTTCTGCAATTATTGCAAGAAGCGCCGTCACACCAAGGAGAACTGCTGGAAGTTGGCGTGGAGGAACCAGAATTCAACCTCTGGGAAGAAAGCTATGGTGGCAGCGTCGCAGCCGCAAAGCTCAAGTGCTGCTGTCACAAGCCCAGAAGTCGATGAAGTCCAGGAACGCCTGAGCTCCACAGCCCTTGTGAAGTCAGGTAATTCTTCTCCTCCTGAATGGGTAGCCGATACCGGGGCAACAGACCATATGTCCCCAGAAGGGTTGTTGTTTCAAACCTATGTTCAAGCGGGGAGCCCTCACAAAGTTCAGACTGCGGGTGGAGGTTCCTTGTTGGTCAAGGGAGTGGGGGACATCTCGATCGACACCCTTGGGATTCTCAAGAGGGTACTACACGTCCAAGATCTCAGGGCCAATCTAATTTTTATTCAGAGAGTAGTAGATGATTATGGATGGCGCTTTATCCTCGATAGTGACAGCTGCTTTCTCTGTGACAAGGTCTCCGGGAAGAGGACTTCATCCTTTAGACGTGAAGGCGGACTTCTCCTCCTCGATCTGCCTCTACAACAGTGCTTGGTGACGCAGCGAAATCGGACCGGGGAGGAGCGGGTGATACGGCTTCATCGGCAAATGGGACACCCACCTTTTGACTTGATGAAAAACTGGTATCCTACTCTATTTCGTGGTATTCTGGATGATAAGTTGTTTTGTGAGGCCTGTCACTTGGCCAAACATCGTCGGTCAGTTTTTAAATCGGTTGATGAACGCTGTCTCACACCGTTTGAGTGCATCCATAGTGATGTATGGGACCTTGCCCCACGATGAGCCTTACAGGGTGCCCGTATTTTGTGGTGTTTATTGATGATTGTACAAGGACAATGTGGACGTATCTGCTGAGGTCGAAGGCAGAGGTTCCGCAGGTCATGATTCAATTCTGTGAGTTGATTTCCACACAGTTTGGAAGGACTGTGAAGAAGTTCAGAACAGACAACGGCTCTGAATTTTTCAACGGGACTGCTAAGACCTACCTCTCAGACCGGGGAATTCTGCATGAATCTTCGTGTTTCAATACCCCTCAGCAGAATGGTTTGGCAGAATGTCGTCTCAGGTACACTCTGGCTATGACCTGCTCGCTGTTGTTCCAAACAAATTTGCCGAAGCACTATTGGGGTGAGGCTGTCCTTACGTCTACCTATTTGATGAATCGGACACCGATGAGAGTATTGGGATGTCAGTCACCTTTGGGCCTGCTAAGTGCTGAGTTTCCTCGTCTGAAGCTGTTCTCCGGGTTGCCTGCGCGCATTTTTGGTTGCACTGTGTTCGTGCATCAAAGTGCGGGAAAACTTGATCCCCGGGCACTGAAGTGTGTCTTCGTTGGATACTCGGGTACTCAAAAAGGGTACCGATGCTACCACCCCACATCCCGGAAGTTCTACGTTTCTGCAGATGTGGTCTTTCATGAATCTGAACCGTTCTATGCGTCTGTAGAGCCCCCCAGAACCATGGCAGAAGTTGATGCAAGTGGACTGGAATTCCTGTCCATTCCAGCAGTGAGATCCGATGTATCGGCCAGTGGTGAGCAGTCGGACGAGAGTGCCAGTCCCAGTGAACAAAATGAAGAACATTGTGGAACGGAGGAACCTGAGATTGCGATAGAAGAGCAGCCTGATGACGAGATTCAGACCTCGAGCCCACCTGAGGAAAATGTTGAAGAAGTCCCGTCGGAACTAGTGGAGGTTAGTCAACCACCAGAACTAGTCCAGGATGATTTGGGATGGCCGATTGCATTAAGGAAGGGTGTACGGTCCTGTCGATCAACTGCCAAGTACCCTATTGGACAGTACGTGCGGTATGAAAAACTGGGAGAAAGTTATAAGAGTTTCTTAACAGCTCTAGGAGATATTGTCATTCCCACCCGGGTTGAGGAAGCTCTTCAACATCCGGGCTGGAGAGCTGCAATGGACGAAGAGATGTCTGCCCTAGAAAGAAATGACACTTGGGACATCGTTCCACTTCCCAAGGGGAAGCGAACAGTGGGCTGCAAGTGGGTATTTACCCCAAAGTTTCACTGCAGCGGGGTACTTGAGAGGTTGAAGGCCCGACTGGTGGCGAAGGGATATACTCAGATGCAAGGGATTGACTATGGCGATACATTTGCCCCTGTCGCGAAGTTTAATACAGTACAAGTACTGATTGCTATAGCCGCGAAGAGTGACTGGGAAATCCTTCAATTTGATGTCAAGAATGCGTTCCTCCATGGGGAACTGGAAGAGGAAGTTTACATGCAATTTCCACCGGGATATCAACCACCGGGTCCTGGATATCTCGTATGTAAATTGAAAAAGGCGCTCTATGGGCTCAAGCAGTCCCCTAGAGCATGGTTTGGGAGATTCACAAAGACGATGCTGAACTTGGGCTATCATCAAGCAAGGGGAGATCACACATTGTTTATCAAACACGGAAAAGACGGGACAGTCTCCCTACTTATTGTCTATGTAGACGACATCCTCATCACCGGCAGCGATGTCGTCGCAGTACAGCAGCTGAGTGAAGCCCTAGCAAGACAATTTGACCTAAAGAAATTGGGCCTGTTGAAGTATTTTTTGGGCATCGAAGTTGCCCATTCCCGGGCTGGCATTTCACTGAGCCAGCACAAGTACACGTTGGATCTATTGAAGGAAACTGGGCAGTTAGGGTGCAAGCCCGCTGCAACTCCACTCGACCCGAATGTCAAAATTGGGACAGGGGACGATGGAGCTGCAGTGGACAAGAGTTTCTATCAGAGGCTGATTGGGAAGTTGATCTACCTAAACCACACAAGGCCCGATATTGCGTTTGCTGTGAGTCTACTCAGCCAGTTCATGAGCGCACCACACGAAGTCCATCTACAGGCAGCCTTCCGAATCTTGGCTTACTTAAAGTATACTGTTGGACAGGGCCTTCTCTTTACTCGGGAAGGGGGACTCACACTAGAAGCATATACCGACTCGGATTGGGCAGGATCCGTAGTTGACCAGAGATCAACATCAGGGTACTGCACGTTTCTGGGTGGGAGTCTGATTACGTGGCGGAGCAAGAAACAGAAGGAAGTGTCGCTGTCTAGTGCTGAGGCAGAGCTCCGTGCCTTGAAGAGGGGTGTTTCCGAGTGTCAGTGGTTGAAGCACTTACTTGAAGATTTGTGCCTCTATGGGGATCAGGGCATTCTTCTGTACTGCGACAACCAATCGGCATTGGCAATCGTCAAGAATCCGGTTCAGCACGACAGGACGAAGCATATGGCCTTGAATCGGCACTACCTTGCTGAGAACATCGACAGAGGGGTTATTCGACCCGTGTTTGTGCCATCGATTGACCAGAAAGCTGATATCTTCACGAAGGCTCTTCCAACATCGCGATTCCAGTCATTGGTGACCAAGCTAGGCATGGACAACATCCACACCTAACTTGAGGGGGGGTGTTGAACTGGAGCTGCCAGGATCTCTCTCTTTCTCTCTCTTTCTCTCTCTTCTCTCTTTCAGCTCCATTGTGAGTGGGCCACACCCTATAAGTGGCCCACATGGGAACCTCTTATCCTTTAAAGCGCTACTTACAGGTTCCCACGTGTGATCTCTCTCTTTAATGGTCACACATGGGATCCTCCCTAATGAACCTCTTTAAGTGGCTCAAACATGGGAGACATGTGTAGGGGCCCTTTAAAGGGCCCCAAAACCCCTAGCCCGAAAAAAAAAAAAAAAGTAAGTGTTAGTGATAGACTATCCCTCATGGGCTAATGGGCCCTATTCTATAAGCCCATTAGCCCTATTATCCTCTCTCCCTCTTAGGGTACATATACCCTTACATGTACTCTGTTCAAGTCATGTCATTATCTTCTTCTTCTCTTCCCCAACAGTAAGAGTGATTCTTGTTCCTTTCTGTCCCTTCTCAGGCGCCGCCCCTGGCTGGAGCTCCTTCCTCCTCTATCCTCCCTCCATTCTCTCAATTTTAACACTCCCTCACTTGGTCATACTCTTCTTTCGCTGCGCTCGCAGGTCTGACACCATTTCCCTCCCGAGCAACAATCATTTCGTCAGCAATCCTTTACCATCTCCTTGCCATTCACGTTCTTCACTTCTCCTCAAATGTCTCTCATTCTCATCTCTCCTTCCTCTACTGAAAATATAAAACTATCTGTCATATTTTACTTTAGAAATTGGAAGGTTTTCAAGGAATCCAAAATAGTTTTTCAAAGGAGCACATCAGATGACTATGACAGAACACCTGGATGATAGTGACAATGTCAGCTTTGTTATCTATGAGTTGGAATAGAAAGAGCTTCCGAGTAAACTGAGCTCCTCAACAAAGAGCACAGATTTTGTCATTAACATCATCGTGGTTGAGTACTCATCTCTAGATGACGACGCTGATGAGCTGAACAATATTATGAATACTAACAAGCATTAAACAGGATAGCAGATTGATAGTGTTAAAAAAGAAGAAGAACTCCCACGTGGGATTTTACTTAAGTGAAATTCGAATAAAAAAGAAGAACTCCCACGTGGGCCACTTATAGAACGTGGCCCACTCACAATGGAGAAAGAAATAAAGTGAAAAAAGAGAAAGAGAGAGAGAGAGAGAGAAAGAGAGAGAGAGAGAGAGAGAGCCTCGGTTCAACATTTCTAGAGTAATATGCATGATCTGCCTCAATAATAACATGTTTTTTTTAAGAAAGATTGATGAGATCACACAAAATTGGTGACCCTCCTGATCAATAATAATCCGTTATCCCGAAATTAGAATATTGTTGAACTTACATGACGTGTCTTGACATGACAGCGGTCTGTCCTCTCGAATGGACGTAGATTTCTTGAGGAATTTGCTCACTCCAAAGTCTGCAACTTTCAGATGCCCCGAATCATCCCGCAAGATATTCCTGTAGTGAAATGAAATGCCAACGGCAAATAATTCAGTGAAAGGAAAGTCAACTGCATCAAAGAAGGGCCAATAATAAGGTAACATAGAACTTACGACGGCTCTAGATCGCAGTGAATAACTGCTTCAGGCTTGTGCTCATGAAGATAGTTCATGCCCCTGAAAAAAGCGTTCAAGGTCAATGTGTCACCTCGGAGTATCAGATCATAGGGTAACAAAGTTAATGGCTGGGCCAGACCTGGCAATATCAAGAGCGAGTCGCACTGCATGATCTGGCCTCAAAGCCCCCTTTCTTCTTAGGTACTCACGAAGATCACCCTGGTTTTTTACCAAAAAAGAGTGGTGAATGTCAAGTAATTTATTTGATGAACTTAGGGCTACTAAAATCTCTACTCAGAACTAGTGTTTGCAGACAAATGACAACTTTATCATCGTCCCTTGCCATCTGAGCAAGGCTTGTAAAGGAACGGTGGCCAGAGGCCATAGCCATCCTAGCAAGGACAAGAGATGATGATGATGATGACAACTTCTTTAACATCATCGTCATACGGGGATATTCCTTTCTCATTGTTTTCATCATCTAAGTCAAACATATACTGCCTTGAGTAGAAACGAACAAATAGAAAATTGTGTCTAATGAGCTTTTCTGGGTAAACTAATAAAATAAATATTAATAGGCAAAGAAAAAAAGAACCTTGGGCAAGTATTCAGTCACAATCATCATTGGGGTGCTTTGGGTGACAGCACCCAGGAACTGAACAACATTGGGATGACGTAATTGCTGCAGTAGAGCGAGCTCATCTCTAAATGCTCTTCTGAAGGAACCAAAATACCCATCAATAAACATTTTAAAGAAGTGGAAAAATGGATACTGACAAAAGAGAAACCCACACTTTTTCTTCATTGGCTACTAATTCATCACCAAGCTTCTTCACGGCAACCTGAATCCCACGCCATACTGTCACCCGAAACGTGCCCTGATCAATTGAAAAGTTAAACAAGCAGAGTAAAATTTTGGCAGTTAGGAGAAATTTATGATATTTCTCAGTAATGAATTGGATCAGATTGGCAAATTGCATGAATACCTTAGTTATATCAACACTGTTAGTAAAGTCAAGTTCGCTAGGGTTGATTTCATACTCTGGAACTTCATAAGAGCTTTTTACAAGCATGGGAGCCACCTACGAAAAATGTAATCAGTTTGTAATTACCACACGTAAATAACAATCAAATCATCTATTTAATAAAAAACAAAATTAATAGAAAGTATAAATTAAGCATCAAGAAGATATCACTGGATATATTAAGGATTTTGGCAAAAAGTTCAATATTCAATGTCTGTACTTCAATCATCTCATGTAATAAATCCATATGATCAAGCTCGAAACCAAACTTCTTGAGAACTATCGCCTACGTCATATAAGTTTTGGTTCTCCCTCAACAGCATGAAATATCAAACTGTGCGCTTTTATCAGAAGAAACTACGCTAGGAGCTCATCTGAGAACCCTACCCAGTTATGTGGATTTCTCAAAATAATGTAGCGAGCATCCCACGATAAAAACAATGTCAATTAAATGGGTACTTAAATCAAATAAACTAGATGATAGCATGATTCTAAAATTAAAACTTTCAAGTATACAAAAGGAATTGATAAGACAGCACATGCTACAATTATTATTGTCTCGAGGACTATGACAGCACATTGAAGTGACTGCACTACACTAATCTTTTTCTTTTTTCATCATGGAAATACACTAAAGGAGAAAAAATATCTATCACCGGCGGCAAGGTAAGGGCGTTTAATATTTCAACGTAACAGGTAACGAGAAAGAAAGGTAGTGTACCTGCATTTTTGCCCCACGATTCTCCAACAGAACGATCACAGAATTGTGTTTGTAATGTATGGCATCCGCAAGGGGCTGTACGCAAAAGGAAAGACTTGAGAATACCAAATGTAAAACATTTTCTCGCATTAACTTTGAGACTGAGATGCTACGTGATATCACAAACAATTTATATGACATTCAGTTGCGCTTTTCAAACTAAATAACTCCCCTCGTAAACTCGTAAAGAATTAGATATCATAACCAATTCAAGCAATTAACTCTTCACAAAAAAAATCTGAAGAAGTGCACTTTTGGTCCTACAATCATCTTTTCTTACATTTTATAAGATTTTTTTACAAATCTCGGATGTTCCGCGACATTCATGGTCTATGACAAGAATTACTTAACAGGAACTCAAGCGAATTACCAGGCGCCCAATTTCACGAAGCCAGTAAAGAGGTTGACATACGCCATAAGCACATTCGATATTCAAAGCCATGAATATGGATGTCCTGAGACGATGATTTTCTCTAACTGGATACCCTTATCTCAAATGTATTTCCCATGATATTATCTTATGACATTTCTGACTTTAGTTCTAAAACATTTAGGCCAAAGCCTCTACGTTGCCTCATTATTCCATTAATCCATAGTTGATGGGCATTGTGTTTCTACAAAAGGTATTCGATTCTTCACCATCGGCCTATCAACCTTTTAATCTCCCTAACACTCAGCAACATCAAAGATGCTACTCCCTCCGATATGAATCAGGAAAAAACCGCTCGGGTGACTCCTACCATCAAATGAAAATCTAGACCGAGTTTAAAGCAAAAAACATTGCGACAATACTGTGGCATAGGGTAAAATTGCATCTGATCATGAGTCAACTACACACCAGTGAGTGAAACGATCAAGATTATGCGTTACTATTACGAAGTGACATGGCCAAAAGGCGAAAGAACAAGCTACATAAAATCACCGAAAAAAAAAATAGAAAAGGCCAATTCACCTTCAAGACTACAATTCATTGACATTCACGCACTCTAAAATCAAATCACAGCAAACCCTACCGTGCTCCCCCAACGGTCCTTGGGATCCAATTTCGCGCCATTCCGGAGCAACAACTCCACGACATCCGCAAAACCCTGGCAAGCAGCGACATGGAGCGCAGTGCGGCCATCCACGTCTCTAAAATTGACATCCACTCCCGATTTCAGCAGCTCGTCAATTCCCTCGACATCGCCTTCATTTGCAGAGTACATGAGCTGAATCCCGCCAGGGATCTCAGGAATCTCTTCATCTTCTTCCTCCGCCGACATGTTCATCTCACTGAGATCTTCGACGCTGTCTTCATGCCGGGGCATCAGCGACGACTGCTTTCCCAGCGTGAATCGCCCTACCAACTTCGATTCCATCGCTGCCATGGCGGATTTCTCCTCTCCGCGCTTCCCGATCGCCGGCGCCGGCGAGGAAGAAACCTCGTGAAAATCTCAGCGACGCAATTTGGGAAAGAAACCGGCCTATTTATACTCATCCCCCCGACCCCCAATACTCTCATTTTTCGAAATTACCGACTCCCACTCTTTAAAACGAAAATTGAATCTCAAATTGCTAAAATCCTATTATTATGGGAAGATTGCCACTATTCAAAATGGGCTACTTTGAACTTTGTTTTAATAAACATTATTCTCGATTTATTCTTTCCAATTCGGCGGCGGATAAAAGATATTCGCTGTTGGTTCTATAAAATTTTTGTACAACTTTAGTATTTAAAAAAAAAAAAAGATTGATTACGAAATATCACCGAATATGTACTCCGACGACGTTCGCGGCTACAGCTGTTCTCCTTGAGGGAATCTTTCGACAGGAATCAAACACAAATGCGGATAATTGAAGGTCAAATTGTAATTACTGGCGAGTTTCTGTGGTTTATGGTAATTTTACCGTTTGAATGTTCTTTGAAAATTATTGGTTTTTGTTTTGGTCAACACGAAAGATTGTCGTTGACTTTTCTTCTCATGACGACTTCAAATAGTATAAATCCTGTACATATTACTAGTACCGCCTGCATTTTATAGTTTATTGTTTTTCCCACGTCATTCTTTATTTATTATATGCTCCATTGTCAACGGATTGTGGCGAGGAATTTGTGCTGTTTGGAGATAATTATTTGATCATCTTTAATAATAATCTCACACATAGGGCTTCCCAGGATAATGTTTGTCTTCTTAAAAGGCGAGGTCACCAGTTAATTTTTAAATCCATTGTTTTTGTTTTCAGTTGAAGTCCTCTCCAGTCTCCAAACCTTAATGGTGATATTCAACTTCCATTTGGTCGATAAAAGCTAATGAATATTTTTTTTTCATATGATGATGTGGAAAGTTGTGGGTTCGAACAATTATAACAGTATTTTTTTCATATCATCAAAATATAAAAATTCATGTTGAGATGATGCATCCTTGTATTGAATAAGTGTATCACCAGTGACACTGATGAAAATGATACAAGAAGATGTTTGTTAGATTATGACAACACATGGAAACTACTGGAAAGGAATATTTAATAAATATTGTGTGCATGTTGCAAAATGTTGGCATCATAAATATACAAGGTGTTTGCATTGGCATGGGAAAGGAAGTTGAGCAGAGCTCAGCAAACTTGTGGCTCAGGAGCAAACCGTTGGTGGTCACATTGTCTGTCAAACCACAATGATGAGTTCACATATGCGCTATAGATGAAGGTTTCTTTTCCTGATAGGCATGAATGAGGCACCATAACTCCATAGTTATGATGGGATAATGAACCCTCTTGAGCACATTTTTACCTGAAAGAAATGCCAATAAAATTTTAAATATTTCAAAAAGACATTAGTTTTTTAACAGATTCAAAGAGAAATCATTTTAAGAAAATAGATTGATTAAATATTCACTTTGTTCAATATAATAGGATTTATGATTTTTCTTAACATGGTCCATAGGTCAAACCTTTAGGTATGGAACTAACATATTCAATAAAAAATAAATGACTATTGTTTTACTCATAAAATTCAAAGGTTAATTGAAAACATATCCATTTGTTGTTTTCAAAAAGAAAATGTCATTGAAAAAAGGAAATAAGGTGATAACTCTTGATCTTCAGTTAGACATCCAACGACAAGTTACTTTTGTTTAATATGTTGCATGATGTATGTCAAATAATTTACAAAAATGTATAAAGATAATCTGTTATTGATTCTTCAATCCTTGATTTCTCACTCAGACTAAATACTCCTCGCTAGTTATCAATATTTATAGAAACAAGAATTTTGATGTAATTTTGACTAATTTTTCGGCAGAAACAAGGAAGAATGAAGAAAAATCACACATTTAATTTGATTTTCAAATAAAAGTTATTATCTTATACTTTTTAATTATTAATTGTAATGTTATTTATTATATATTCCTGTTACTCTACATAATAGTTAATGGACTCCAAGTAACATTTAGGTCAAAATTGATCAAAATAAGATAAAGTTTTGCAATGATAAAAACTAATTTCATTTTCTAATGTTCAATTTCTACTGGAAGTGGTAAGCATTACCAAGGGCTAGACTATAAAGAGACATCCCCACGTGTACCTAATAGGCAGTCCGAAAGGCGCCCTAAGGCATTATATAATTAACTTAACAAATCTTTCGCATCAGCCATATTTATCTTCTCACTTGATAGGATAGATAAAATGGGTTTGTTAATATCGGGTGGGCAAAAAATTGGGTTTATTATCTTTTCAAGTTATTTCATAACTATAATTATTCTGTTAACACATTGTTTTTTCTTTTGAAATATTTCAAAATTATTTTCTTGTTTTTCTAAGAATATCCTAGAACTAGATAAAAATAATATATTATTTTGATTTTAGAGTTCTTTTTCAATCTCTTTCTAAACAAGTTGAAATAAATAAAATTACTTTTGGAGAACCGAATAGACGTTTCATTTTTCTTCTGACTGTAAAAAACAAAAAATATATTTTTTTTCCTTTATTCATTGTATCTCTATGATGTAGTGAAAATTAAAATTATGAAAATGATTCCCCATCCAGCCATAAATCCTTCCTATCTGGCATAATTATCTTGTTCATTATTTTCTTAATCTCTCTAGTAGGCAGTTCTATTAGGATTTCACAGTTGACCATTACCTAAGTCATCATAGGAGCACCATTTCCTAATCTATGTTTACTTTAGTTAATTAAGTGGTTAAGCTGATGAGGATTATGGAGTTATTAATCAGCACGATATATGGGTCTAGGAGATCACACATTTAAGGTTTATTTGATGTCAATTTATATGTTTTACATGCAGGGGATTTTACAAAAAACTCTTACGTATATATATTTAGAAACTAAATATATCTTTATAAGAATTATGATCTATCACTGTTGCTTTGGGATAAGTACGGATGAAATAAACAAGGAACTAGGGATTTAAGAACATATGGTTTTTAAAGTAAAACAAAAAATCAAAATGGGGTATATAAAAAAAATGAAAGAGGGTAAAGGTATAAATCAATAAAATAACAAATAGGGAAGAGTCGGAAGATGCATAAATATTAGCGATAATCTAGGTGGAGGGGGAGATGATGTATGTAAATATATTAAGATGATATACGTAATACAGTAAATGAAAATTAGTAACACTAGAATTCAGATGTTTATGATAAAATTAAGGGATAGAAATGCAGGCAAGAAGATACAAGAATATGTAGGAAAATGAATGATTTGGTTATTATATTACTAGAATAAATTTTGGAATGAGGTGTTGAAGTACATATTAGATGAATTATTGAGGATACGAATGTCTTATAATGAAAGGCTGAGAGAAGATGATATATGTGTGGAGTTTCTTGTGATTTATAGAGGGGAAATGGATGGTACTGAGTGTAATGAAGACCTAACATAAATAATAAGAGGATAAAATGAATGAAAACAGTACAAACTTTGAGTCCCTATATGATCCATAGCCTCTGTAAATTAATAATTATAATTGGCGGTACATATTCCACAACAAGGTAAAAATTAAATGTATAAAGGGGAACATAAATATTAATTTCCCATGTATCATGGAGCCTTTTTGAGATGCTAGTGATACACAAACTGATGAGCAGCCTCTTGATCATCCATGATTCATCTCCTTGCTAATAAGCTCTTAAATAAAAGTGGTCATTTATTGTGCTGATTCACTCAGCTAACGGATGCTAGAGCAAAACATGAGATGATTTTCGCATAGATGTCAGTGTGCAGTCATTTATCTTAGAATATAGATGGATACAAATGATACATATGGAGCAACTCATAAAAACCATTTTCGATCATCAGATATTGCATCATAAAATTAGATGTTTTTAAGCCATTGATTATTTCTCTCTTCCATTGATTTACATCTTGTATTTCCAGCATGACGGTGCCTTGCTCAGTTTTGTCAAATATTCTGCTTCAACTTTTATATCTTCAAATCCCTGAATCAATATCTATATGATGCATTTCCTACTGATGAAAGTTACATCCTCAAAGTCATTCTGTAACAATTTCTACATCGCACTGGCCTCTAAGAATCCTGTTATGGACCGTTCTAGGAAATATGTATCCTTAGAGTCCCCAAATTCGAGCCTCTAAGATCAGATTAGGGCTCATTGTTTTTCAACCATCTTTGAATACTATGTTATTCATTACAGTTTTATTCACATGTGAAAAGTGTTCTATTGGATTTGTAATGATCTTAATGCAAAATATTTCACATCTTTCCATATCTCCCTTTACACCAAAAATGGATAAGGGATTTTGTGACTGTGATGCCATATGATGCATATTCCCAATATAATTGAATCATATTTTGAGATTAATTTATACTTCTCAATTTTGATACATTCTAGATAGACCATAGATTGCATACTTAACAAGATTACAGTGCAAAAAAAATTAAAAAAGCTAATTTATGTCTTACTTTAGCCACTTAAACTAAATGTATGAATTTAAATAAAATTGGTAAATAAGATGCCCCATTTCATTCCCACTAATTTGAACTACACTTGATGAGTTCAAATTTTGATTCTTTGGATGTTACACTCAATAAATAGAAAGATAAATAAGATTAAAATAAAAAATATAAATCTAACTAAAAAATAGGGACTCAAGTCCATTTTATATATTTATATATAATTGGAAATTGGGCTGTGACTGGATTGGCTAGGTCATGACAACCCAAAGCAGACCTTCAATGGCATAATAAATTTGTATCTCCTTTGGATAGGTGGTGGCGGACCTATGACTGATTTCTGAATGTCATGACACCAAGTGTAAAACAGACGAGCAATGGAATCAAGAAGTATCATGGATTGCTTCACTTTAATATTCTAAAATTGTGTTTTCAATGTAAATTGCTGAGAAACCAAAACGCCATGTTACCCCTTTTCCTGACCAATTTGAGTTTAGCCTTTTCTTAAGGTCAGCCTTAAACACAAGGTGATTCATCATGACCGAATTCAATAAGTTGTTTCTAACAATTTTCAGTACAGGAATATAGAGACCTAACTGTTAGATAAACAAATTCTATATACTAATATTTATGTTCATCAAGCTACAAAAATTGCTTACATTAACTCTTACTTACCACTTCATCAAAAGATAAGGTAATTATGATTGCTTTGAATTACTGATGAAGGCATGGATCCAATTAATAATAACCTATTTAATGATGTTAATACCTGAGGAGAATACAGGTAAATGCATTCATTTAAACCTTCTCATGATTGGTGGCAAGGTCAAGAAAAATGAAAATACACAAAAAATCACAATGATATATTAGATGCAAATACTCGTCAAAATGAAGGGATCCTTGTAACTAGATATCAACTACTTAGTCACAAGAATATTTCCAAATCCCTCCACAATGTACAAAAAGTTATTCAGAAATATGCCATAGATTAGCTTAAAAAATCCTGTGCATTCTTGATAATTACAAACAACAATCTTATTTTACTACAAATTTCATGTATTTAAATGTTTTGATTTTCATGTAAATGATTATAAATAAACATTATTTAAGCTTTAAAGTTCTTGGTTTAATTTTGGAATGAAATTCTGATTTCTTTTTTGATTTTTTAAGTAAATTGATGAAATTTAAATCATAAAAATAATATTATCAATCAGAAAGTATGTTTTCAATTTACTTTAAGGGTTATTATATTTTCAAATGATATTGAAAATTTTTAAAATTCTACAGAAATAGAGAGAATTGTTCCGAGCAGGCAATAGTTTCTCCAACCAAGAAAGCTTGAGCATATAAATATCATGATAGAAAGGTTAAAAGAAGCCCCCCGAGGAAATGATGGGTTCTATAGGCCTAGATCTGGATGAACAAATCAAAACAATAAGCAACGGAAGACATTTGCGAAATCGTACGACATCATTAAATCATGAAACAAAGTACCTTTGTACGGATCACATTCGTGAATTCTTGGATCCTGGAGCGAGCCTAGTCGAGCTACTCAAATGTGCAGCCTCTAGACGTATCCATGCGATCCTCGGCACGTTGAATCTCCTCCTTCTTGTTGACGAGCCCTGTTCTTTCTCTATCGTCATCTTTATGTCGTCCCGATCACATCTGGGTTGGAGAGGGGTGTGGGGAGAAGGGAGAAGAAGGGAAAAGGCCCCTAAACAATTATGGACTGGGTGAATTTTTTTCAGGGCCTTCCCCTATTTATACTACGTGGGTATTTTTCACAAAACCCCCAAAACTTAAGCATGTCTTCTAACGTCCAAAAGGCCATTTGCGTGTGACCCTCTAGGCCCATGTATCAGTCTAGTTAATGACTCCAGCAGCCCACTAACCTTTATTGGCCTTCCACATTAATTACTTATATCATCATATAGATTAATTAATGTCGGATCGATTTAACCCAATCGATAGGTTGAGTCTCCAACATGCGAGGTGCCAAGCTACACCTCGTATTTTAGAAGATACAAAGGAGTGTGTATCGACTCACTTCATGGAACTTGTTCGTCATCGGTTTTTGTGTATGTATAGTCCGCATCCACTTGACGCTCCTTGGACGACTTAGGGTATAGTCAACTGTCAAACCCTAATCGTTCATCCAAGTTAGTACTAATGCATTCAAAAATCATCAGAGAACTCTTCTCCGATATTTCACTGCCTTGGCCAAGGACTTCATCACATCATCTTCCTTGAGCTTTCACCTCTTATGCCGAGGGTGGACAATCCCATATTGACCACTCAATCATCTTCGTGAACTTCTTGATGCACCCCAACTAAGACCATTTAAAATCCTATTATTAGAGACTCGTTGGCCATAGTCAAAGTACAACTGTCCGTCCACAAGACGTCTTTGGGGTTTCAGGTCTAAGGACCACTTACAATTTGTTATAATACCATTCAGGGATTCGTACGGATCAATTCAGTGAACTCTTTCCACTAAAGAGCACCTATTATTTATCATTAGTGTCTCCACACTAATGGCTATGGGACTGGCCATACTCATCATATGCGTGCGGCTAGATAGTGCTATTCTATCTGGATACTTCGATGTCCTTCTCGCGTATCCTTCCAATAGGAATGTTTAGAACACATGTCTTACAAATAAAATTAAGATTTAATTTTATCTGGCAGTGGTGCAGTCCAATCAGTTCAAATTGAGGGAAATGATTGGTGTCAACCAATTATTGAAGGCTCCAAATAATTCTGATACTTATCTTTTTGTTACTTTATAAATAGGTTTACCTAATTATAATCGCGATCAATAGAAAAATAAGGGTTTTTTTACAATAAGTGCATCAATCCATCTTTAAGGCATAAAGACATGTTGCGCTACATGATTCAACAAGAAACAAATAAACTCATCATGCACGAATTATTCGTTGTGTGTTTCCTTTTCGGTAGTGTAGGTGGCATAACGAGATTTCGTGCATGATTATACATGTGAGTTTGCATGCATGATTTGAAAATTTTTGAGAATTCAATTACAAGTCTCCTCATTAGAGTTATAGCTGAAAGTTATAAAATAATTCATATATTTTTCATAAAAATTGAAGGCAGACGTTTGTGCATTATTGAAGCATCCTTTCAATAAATCCAAGAATTCTGCACCATGGTAGAAATTCTCAAAATGAGGGAGAAAAAATAAATGGCCAAGATTGTTCCTACTTTCAATTCTAATATATAGAAATCTATGATATTTGGGCTGAAATTTTAACACAACTATTTATCTTCACTATCTATCCATGGCTTTGGATTTATAAATAGACCCCCCAAATCTTCTGAGAAGGCACCCATGTATTTGGTTGATGATTATGATTAGTATAATGGTTTTCTCATTCAAAAAATCATTAGGATTTGTCCTTACATACCAAGAGTAAAGGATTGAAGGAGTAATGTTCTAATTAAGGCTTCTGAAGTGAAATTACTGGCCAGGCTTTAGATGTGTGACAATTAGGATAGTGCGATATATGTATTTTTCATACTCATGTCTTTTTCCTCTTTCAGAGGTTATCATTCTTGATAGCCTATATTTTCACCATTATGTATTGCACCACTAACCCTATTACTTTCTTGTTTGTAAATCCATCACCATTCCAGCAATAGTAAATCCACGTTAATTGTTCAACTCTTCCACTATCTCTAAAAAGAAATCATTGGTGGTATTTTTTTCATCCCCTCCACCCCATTCATGACACCACCATCAACTGTCCTTAATGCTGCATAGGCGCCATCTAAGTTATTTAATTATTACTGTTTAATATTTGTTATGAGAAATTCCATTAAGATTCCCATGATTTTTTATAAAGTTTAAATAATATGGGTTGAATTGGAAATTTATTTTTTCATCTTTCATTAACTTTAAATATTTTTATTTTATTTAATTACATTTAATTCCTAAGCATATATGTATAAGCCGTAAAAATAAAAAAATATTAAACTTAAAATTGAATTAGTCAATACTTTCTAGCTATGGATTTTACCATTAGGTTTATTTGATCTACTATTTACCATAAAAAGTTAATAGTAACGAAAAAATTAAGAAATATCTAAAGTCCATTTTTGGGGTTTTGTGCGCTAAAACATGAACAACAAGGATACTCGTAGGAATGAAATTCACTAAATGAAACTAGTTCTAATGCAGAAACATCAATTAATAAACCAGAAATGGGGTTTAATTTATTCATATAAGGTTTCTGATTTATCCAAAATATTTTTTAATGTTCCTGATGACGAAAGAGAGGGCAAGGGTCAAATCTACAGTGATGATGATGTCGGTCTTCGTCGATGGCTAAAAGTACTCAGTGAATGTAAGTGCGTGATGCGAAACCTAGGAGAATGTAGATGCAGGCCTCAACTTGTGATGATTCGCCGAACTCTAAGCTCCGAAACAGACGATTAATGATGGTGACGGTGACCTTCTAACCCTCGTCTGAGCGACGATGACAACTACAACGCCGAATGGAACAAGTCCGTAGGGCCTCGCACATAGCGGGCAGGCTCAGCCCGTGCCTAGGAAGACGCTCAACTTCGTAGTTTTCTGGATAAATGTATCTCACCTATCCTAACCCGAGCGTGATGGAGTGCAGTCGAAAGATATACTAAAGGACGTAATATAACGTTGTACCTCGTCCATGGCGGCATTCGTCGTCGACGTCTTTGTCACTGCACAACGGGTAGGAGCGGTGGAGACGTGCTGGAGAAAGGCGGCATGCTCAATTGGTGGTGCAACGCAGGAGTAATCAGCGGAGGTCGAAGTTGAATTGAGTGGAAGTGCAGCGGCAGGCCTGTTCGATCAGTCGGCGGGCTCAGCAGGAATGAATTCCTTTGGAGGAACAGCTTCACCGGAGATGCCGGATCGCGCAATTAGTGCGTAGTGTGGTCCAAGAAGTGACGTGGTTGCACGGCGACCGTGCAATGCAGTTGACTGGTCACATGGTCATTCGACAGGCGTGAAGGCTCAATCACGAGGTAGAGGCTCTTGAGCGGGCGGTTGGTGTTCTGCCTGTACAAGGGATGAGCGGTGTCGCAACTCCTCTGAGTGGCGATTAGGCCGCGAGTTGCTTGGTCAACCGGCACTACTGTCGATGATAGTTGAGTGGCCATTGCCCACAACCACGACTACGGGTGGGCCTTTCTTTTTTTTCTTTTTTTTGTGCAATGGAGGGTCGACCGGACTGCTTTGACATGGCTGTAATCACCAAGGGTCAACGACAAATCCTGTGGGAAGGCCGCGGTCTCGTGGTCGTCCACGAAGGGCCAAGTGAACGGTGTCCACAGAGAAACTGATTAGGCCGTTGCATTAAGCCCCCGGCCGGCGTTAGTCCTGTCATGGGCGTAAGAACATCAGGCCAAAGGGTATGTGACCGCACCGTCCGCAGCGGTGATTTCCTGCGACTATTTGGCGAGGGGTCACGTTAGGCGATTCCACTCTCCGAAATCGGTTGGCGAGGTGCACAACAGTGAGAGAGGACTTCGCTTGATGACGCTTGAATGCACGGATGTGGCACGGCTCTGATAGCAGCAATAGCAGCGATTTGGCCAGCGTATTGAACGCAGCGGCGGCAGCGGGATTGTGAGCAGCAACAGGCTGTGCAAGCGTGGGTGTTGTTAGAAGCGAACACACACGCAAAGGACCGCGGGAAATGTGGTGCGACGGCAGTCCGATTGAAGCGATGGGGTAAGGCGAAGCGGCTTGGCAGCGACTCGCTCGGCAGTGATGACTTCTCTTTTTCGACTTTCCCCTTCTCTTTCTTCTTCACCTTCTTCTTCCTCTTCCTCCTCTCTTTTCTTCTCTTGTGAGATCTAGTAACTGAAAAACACAACTTCCACAAAATACCAGATCTCATGTGAACGTGGTCCATCATGGCCTTATATAGGCCCATAATGGAGCCAATACACAGTACACATAGGGGCCCAATACGGGACCCCTTTACAACACTGAAAATGAAAAGCATGGGGAAATAATAAAATGACTTGAAATGACTCAAAATAAACGATGAATGAAATGCGACCATACTGATGCGTCATGATGAGTATGGTGAGCTCGTCATGATGAACACACACATGAAATCAAACTACTAAAAACAGATAACAAAAACACGAAGATACGGACGCGGACATGCTCTACCTGGGATATTCAAACCCGGGCATCTTTACAGACGCTTTGGCGTGCCGGTCGGGCTGGACACGGATTGGCGGTGATGCTGGTGTCGATGAAGACGGCTCTGATGACGTGTTGTCGATGACGCTTGGGCTCGCTCCATAAGATCAATACATGAATAAGTTAAATTTAAGTTTATAGTTTAGTTGGAGTTGTACAAAAAGGATACACGCCCATAAAAGCCAAATAATGAACACATCCATGTGTACCATCTGACTCATATGGAGGATGAATTTTTAGCCATTTATTTGTTGTTGCAAGAAAGGCATTTATCGCTATATTTTGTTTATTAAATACTAGAATCCCATTCTACACAAATTATTTTGATGATATGTATAAGTCGTATGTGTGTTTGAAACATACAATAAAATTAATATTTTAAGCACATGATTCATATTTATTAAATTACCCTCGTAATCTTCATCTTTGAAGTGCAATTTTAAAAATAGTCTGATGGATATTGTGTGGCCGTCAAGCCAATCACACCATGATGTTTTCTTTGAGTCCATCAAAAGAAAAGTTTATTCATCATTATTCCAATGTGATGTTTATAATGAAGTCCATGAGTATGTACAATAACCTAGTGAATTATGACGGGAACGTAATATAATGTTTACTAGTATTTAAACATGTATTGTGAATACTCCCATTCAATGGATAATGTACAAATACACTGAATTATCTGGATAGAAAGATACTATTTGATCCTATTTATATAAGAAGTATGGATGATCCTTTGGGCATTAGTGTGGAAACAGTAAGGGCAAATGGTGGGTGCTCTTTAGAGAAAAAGTGTACTAAATTGATCCATATGAATCATCGAATGGTATTATACCTAAGTATCAATCGTATTGATTTAAGTCATGGATGTATAAGTTATTTGTTGATGTGAGACACATGGGAGATCTCTTGGATGGACAACTATGTTTTGACTATGGCATGTGAATATCTAATGATTAGATTCTAACAAGTGTCTCAGCTCAAATATGATAATAAGTACACATTGGTGATTGAGTGGTCAAGACGTGATCATCTGCCATTGGTATATAAGGGTCTAGATTCAAGGAACATGATCCAGTTAAAATCCTTGCGAGTTTAGTGATGATATTAGAGAATGCATTCTCTAATGATCCCCATAAAACACTAATGCTAGCTGTTGATGGATTAAGGCCTGATAGTTAACCATACCATGAGTCGCTCATGATTCTCATACAGTCTAATAATTATACATGTACAATAATCAATGAGAGTAAATGTTCTAAGAAATAGCTCATTTAACACTATGTATCTTCAAGAGCTTGAGGTGTAACTTGTCACCACACGAGCTAGAAAACTAACTGATTGATTGGGATAAACTGATTCTCAATATATTAATCCATTTGCTGCTATAGTTAGTGAATAAATTTGGCTAATAAATTGTTATTGGTCTATTAAAGCTATCAACTAGAATGATACATGAGTCAAGAGGATTGCACACACTTTATTTAAGGGACTTTTATATTAAAATTTTAAGTAAAGTATTAATTGGGAGCGGTACACATTTTAGGTACCTTGGCCAGCCTGAGTTGGATGCCCTCCCCCCTTTCTACCTTTTCATTTTCTCCTGTTAATCAAGAAGAGTGTCTTCATGGTGAGAAGATCTCCAAGGGATTCAAGAAGACTTGGAGAAGAAGAAGTAGAGAGCCAAGAGCACCTTGATCTCATGGATACTTCTGTAGTTTGGACACGTGAATCACTTTAGAACACTCTCTAAGTGATAAAGTCAAGGGTGGAACAAGTTTCCCACATCGTATGTGAGGTTTAATTTTTTTATAGATCAATTTAGAATTGATTTAGATTTCCGCTGCTTAGAAAAGTGTTTTTCAGCCTTCAATCCAGCCACAGAATGTGACATAGTTGACATTACCTTTTTAATCTTTGTGATGTTCCAAAACCTGGAAGATACAAATCAAAATGTAAATCCATTAATGTGGCATAGAAAGATCAACCCAGAAGGAAACCAATCTAGCCATGAATTATTTGGTTTACTCCTCATAGCAAATAATCATAAACTATATATATATGTAGATTATTCCCCAAAAATCTGCACCCTTATCATTGAAGTTTTTGGACTTCTAGGCACTGAAAGACCTTCAATAGCATATAAACCCATCTCAAAATATTTACACTAAGAAAACCATCAATGATACAATATAGAGAAGGGGGAGGAGGGAGCGAAAAAGATGAAAGGGATAAAGAGTAGGAGAGAGATTGGGTGATGCGTCTGAAAATCATTTCTATCCCATTACTTTTGAGAGTTTTAGCGACTATTACATGTCAGAGTTCCCATCCAAAATAATAAACACATCATAATTCATACACCAAAATCAATAATTTTTTAATTTCTTTGACAGAAAACCCACTGAGCTTTTTACAGAAACAAAATAGGCCAAATAAGTGATGGGTACAAAAGCTTCATTATTAATGTAATGACTGAACTTAAGTGCCTTTCATCATTCTTTGCGCAAAATAATTTCCCTGAAATTATGAAACTTATTCATCTTAAATACCCTATTTTCAGTGTTTTAATATCATAGGAGAGGACAGGGACTGGACGCAGATTGGTAGGGAGAGAGATAGATAGATGATTGATAGATTGATAGAGAGAGAAAAGAGATAGATTCCAACTTCAATGAGCTCAGAAAGAGAGGGGGAAGAGAGAACTGTAACTTTGACGAGGAGTTTGCAGGGGGAGGATACAGAAAAAGGAGAGAGAGAGAGAAAGAGGGAGAGAGTAGGCATCGGGGATCAGATCAGATCGGATAGTTCAAATCTTGATCGAAAGTTTCGAACGAACAAATGCCGATTAGAACTGATCTGTTCGAATCTTTTGAGCGAACAGACCCTTTGTTTGTGTTCGATCGAAAGTTTCGAACGAACAATTTGGTTCATTTGTGTTAGATCGTCCATTTGTTCCAACTGTTCGAACAAGTTCGAACAAATGGCCAGCGGGCGCCAGCGACCGCCAGGGGCTTTCTCTCTGGCGTCAACTGCTGGGCGCCGCTGGGCACCGCTGGGCACCGCTGGGCGCCGCTGGGCGCCTGCTGGTGACCGCTGGTGACTGCTGGGCGCTGCTGGCGGTCGCTGGCCGCCGCTGGCTAACCCAGTAATGCAGGAGCCGAAGTGAACACTGAATTCAGATTTGAACATTAGATTCAATCCGATTCAAATCGGACCGAATTCGAACATTCGATCCGAACGTCCAGCTTGTTTGAAAAATCCGATCCAAACCCGCAGATCGGGTTCGGATCGGATGTGAACTAGACAGATCGGTGTTCGAATGATCTGCTCCGATCCGATCGAACATTTGAAAGATCTGTCCAAATCCCTGATGTCAAGGAGGGAGAGATGATGAGAGCTAGTGAGAGAGAGAGAGAGTGATAGAGTGAGAGAGAGAAAGAGAGAAAGAGAGAGATAGAGCAAGAGAGAGAAACAGAGAGCGAGAGCAAGAGTGAAAGAGAGAGAGAGAGAATGACGAAAGAGAGAGAAAGAGAGGGAGAGACAGGATGAGAGAGACCGACTGAGAGGGGGAGAGAATGACGAAAGAGAGAGAAAGAGAGGGAGAGACAGGATGACAGAGACCGACTGAGAGGGGGAGAGAATGACGAAAGAGAGAGAAAGAGAGGGAGAGACAGGATGAGAGAGACCGACTGAGAGGGGGAGAGAATGACGAAAGAGAGAGAAAGAGAGGGAGAGACAGGATGACAGAGACCGACTGAGAGGGGGACTGGGGGAGAGAGTGACGAAAGAGAGAGAAAGAGAGGGATAGACAGGATGATAGTGACCAGCAGAGAGGGGGAGAGAATGAGAGGGAGAGAGGATGTTAAGAGAGAGAGCGCGAGAGAGGAAGAATGAATGAGAGAGAAAGACAGGATGAGAGGGAGAAAGAGATGGAGAAAATAAGAGCAAGATAGAAAGAGAGAGACGGAGAGAATTTGAAAGAGATACAGACTTAGAGAGCGAATGAGAGAGAAAGAGAGAGTGTGAATCAGAGCGAAAGAGAGAAAGGAAAAAGATAGAGAGAGAACGAGAGAGAGATGGAGAAAGAGAGAATGAGGGAGAGAGAGATAAAAACCTGGAATCTAAACGATGAGGTCGCAGACGGCAACCTTCTCCCAGGATTCGAGCGTTTTGTCACTGGTATCCGTCTTGTAAAGAGCGAGGGCGGCAATAGAGAAGTCGCTCCCGACAAGCTCCCCGTCTATCGTTTCCGCCATCGCCGCCGCACGTCTCCTCTCCTCCTCACTCAACTCGCCGTAAAGCAGGCTCAGATGAGGCATGTACCCACCTCCCTCAACCCCTGCACCACACACCCAAGCTCGTACCAGAAAATCAAACAAGACGAAGAGAGACCTTGAACCCATAAAAGAACAGTCTTTGCAAGGAAGAAGAACAGTCCCCACCGAACAGCTCGCAGCAGCTCGACCTTACGGCTACGACCTGCGAGAGATATACGGCGGATTAAAAAAGAAGAGTCTTTGAAGAAAGAAGAAGAAGAAGAAGAAGAAGAAGAAGACGAAGGTAATTGAAGAAGAAGAAGAAGACGGTAATTGAAGAAGAAGAAGAAGAAGACGACGGTAACTGAAGAAGAAGAAGACGAAGAAGAAGAAGAAGAAGAAGACGGTAAAAGAAGAAGAAGAAGAAGAAGAAGATAAGACGACGGTGACTGAAGAAGAAGAAGAAGAAGACGACGGTGATTGAAGAAGAAGAAGAAGAAGACGACAATTGAAAAAGAAGAAGACGGTAATTGAAGAAGAAGAAGAAGACGGCAATTGAGGAAGAAGAAGACGGTAATTGCAGAAGGATCGACGAGACCTCTGGAGAGGGATCGACGAGGAGATAGACGCATTGGAAGAAGGAATTGCCGCGAGAGACAGCGGTGGAGCGGGCGGTGTATGGGCCGACGATTGCGCTGGCGGCGTGGAGGTTTCGGAGGGCAGCTTCGTGGGTGAGGCGGGTGGCGCCGACGATGGTGATGTGGGGTTCGAACTCTGGGCCGCCGAATTCCTTCCTCAGCGCCTTCATCACCCTCTTCACCCGTTCGGACACCGCCTCCTGCGGCAACGCCCACACAGAGTAGATCGCCTCCGCCATCGCCACACGGATCGAACCAGGGAGACGCCCTGCCCTCTCCTGTACTATCACCCGTCCTGACGAAACCGCAGAAGGGCAACGCTGTTTGGTGATTTTCTTGACAAGTAGTCAAAATACGCCAAGATCCCACAGAAGGATATTCGATCCGAACAGATCGGATATTATTATCGAACAGTTCGCCAAAAAATGACAATTTGCTCTCTATCTCACATCCTCTCTCTCTCTCGTTCTCTCCCTCCCTCTCTCATCCTCTCTCCCTCTCTCTCTCTCGTGCTCTCTCTCTCGTGCTCGCTCACTCTCTCTCTCTCGTTTGCTCCCCGACTCTCTCATGCTCTCTCTCTTTCTCGTTCTCTCCCTCCCTCTCTCATCCTCTCTCCCTCCCTCTCTCATCCTCTCATCCTCTCTCCCTCTCTCTCTCTCGTGCTCTCTCTCTCTCTCGTGCTCGCTCACTCTCTCTCTCTCGTTTGCTCCCCGACTCTCTCATGCTCTCTCTCTTTCTCGTTCTCGCTCTCTCTCATGCTCTCTCTCTTTCTCGTTCTCTCTCTCTCATGCTCTCTCTCTCTTTCTCGTTCTCTCTCTCTCTCATGCTCTCTCTCTTTCTCGTTCTCTCTCTCTCTCATGCTCTCTCTCTTTCTCGTTCTCTCTCTCTCTCATGCTCTCTCTCTTTCTCGTTCTCTCTCTCTCTCATGCTCTCTCCCTTTCTCGTTCTCTCTCTCTCTCATGCTCTCTCTCTTTCTCGTTCACTCTCTCTCTCATGCTCTCTCTCTTTCTCGTTCTCTCTCTCTCTCTCTCACACACTCTCTCTCTCTCTATCTCTCTCTTTCTCTCGGTGTACCGAACTCTCTCTCCCTCAGCATATCACAGTACTAAGGATCGGGGATTCGATCTGATCGCTCGAGTGTTCAGAGAATGTGGTTTTGCCTTGGATGCCATATAAATTCATCAAAAAGTATTGGTTCAGAGAATTTTAGCTGTTTCAAATCGATTAACCCAACATATTTATCATCCCTTTCAAGATAGTTGTTTTTCTCCAATGTGGGTTTTGTTTACTCTTATCCCAATAGTGTTGGTTGATTCTTGTGCTTGGTGGGATACATATTTTAAGCTGAATTAAGTTAGGATCCTCAACAGATGCTTCCATGGTGGCCGTCATGTTTAACTTGCCAAATAGTATCTGATTGACATTTATATTTTACCAACAACATGTAATGGGTTTTGAAATGTCATATAAATTTCAAGTCCAAATTCGAAAGCTTGGGCTGTTGACTGGATGGCCAAAAATGAAATGTGAGTTGCATAATTTGAAACACATGAAATTAGTTGCCTTCAAATGCAAAATACTCGAAACGAACTAATCTCAAACCTATTGACTGGTTATTGATTTGGAATACTACACATTGAAAATTCATCAACATATAATTATGATTTTTCATCAGAATGAATGAAGATGTTGTAGTCTTCAATTGATTTCTTAAATGTCTCTGATCTACCAAGGCATGAGTGGCATGTACATGTCCTTCAGGGATTTTTATGGTTAAGTGCACTATATTTTACTCAAGGAAAAGTTTTTAAACATAAAAATTAATAATCCAGATCCATGTGTTATATTTCTGGGTCCCTTTCAAATTTTCCTTCAATTTTTCTCTTATCTCTCTCTCTAGACTCAAATTTCTTTCTCATAAACTCAATTCCATGTCTCAACTGCATGTCCCTAAAAGTTCGTAAATGGATTCATTCATTTTTTAAAATTTCATAGTCTAGTGGTGCATTTTATTTTTCTTGGATTCAATATTTTAAAGGACCCAGTGCAATAATGTGATCTATGCCACTCTCATCCCATTCCTTTCAATGATCTATATCCGGGCTAGGCCAAAAATTGACTTAGTTAGGAATCCTTTCTCTCTAAAGCTCGATTTGGCTTAGCTTTACGTGTCCTCAACTTATCTGCTCCCAAATAGCACACAACACTACCAACCATTTGCAGGGGTATATTTTCGCATTAAAATTACCTAAAAAGTAGAAAAAATACACACCGTATTTTTATCTTTCTGATTGTTAAACTTTAGTTTTTTCACAATTTTTAAATCTTATCTTTCTAATTGTAAGATCAAATTCATAAAATAAAATATTGGAAATATTCTGTAAATTGTAAATAAATATTTCTAAAAAGTTCATAATTATTCTTTCTTTGTGATTTTTATTTAATATATCTTAATAAAAATAATTCAGACTGTTTAATAATTATGTTTTGAGATACCAGTGAAAAGTGTAATTTTTAGCTAACTCATACTGGGAGAATATTCATTTTGAAGAAGAGTATAGGTTTTATTAGCAAGGCATTGCTAATAAAGTTTTTTATATTTTATGAAATAGTATTAATCTACCCACTCCCTTTTGTTTTTCGGACTTAACCAAGTTTTGGTTGAGTCTGGAGCCTTAAATAGTATTTATCATTTCCATCAAGTTTTCTTTGAATTTAATTCTTAAAAAGCAACACAACATCTAAAAGATATGTACTTTATTTACACATTTAAATAATATTGGACAAATAATGTGAATAAAATTTTTATAAAATTATTTTTAACTTGCGAGCTTAGTTCTCTCATTACCAGCTAACAAAAGATTGAAAATTAAACTAGCGCTTGCCAGTACATTGACGAATCACCCTATATTATTTATATAGTATTAATTGGAAAATCATTATATAATATTGTTTGAGTTTAAATTAGAACAATAGTATAAAAAACCTAAGGTTGTACTTGTTAAATGACAGAAACAAATAGAGAGAGAGAGACAGATAGATAGAGGTAGGACGTGGGAGAGGTAATAATCCTAATTTCTGGACAGAAGTATCCTTATAGACTGAAATAGAGAGAGAGAGAAAAGGATCCTTGTATTTCAATAGGGATAGACAGAGAAAGATTATCAAAGAGAAAGAGAGACAGAGACAGTGAGAGATGTAGATATAGAGAGGGAAAGAGACAAATAATTCTGGAGAGAAAGAGAGATATGGTGATAGAGTAAGAAAGAGGGAGATAGTGATAGAGAGAGAAAGAGATAGAGATAAAGAGAGTGAAAGAGATAGGGAGCGATAGAGATATATAGATAGAAATATATAGAGAGAGATAGAGAGAGAGATTTAGACAAGGTTGGACATCTAGGATCGAGGAGAAGTCAGGCTAGACCAAACCAGGACAGTAGGTCTCCCATTTGAGGGTGGACCGATTGGTTGACTAGGTTTAGGTCCAAGGGTCAAACTAGACCAAAACTAGAAATAAATCAATGAATATTTATTTAATACTTTTTGTAAAAAATTAAAAATATTAAATCCAACGTGTGGGACAGAGTCCTATTGAGCGCATCATAGCCATGGCATATTGCATGGTCTGAAAGCACCCACTTGATGGAAGAGTTCTTCATCGAAGTATTAAATGGAGATATTATCACTGCACCCCATGGGATCTTCATCATAATCATTATCATCATCATATCTCTATGATATGATTATTTCTTCCTTCTCTATTCACCCTTCGAAAGTTCTACATGAAAGGGAGGTGTGGAGGGAGAAAGGTCTATAGAGAGAGAAGATGGAAAGAAGGGAAGGAAGTGCAAGGACATTCATTAATAACGGTTCTAAAGCTGGCTATGTAGATAATTAGCACAACCATCAACATAAATATTTTACTTTGACTTTAATGTCAACTAGCCAACCTGAGCAGACTAGGACAGAACTGGGATTAAACAAAACCGGAGCTGAACGAGACCAAACTTTTGGTAAGGTTTAGGTCTTTCATACCAATTAGGAGTGGACTGGGACTGTCAAACTGGTGGCGAGGACGTCAACGCATCGACACCGGACGCGTCACCACTGTCATCTGAAGTCAACACGACCGCTGAAGACACGCCACCATCGTCACCGGATCAAGTCAACGAGCCAGCGTCAGGCACGTCTCCACCCACGCGCACCCCTTTGTGCGTCGTGACACGTCGCCAAAGGCAGATCCAGAACTGCCCCTTGACGTGACACGAAACTACGCCGCTCGTCTTTATTTTTATTTCTTTTAACTGCATTTTCTCTTTCCTCCAAGGCCTATATGTATAGGCCATTGTTTCAAGAAATAGTTAGGTAGTCATTATTCAAGAATTGAGTTTGTTTTAACTCTTCTTCGAGGACTACCCAGCCTCCCCTATCCCTTCTCCACCTCTATCGCCGCACTGCCGCCTTCGCTGCCTTGCGTCGCTGGCCGCCTTCCTCCCCTTCCTCTTTCCCCCTCTCCATCTCTCTCTTTCTCTCTTTCCCTCTTGTCTCTCTTCTCTCTTCCTCTTCCTTCCCTTCCTTTATCCTCTTCTATCTTCTACCACCCCACCTAGGGCTGTTTGAGGCTGCTGCCCATGGCCGCCCGCCCAGGGCCACCCAGGACAGCCCTAGGGCGCTCGCCCAAGGGCCACCCAAGGTCACCGCCCAGGACAACTTTAGGCCGCCTGGCCAGGGCCGCCCAAGCCGCTGCCCACGACAGCCAAGGCGCCCACCCAGGGCCGCCCAAGGCTGCCGCCCAGGACAGCCCTAGGCCGTCGCCCAAGACAGCCCTACGCCGCCCGCCTAGGGCCACCCAAGGCCACCGCCCAGGGCCGCCCAAGACCGTCTGCACCAACACCCTGCGTTGGCCACTCCAGCGATCGCACACATCATCCTCGCCGGCGCTCACGCGCGATCCAGCCAAGTTCATTCAATTGCCTCTGCCCACTGTTCATTCATGGCCATCACTCCTTCATCATGCTCCCTGCCAGGGCCATCCAATGCCCAGAACGCCCAGATTTCTCGTCTAGTGGGCCATACAACGCCCGGAACACCCAATTACATCACGACTTGGATTTCCCGCAATCTCTTCACGCACTCCGGTGCCTAGGTACGCCTGAACTCTTTGGTGTCGAAGTGTTCCTCGTCCAGTGTTCCATGATAGTCCTTCCACTGCCAATAGAATTGAACTGATTTGGAATTTCCCAAAATTCTTCCCTTCATGAGATTTCCCGCAGACGTGAATTCGAGTATTGAATTTGGTGCTTCGGCATCGTCGTAGTGGTTGAAGACAGTACTCCCGCCCTCGACGATGAACGGGGCTGCACCACCATTATTCCATCGGCTTTGGGTTTTTGAATTCGATCATGTGAATTTGCGGTTCATTTTATCGTTCTACCCTAACCCGTATTGCATTCCCACCCGTTGTTATCACACCGGTCTCCCAGTCGTCTACTCCCTTAGTCGTCCTGCATCACAAACCTCAGATATAAATAAAGATATATAGTGAATGAGAGAGATAGAGATAGATAGCGAAAGAGTGAGATGGCAAAAGATAGATAGAGATAGATAGCTAATGAGAGAGAGAGATATAGAGATCAAGAGCGAGACAGAGATAAAAATAGATATAGAGACAAAAATAGAGGTACATAGAGATAGATATAGAGATAAAGATAGAGATAGAGACAAAGATAGAGGTACATAGAGATAGATATAAAGATAGAGATAAAGACAAAGCTAGAGATAGATAAGTAGATGTAGATATAGCGAGATAGCAAATGAGAGAGAGATAAAGAGATGTATATCTAGAGATAGAGAGTGATATATATATATAGATTCATATATATATATAGAGAGAGAAATGCCGTCACACAAACTGGCTCTGTTCTGAGAACCATGGAGCTAGAGACGCAATCTATCGACGCCTTTTTCAGTGCCTGCATTACACCGGCGACGCCTTCTTTGATGGTTTTTCTCATTTTCTTTATTGATGAATGGCCTTGTAATTCTGATGTATCCCTTGAAAATAAGATAAGAAAATTGAATGTCAAATAAATAATACACATGTCATATCATTGTATCCCATGTTTACATGTGGTCTGATAGTTATCCACTAACATGTTCCCAAATGTCACGATTCAGATAAAATATGATTGGCATAGTTAGGATATTGAGATGGGAATGAATTGCCTCTCACATCAAACCTTTTTCCCTCTTTACTCTGTAACTTTGAGTGGATTCAATGTAATTAGGTCGATGAGTTTGGATTTACACCATGTGGCTTTGTCTCTTGTTTCATAAAATATGATTGGTCCACATCACCCCTTCCATTTAAAAATAGATTTTTTTTTTTGTTAACCATTGGTCATTACAGTGTTGTGACTTTTGATGCCATAATGGTACATTTGTTGTAATGGTTCTTGCTGGGATGCTATATTTCAAAGAATTAAAAACTATTTTCAGCCTTACAATAATATATTTGCATGATTGTGATGTCGGAGGATTAATAAAAATATACAAGGATTCCAAAAATTATTTTATTCAAGAATAAGATGTAAAAAAGGCCTTCAAAATATCACAAAATGCACAAAAATCAGACAGTCATCCTTAAAATGTATTTAATCATTTTAAGGTTGAAACACACATGAATAATCATTTAAATGTGAATATGTAAATTTAGTGACACAAATAAATTGAGTGACACAGATTTAACTCGAGTGACGTTAACCTAATATTCCTTGATGCATCAATCCGATATAATTATATGGATTTCAAAAAACTCACGTATATATCTTCTTTAATTCTAATAAAATAAATCATCTTTGTTATTTTTTATGTGAGATTTTTATCACATACTCTAAGAATATGTCCAATGAGTTGTGAGTTATGAAGATATCCTGACAAGATGATCACCTGTCATCAAAACACATATACTTACCATTCCTACTTATGGAATAGTTAGAAGGAAATCAAAATATTATGAATGAAAATCACATCAAGCTCCCACTCCTATGTAAGTATGATCGATCCCATATCCAATAATGTAGAGGCAATAAGTGATAGTTTAACATATTTGAAGATTAAGCTTTAAAGGCATTTTAGCTCAGTGCTTTAATGTCTGTTTTGATGAACGTTCAAGGTGATGCATACTTCAATAAGGGTTGTGATCAAAGCACAATAGGCCCTCGGTTAACTAGTTGATGATTCTAAGTGAAGATAAAATCAGAGCCTTAGTTATATTAAAATGCTACTTGGTTTGACCATACACTGAACAAGTCAAATCATGTATTTAGGACTTGTAGATTCTATGATATGAAGACAAACATATTTTTTAACATTGTTTAGATATTTGTGTAAATTTGTCTTCATTTGATTTGTTGAATAACTTAATCAAAATCCTAATTACTATCTTTGAGTATTTAAGGCTGAAATTATTGATGATTTTAATGAAAATGAATTACATGAAGATATTATAATCCTATGGTGATATCTTCATTTCAATGATGTGGTAAATATCTTAAATTTTAAGATTATTTTAAAACTCAAATTCTTGGCATAACTGCTAGTTTTTGCTTTGAACTCATGAAACAAATTTTGAACTTATGGCAAAATTGTAAATATAAAAATAAACATAAAAATTATTATTATTTTATAGTTCCTGAGGATCTAAAACCGGAATCCCTTTTGTGGGCCAAATACCTCCGATCTCTACCGTAGGTGCCAAAGAAGAATAAGAGGAAGCCTGAAAAAGAGCAAAAAAGAACATAACCTCCGATACTACAAAAAGAATAAAACTATATCGAAGTCCTAATTGTACATATTTTGTATGATGCCCTTCCAACGTGGATTCACGTAGAACATCGCGCCATCATACGAACATGGTATATAGGATAAATATTAGACCCAAACTGAGAAGTGTTACACCCCCTTGAAATGGGTGCATGTACATCACACCTCCTACGGTGGTTGCAAAAGCTCACAGTGAACTCAAAATAGGCCATGGACTTGGATCTACCAAATGATAAAAATGCCTCTGAGATTTGATCTTAAACCTTTTAGCCCCGGTTGTATCTAAACCTCCCCTTCACCCCTCCCAGGGGTGGATTCATTGCTTGTTCTGTGGTTATCAGTAGCGTGGCCAACCTAATTTATAGAAGTTGTCTGCATGCAGGAGGCACGAGTTTACGAGCATGCAACACTCTCTCTTCTGGTGACGTTGCCGATAACCTCAGAACGAGCAAGATAACAATTGTGCAAAATTATGTTAAAAAAGTGTTCCAGGTGGAATCATCACATTTGGTGCAGGATCAAAAAAGATATTTGAGTTTTAAACATCAAAGGTAAAACACAAATCAAGAATTTCATCCAAAGAAAAATGTGAAGGAGATGAGGACTGAACAAAAAACGACCGCAAACTAGGAGGTATTACTGAAGGGATTTCATAGTTATATTTATGAATTTTTATCAATGAATTAATAATTGAAATAAAAGTACTCTTGTTGAAATACACAAAATTGGTCCTTGTCTTGAATACTATTTTAAGTAGCCATCAATACTAAGTGCTGTTGACTAGATATTTGGGATCACTCAGGTTACGGCTTTGGGGCCCATAAGAAGAAGGCTTTGGGGGACAAGTTTAAGTAGACGAAGCAATGTCATTCCTTGGAAGACTTTGAGGGTTGAGGACGACAAAGATTCATAAACCTTTTCTTTTTTCTTGGTATCCTTGCTCAGCCCTATTTCCAAGTGATTTGCTTGGGGGGCATCTCTACTACTATAATAGGAATACATGTAACCTTCTCGCCTCTGATTGGCTGTCAAATGAGTGAGAGAGAAGAGAGAGAGTGAGAAAGCCCCCTTCCCGCCACCGCGACCCCTATTCCCCGCCGCCCGCGCCCCCTCCCCGCTGCTGTGCCCCCTCTGTGCTGCCACCCCGCAGGCCTCCCACCGCCTCCCGCCCCCCCCTCCCTGCCGCCGTCCCAGCCCTCCCCTGCCCATGCGCTTCCTCCCCACCGCCACCCCCTTCCTCACCGCCTGGGCCCCCTCCCCGCCGCCGGGGGGGAGGGGGCACGAGTGGCAGGGAAGGGGGGTGGCGGCTATGGGGAGGGGGCGCGGGTGGCCGGGTAAGGAAGTCAGGGCGGCGGCGCAAAGGGGGCGCAGGCGGCCGGGGGAGGGGCGGGCCGGCGTCTGGGAGGGGGCGTGGGCAGTCGGGGGAGGGCCGACGTCTGGGAGGGGGCGTGGCCAGTCGGGGGAGGGCCGGGGCGGCGACAGGGAGGGGTGCGGGCGGCCTGGGAAGGGCCGGGGCTGCGGCGTGCGCACATTACCCCACCTCACAAACCCGTGTGCAGTGTGCGGTACGGTGTGTGAATATTCTGTGCGATGCCATGTGCAAAATTTGCACCGCACGAGACGAACGCACGAAAAATTATCTAAAGCAAGCATTGCGAGCGGTCCCCACTTGTTCACACAAACTCAATTAGGGCACATCATCACCTGGGAACAGATACCCCCAAACAGTATTAAGGATTAGCCTAAGCTACCTAAAAAAATAATTTTGTCTCCCATTTTCCCAACCTCATTTCTTAGGTAAAAAAATCCTAGGCCAATTAAAAATAAACATATAATATAAATTGAGGACCTAATTCACCACCCCTTCTTGAGTTATTCCTTGGCCGCCTAAACTAACAATATTAAATGAAAGACTCCAATAGATATAATCAACGTCATAAAAAATAGTGTAGAGACAATAAGTGATATTGGAGGATACCAAATGAAATAGTTCAATAAAATGACCTTCCCTAACAATACTCTGGTTGAGTGCACACTGGCCTCAATGCTTGGGCAGAAGCATTGAGCAGCCTTCACTTGTGTGGTGGAAGTCTCTTTCGCATGCTTGATATTTCTTAGGAGTTAAGGTGGAACTAGGGCTAGGCCCTTAGCAGAACAATGAGACATTTTATTACTACACAAGTAAATATACATTGATGGCTGTAACCATCAAAATAAGGCACAAGGCCAATATAAAAATGTAGAGACAAGGTGCAGTCCTAGCTTTAGGGTTGTAGTTATCTAGCGCCTTGAACCCCGCAGCACCCATGCACGGTTGCAGGCAGCACTGTTACTACTGTGCCCCCGAGCTGGGCGCTCATGGGCCATGGCCATTTATTGAACCACATGCTCCAATGTCCAACCCCAGCACCATCGTGCTCGGTGCCTAACCTTGATGCTCCACTCGCCTCCTGAGCAAGTGCTGACACCTCTATTGCTTTTGTCCACATTGTTGCCCCAAGCCTTGTTGCCTAACGGTGTAGCACAAGCCACACTGACACGCCGAGTGCCCCGGGATGATCTCTGTGCTCCACACGCTCCCATGGCTACCCGCTGCAACATCAGCACACCTTAGTCCATTGGCAGGATACGGCCTCGCCCATACTCGAGGAATACTTGTGGATTGCGGCAGTGGCCTTCGTGCCCAGCTGACCCACGTTCTTCCACAATCCATGGCGCATGCGCGCCGGCGAGCATGAGTACCATGAGGGTATTGGCTATAAATATTAGTGACCAGTGTCAACACCTGTAGTGAATGTGGTGTCCACGCGTCAAACTTGGCAACCTATCCTGAATCCAAATATGCAAGTTCCCCACGGGCATGTGTGCCCGCTCACTCCGCACAGTTAGCATGCAGGCCTCAATGCACGAGTGCTGCCTACTTTGGGGCCTTACACGTCCTGGTTGATTTATACCTAATTGTCAAACATACTAATTTATGTCATAGTTGGGCAATTGATTCTTAGACATAAGACACCCAATACATGCTGTGCATGGATGACTATATAATTGCTATGATCTAATTTGCTAATTAAAGGATTGTTAAAAATTTCAAATTTAGGAGTTCTTAAGTCACGATCGATATTTAAGTTTATTTTAAAACATATTTAAAATATATTTGACACTGAAAAGATATATCTACGTAGCAGTGAGCCAAGATCCTCTCCATAGAGAATCAAGATTATAAATTTTAATCAAATTTAACTTATGGTTAAGAGAAGACAATAATTTTTTTTTAAAAATAAAAGAGAGAGATAAGGAGAAGCAAAAAAATGGTGAGAAAAGAAGACGGTCAATAAGAATTATAAAGAAAATATATGAGAATAAATGAAGTATGGAACTTAGGGTCATGGGTGTAGAGATAGATTGTGGGAAAGAGATAGGGAATATAATGTAGAAATGATGGATGGTTGAGAAGGCTAATATAAAAATATGGATCTGTATAATTGTATTGAATTATTTAACAGAGATATGATAATTAGGTCATGCTGGCTGAATGAGAATGATGTTATGGAAGGGAGAACTTTGTGAATGCTATCATGCAAAGAGTTTTGGTGGAAAAAATAATGGTTCTCACTAAATAGGTGTAGAGAAGAGAATGACAATATAGACGCATAAACTCGGATTTGTGACATAGAGAGACATATGGACAGCCAGATGGTCAAGGATCCTTATACTTGACCAGGATGACGGAGCGAGAGCCAAACATACACAGAGAGAGGAAGAGTGATACAGACAGAAACAACCAAAGAAAAATGATCCTCATACTGAACCAAGTTTAGAGAGAAAGACAGATATAGACATAAAGATAGAGACATCAATGATTGTTATATGTTACCAGGATCAGAGAGAGAGAGAGAAATGATCATTATATTACCAGGATCAGAGAGAGAGAGAGAAATGATCCTTGTATGTTACCATGATCAGAGAGAGAGAGAGAGTGAAATGATCGTTATATTTTACCAGGATCAGAGAGAAAGAGATAAATGATCCTTATATGTTACCAGGCTCAGAGAGTTAGAGATAAAAGATCCTTATATGTTACAAAGATCAGAGAGAGAGAGATAGAGTGAAATGATCCTTATACGTTACCAGGCTCAGAGAGTTAGAGATAAAAAATCCTTATATGTTACCAAGATCAGAGAGAGAGATAGAGTGAAATGATCCTTAAATTTTAGCAGGATCAGAGAGAGAGACACATAAATGATCCTTATACGTTACCAGGATCAGTGAGAGAGAGAGAGAAATGATCGTTATATGTTCCCAGAATATGAGAGAGAGAGAGAGACAGAGAGAGAGATGATCATTATAAGTAACCAGGATCCAAGATAGAAAGAGAGAGAGAGATAGAGAGATGGAGAGAGAGAGATAGAGCAATGATCCTTCTGTTTCACCACGATGAGAGATGAGAGAGAGACATAAGGAGGAAGAGCGAGAGATAGATAGATAGAAAGAGAGCAAGAGAGAGAGAGAAAGATAGAGATAGAAAGAGAAACACAAACTCGCCTTGTTCTCAGAGCCATGGAGTCGGAGACGGAGGCCGAAGACGCCTTCTTCGATGCCTGCGACACCCCGCCATTGGCCAACTCCGCTCAACCCTCTCCCCTCCTCCCCCTCCGCAGACTACCCTTTTGGGAACAATCCTCTCCCTCGCCCCTACCCTTCCCAAATCGCGTCGACTCTCCGCCATCGCCAGACCTTCTTCGAGCTCTGATCAACATCTTCCTCAAGATCGTAGCTTTCCAGACAACCCTTCTCCTCTCCTCCATCGCCTTCCCTCTGCGATTGATCTCTCTCTTCTCCTCCTTCCTCTCCGATCCCCGTGGAACCCTTCATCGCTGGGCGGATCAGCTCTGGCGAATCTCCTCCTCGTTCGTGGAGAATCATGCCGGCCTCGCGCTGAGGGTCTCGGTGGGCTGCTTCTGGGCTCTCGTCGTTCTTTGCTCTCTGATGGCTTGCCTGGTCTTTGCCCTGTTCGTCGGGAAGATTGTGATGGCTGTAGCGGTGGAGGAGCCGCTGGATTTCGCCATGGATTTGAGCTTCGACTTCACGCGGAGCAGTCCGATGGCGGAGGTGTCGTTTCCGCGCCCCCTCTCTCCTCCGGGAAGGAGGTTCAGGTCTACTGTATCCTTAACCTTGGCGGAGTCTGAGTACAACAGAAACCTTGGCATCTTCCAGGTAGGTCCATCGATCATCATCGAATTCTTCTTGTTCATCATTGTGCCCATCGATTTTTGTTCTTTTAATTACCCTTTTTTTTTTCTTCTCTTTGGTCGTCATCATCATCGTTGATTTATTATTCTTTGATGATTTCATCATCATAGTATGCAGCAATGCCTTCTTCTGCACCGATTTCATCATCATAGTAAGCAGCAATACCTTCTTCTGCACCGATTTCATCATCATTGATTCCATATTCTTAATCATCGTCTATTCTGTCGTGTTCATCATAGTCAATTCCTTCTTCTTTGCTGATTTCATCATCATAGAAGCAGCAATAAATTATTTTTCACCGATTTCATCATCTTTGATTCCGTATTCTTAATCATCGTCTATTCTGTCGTGTTCATCATAGTCAATTCCTTCTTCTTTGCTGATTTCATCATCATAGAAGCAGCAATAAATTATTTTTCACCGATTTCATCATCTTTGATTCCGTATTCTTAATCATCGTCTATTCTGTCGTGTTCATCATAGTCAATTCCTTCTTCTTTGCTGATTTCATCATCATAGAAGAAGCAATACATTATTTTTCACCGATTTCATCATCATTGATTCCGTATTCTTAATCACCGTCTATTCTGTCATGTTCATCATAGTCAATGGCTTCTTCTTTGTCGATTTCATCATCATAGAAGCAGCAATACGTTCTTCTACACCGATTTCATCATCACTGATTCCGTATTCTTAATCTACGGCGAGTCTGTCGCGTTCATCATTGTCAATTTCCTCTTCTTCATTGATTTCATCATCTATGCTGTCGTCTTCATCACTACTATAGCCATCGTCCTCAAATCCTTCATCATCATCATTGTCATCGTCTCCAGTTTCTTCTTCAGCAACACCATCGTCATCGAATCCTTCATCATCATCATTGTCATATTTCTTCTTCAGCAACACCATCGTCATCATCACTTTTCAAAAAAAAAATCTCTATCTCGTCATTGTTGATTCCTTCTGAATCATTACCATCTTTTGCATCGCTTCCATCGTCACCATTATCATCATCATCGATTCTGTCTTCATCATCAACGTCATCATCATCATCGTCCACATCATCACCATTGTCGTCATCTTCAAATCCTCCATCATCAACGTTGTCATCTTCTTCAAAGAAAAATCATCAATTCTTTCTTCATCTTCACAATCTTTATCATCGTCCACATCATCACCATCGTCATCATCATTGATTTCCTTCTCTTCATCAACATCATAACCATCATCATCATCTGCACAGATTCTCTCTTTTTTTTCGTTATCATCATTATCATCAATAACCTTCAACCTGATGATGAATTTCGTCATCAGTATATAATAATCACCATCATCACAGTCAATTCTGTCATCATCACCACCAGCTCCCCCATCATCATCATCATCACCAATTCTTTCATCACCACCACCATCATAATCATCATCATCATTGTCATGGTTCTCTTTTTTTGAGGATAAGGCGTGAGTTTACGAGCCATTGCCCTCTATTATTTTACCATCACCACCACTAACGTCATCATTATTTCCATCTCCAGCATCCTCATTGTCTTCATCAATTCCTTCGTTTTCATCAATTTCTTCTTCTTCTTCATCATCATTACTTTCATCGATTCCTTCTTCACCAATTTCCTCTTCATTATCGTCATCATAATATTCCTTCACAAAACAAACAGTATCACCATCATCGTTGTCATTAATTCATTATCATTTCCATCAATTCATCACTATCACCATCATCATTTTCATCAATTCATTGTCGTCATCATCATCATCATTTTCATCAATTCATTGTCGTCGTCGTCGTCGTCATCATCATCATCATCAATTTGATCAGTTCATTTTCACCTTTGGTGCCACCAAATCATCTGAATCACATTCTCTTTGTTCTGAAAATGTGGAGAAAAGGTGAGGGTGGAGTTTCTTACGGCAGACCAGAAGCCATTGGCGAGCTCCAGCCGGCCATGCATGATGCGATTCAAGAGTGCGCCAGTCAGAATACTGGAAACTATCCTCAAATTGGTACTGGTTCTGGTCGATATCTCGTCCGAGACGCAGACGATCAGCTTGAGCATGGGGGGGTTTGCTGTACCTGCGTCAGCTCCCGCCGCTTCTGCCATGGTTGTGCTCGAGCCGAGGGCCGGGCAGCGACTCGGCACCGGGTTGCCGGAGTTATACTCTGCAAGTCTGAGAATGGAATCCGAGTTACCTCTGATGAGGAGGCTTCTCTGGAGCTGGAGAAGAACACTCTTTGTTAGTATTGCCATCTTCATATTCAACTTTGAGCTACTGCTTCTCCTCATCTGCTGCACCCCTCTTCTCTTACCTGGGTACTATCGAAGGGCTCATGGCTAAATGAACATAACATGTTCATAATGACGGAAATATTTGGGTCCCTCTGGATTCATGAATTAACTCCCATGGGACTTATTAAATTAGAATAAAAATTAACCCCTTTATACTCCATGGAGTATACTCTATAATTTGATAATAGATAAATAGTAACAAAGGGTTTAGTTACACTCCATGGTATATGTTCCCGGTGAACCTGTTTCAAAATGGGAGAGCAGAGCTATCTGAAATGGGTTACTCTATAGTGAAGTTTCTCCTCCCATTCGCCTTTCAACTTTGCATATTGATGGCTATGCCTGCACTCCGACAGGTTAGGATGGTCGTAGGACCAATGCCAATTTTCTCTATATGCAACAAATTAATTACATACAAGTCTAATAAATATGTTATTAATGTGAAGTGATCATCTCGTTGTTATTAAGAAAGGAAAAAATATTTTAATTTTCCCATTGTCAAATTATAGAGTAGATAGGATGTTAAACGGGTTGGCCCAAAGTAGGGATGTTAGCCAATAAAAGTTTTGAGTTATACTTTGATCAAGGATGTTACATAAAACCGAGAAATGCAAAAATATTTTTTAGAACTTTTTAATGATTTTATTTGTTAATTGGAATTTTATAAGTTTTAGTTTTTTCATTAAATATCAAAAATGCATTTTATTGAACTATATTTAATCTTCTATTGTAGTTTTTGACATAATTTATGCTAAATCCTGAGATAAATACATAACACAACGGGATATGAAACAGCAAGAATAAATTTGCAAAGGGATCAGCTCAAAATTTTATAGGATAAAAAAGGAATGCAAAACTAAAGATTAATGAAACTTTTATTAAAATTTATGGAGAGATTGGAGAAACAGGGAATTGAGTTTTTTTATATTCAAAAGCTCTAGATCCATAGGTTAAAAATGGGAATTAGTATTGATCTTGAGGCTATTAATCTCAACCTTCCATGGGCATTTACATGACACCCATGCATTGGAGTTTCAGAGATGTTCAAGTGGAAAGTCATATGACTAAGAAGAAATTTGGATTTGGATTACAAGATGCAATGAAAATTTTTACTTGATAAGCTGTTCTGTCATTTTGGGCTAACTAGGTTGTGGCGAGCTTCAAAAGTGGTTTTTTCCTCTTCGTGACTTTCTAGGTTAGTTGAACTGTATGGATGGTTTAATGATTAATAAATAAGACTAATATTCACATTTCTGACCCAGTTGTTGTCTTAGATATATAGATATCTGTATCTTAATTTGAGCAATGTGATTCGTTGGGTCCCATTTAGATCTCCCCAAATTTTCCGGGCCAATAATTGGCTGGGGTTTTTTTAATACTTTGCTCCACCAATCAATGATCTGGCTCCATATGACTTAAACAAAAGTGGTAAGCACATTAAAGGAGCCAGTTAAATGCAATGTCTCAACAAAATCAACTGCATTACATGCCGTGACAGAAAAGAGGACTATTATCTCAAACAAAAAATGTTAACATCTTTGTGGCATGCATTGCATCGCCATGAAGGCCCTATAATTAAATAAATTAAATCACACCACATATCCCCAAGGAATAAAAAATGTTAGTAAAGTCTGTGCTTTTTTTTGGCAAAAATATCCAATTTTTTCATTTATCCACATATGCACACGTTGAAATAAAACTAATCATAAAATGTACAATGGTTTTTTTCATAAGTTACCTGTACCTATGAAGCAAAATAAATCATTTAATGTCTCAGTGTTAAAACATTGTGATTTGTGATGCCAAAATCATGCCTTGTGATTGCTGTTACTGGTGATTATTGGTCAAATAATGGGCAAAATTATAGGCGGCACAAGGAATTACTCCATTTAGTTCCATCAAACTGATTCACATGCATCTTATGTTTTAACAACATATGAAACAACATTCAGACTTCAAAGCAGTTTTTCAGATGAATGAGTTGCAAAAAAATATTTTATAACTATAATAAATCCAGAATAATTATTCATTCATAGGCACTCCAACAAAAACATTCTCAAACTTGTAAAATAAATTCTTAATAATCAATCTAATGTTCAAAATTTTGAAAAACGTAAAAGTCTTTAAAATTGAAAAATCATACTAAAGCTGCTTTAATCAATTGAAAAAACTAGGTCATAAATATATCACCACATAAATATTATCAATCATTTATTCTTACTGGGATGTTTTCTAAGAAGTAGTTTACACGATCCTACCAGTGATATATCTTTAATAAGGGAACTTCTAAAGGCTAAGGTTAAGCTTATGTGATTAATACAGAAAGTAAAACTTCTTCTGACAACAACAATATTGGCTTCTTTGTTGTTGGGTTTTCAATCTGACATCATTTTCCGACACAAAACAACCCTGCTTGATTTTATAAAGGCTACCAGTAGAAGTTATGGTTTTAGATTGAACAATGGAGAGAACTACTCTTCCATAAGTTGCATGAGTTGCTTCTACCATGGCCGTACAATTTATTTGACATGTCTCATTTTAAAGTTTCTTTGTTATGCTTTAGCCACTTCAGTCTAAAAGTGCAGGACTTTGCTCTGATGAATATATTTATTTCCTTTCTCTAATTTATCCCACATGGTAAATTGTCTTTTCTGTTCTCTATGTGAATCTACCAGAACATGCTCCTTTTATAGACAGTCATTATAATTAGATTTAAAATATTTTCTAATTTAACTTATTAAAATTCAGTAAAGAGAAACCATATGATTCTGTGCCTGTATTCACACATGAAAGTCATCAGCAGATTTGGCACAGTCATTGCTGATAAAGATGAAGAGGAAATGTCAAGTGGAAGACAGAATAGATTCTAAGAATTAACTTTTCAATTTTTAATCCAAAAGTTAATGTGTGTTCTCACATTGACGAAGGTATGATAAGCTTACTTCCACTATAATTAACTAGTATAGTTATTGTTGTTGTTTGTAATAAATTTATACAAGTTGCTGAAATTCCTTCTATTCTTTCAAAAAGTTCAAAATGCCAAAATAGTTTATGAAATTGGAGATTTACGACTGCACAGGCAATCGAGAGAAGTTTTGGAGTCATTTTCTTCATGTCATCCACTCACTAATTTCAATAAAAATATGAAACATTAGTAAAAATGAAGAAAATTAAATAGAATATACTTGATAAACCTAAATTTGGGCTAAATAATCGTTGTAAGGGTCTAATTTATGCAATAACATGTATACAATTTTCCATACTTTGAATAGGGTACGTAGGAGTCGAATCCACAAGAAGAAGGTAATGAGAGAGTAAATAGTAATTAAATTATATTTTAAAATAATCATTTTAGTGATTTTATATTTTAAGGATTTTTTAAACTATTTTTTAAATTGAAACTCAAGCAAATGAAGGATTTTTATTATGATGTTTAAGATTTTTTTGTTTTTGTTTAGTGCAAGATAGTAATTTTAAGGCAAAGAGAACTTTAGGCTGTCATTCTAGTGGTGAAATCACAGCAAGAAACGAGTAGCGTAAAAAATTTAAATTTTGCTACAAGAAGAATTGTTTAGTGCTGTTTGATGCATTGGAAAGCTTGACGTCTAGGCTATCCTCTAGACTATTTTCCTAAACTAGTGAGAAAATTCAAATCAAATATCTAGGAGATCACATGACCCTTGTCACTTCCCCTGGGGTCAAGTGGTGTTGTCTATCCAAGAATCTTGGTCACCATGGAACTCTCTCTCCCACACTCTTCTAGGAAAAACAATGGATCAATGAAATCTGATGCACTAGGCCTCCAACAACAAGTTGGGACCATAAATACAATATGAGATACAAAAAAAGGGAGAATATATTAAATAGAAGTTCCCTAACTCTCCCATCCAGTGGATTTAATTCCAAGGATTTGGAGGGCTAGGAGTAGCTGACCTCCAGCCTGGATTACATTCCTTCCTTCCCAGATTTGAAAATAGACGTTTCGAATTCAAATTGTGGGTTAGTTGCACAGTTGTTGCCTTTAGTTGACCTGGTTCTTAAGGAGATTTGAATGGGGTTCTAGAGTGACCTTCTTGTATATTGGGTCTCTTTTTATTATCTATTAGGTGGCTTAGGTTTATACTTTCCTCCCATTTGCATCTCAAATTCCTTATTATATTTACCTAAGTCCTGTTTTTCAAATAAAACTCCAAGAAGATGCAAGAAATCTACTTGAATCTAAAGATTCAAGTGGGGTTAGTTTAAATAATAAATGAAAACTATTAAAATAGAGCTCGGGAAAATAAATCATAAATTTCTCATTTCATACTTAAATGACTAATAATGCTGGAGAAAATCCAAAACATTTGGCAAAAAAATAATTGAAGCATAGTTTTATTGATTTAATTTGATGTTCTAAATACTAAAGACGAATTCATTGTATTTTTAATCTGATAACATGGAATTAACAATAATTTGAGAACAAATGAAAATGCAACGTGTATGAAAATAATGCAATAAATTTCATGCTATCAAGGTGCGGTCAATTATCAAGATGTATGTGCATCACCCAGTCATGGGATTTCATTCCCTTAGAAATGGCCAACATAATCCTTCCATATTTGCTACTGACATGGGTATGAATTGGGTGGATACCATGATTAGAAGTAAAAGTTTAGGTTATCTTCATTGCCATTGAGACTCAGAGTCCAGAGTTCTTATAATTTTCTCATTCATTTTAAAAAGAAGTTTGGCCTGAGTCATCATGTGTGATAAAATTCAAATTGTAGTCATTAGTTAATGATATTTATAAAATATTTACTCACTGAAATTTGGATAGTAAATGATGAGTAAGTATCATCTCCATAGGGACCGGAGGGTTACTGATTGAAAATTTGTTAAGTGGTTGTTGATGAACCCAAAAAGGTTATAGAGGCTAAGGGATATAGCTCGGCATAGTAGTGCACAAGCCAGCCACAGGCAGGTAAGCATTGAGCAGTGAAGCCCCCTCCATAGCTGGTGAACACCGACACCCAAGTAGTACTGCTCGACAAAAGGGGAATACTAATAAGATCATAGAACGCCTATAAAGAGCCCCTGAATGGCAGCCCACATTGGGGCCAAGCACGCACACAACATAACCTGCACACGCACACAAGGGAAAATTCATTTATTTCATTGATATCGCATGCAAAATTAATATAACAATCGCTATTATTAATATCTTCAATACGTGATATCAATCCAATTGATTTCTTTCACATTTTCATGGGCTGGGCTGAGAATATTCGAAATGGATCACAGCCGGACAGGCGACAATCTTAAGAGAAACAGAAAGGAAGCATGACCAGGCTTCAAGCAAAACCATCTTGAAACCCATATTATAACAGGGAACATAATCTTGGTTGTATCAGTCTTCTTGAGGAAGATAAGATGGCGAGGTTTAAAGCACATATTTTTAACAATCTTTCTTACTTTCTAGGCCCCTGATTAGCTGCGGAAAATGACAATGACGCCAGGCCACATAATGACAAATCATCAAAGAAATTGCTGATGGGGCATGTTGACAAGGATGCTTGGTGTGGCAAGAAGGGTGCATCACAATTACTGAGGTACATGGCAGCAATTTAATCGGAGCCATTGGACCATTTATGAAGAAAATCAAACTGCTAGGGGCAGATCTGCCTCTCTCTACCCTTGGTCATCCAAAGGTCTTAAAACGGGGTATACGGCCCTTCGTTTGGGGGCAGTAGAAGATCCTTCTCACGTATAAGTATTCTTCTTCATCTATCTCCTTCAAACATGTGTCTTTCAAACAAATTAATTTAAATCCTTTAAAACTAAATAAATTATATTATCTCTGCATCTTCCTTACTCAAATTCTTACCATAGGTATATTTACACACACACACACACATCTTTCTGCCCTCCATTAATCTATTTATCACTAAATAATCCCTTATTCGCCGTATCTGTCATAATTCTTATCTCTCTCTTCTTCATTCTTTTTCCTCTTACATATTATTAAAACATTACTCCCTTTTCCCTAGCTACACAGTTCTTCAAACTCCTCACTACTCTATCTCTCTTTTATCTAAAATTTAACTTATATCTTAATAAAAAATCTAAGCATAATTTTCCTCCCTGTCTACATCCTTAATAATTAGGAATTTAGGTAAATCACATTCTCACTTACTCACTTTCTCTAACATCCATAAAATTATTAAATCTAAAAAATAATATAAACACCTTACAATATAAGGTAATATATATGGTAAATAATATAATTATTACCTTATTTGTTTCTCTCTAAGTCTTACAATGTAGTCCTAGTTACTAATTAATTATCCTTCATCCTTTCACTATCTTCATTATCATTATTATCAATTATAAATAGTTTCTCTTCTTATATTTATTATCATCTTATTTCCCCTAACCCTAGCTCAATGATAGATTCACATTTAAAACCCAATCCCTGTGGAGGTGACCTCACTCCTACTATACATATATTTGAGTGAGTTTAAATAACTACAAATATTATCCTATTTGGCAAATTAAATCTACAATGCCAATCAAAAACACATGTGATTTGCCTTCGTCAGTGATTATGAGTTTGAGTAACATATGAGTTTATGTATGAGGGTATTGCTGAGGTAGGTATGTGATGGATAATATTTGTAGAGATTCGATGACTATCACTATGGAAACTCAAAGGCCAAAGACAATGATGAAGATAAGAAATGTTAAATAGGTCGAGTGGAGTGATGATGATGAGGTGAGTAGGTGTATATAAATTTTATATAATTATTTGAGTTTAGCAATGGCAGGATCATGAAGAAAAGTAATTTCATGGAAGCAGCTAATGGATCTAATCTAGACAATAGTTGGTGAAGAGGTAAATAATGTAAGGCAAAAGCTTAGATTCTTCTGTTATGCCATAACTACAGAAGTTTGGAGTGAGAAGAGAGGTCCTTTTTTTTCTCTATTTCTTGTATTTAATCATCCAGGAAAAATAAAAAACACCTTCATGGATATCTTGTTCAATTGCTTCCACAAGGCCCAAAAAAGTAGGAAGCAACTTCAAAGATGAATTTTACAGCATCTGTACTTATATACTAGAGGGGATGGATGGATAAAGGGTAGAGAGAAAAAGATGCCCTCAAATTTTCAGTTGGAGCATTTGTATATTTGATAAAATGATATGGTTTCAATTTCAAGCTTTCCAAACTATTTTGTTTGATATAAATAATCTTTCTGTCTCAGCATAAGTGTCTCATTGACTATAATATTTGTTATCATAATAGGTGCCCGATAGTTTATCATTTTGAAAATCTTTGCTTGCTAGACCATGCTCCATAAATGGATATGGGGTTGACATTTTCAATGCACAAAGTAATAAACATTAAAGTAATTTATATGTATTTGGTGCCTAGGGTTGCATAGGGTATGTTATAATGGCCACATCAACATATTTTTTAATCTCCTGTTTTTCATCAATGGCTATGTTATTACGGCGATTATTTCCAATGATTAGCTGCACTAATCCTTAGTAACAAAAATGTTTCCCACTTGAGTAAATTGAACAGCAATAAGTGGCACGGTGAAATGAAAGCTGGAAAAAATATTTAAAATTATAATAAAACCCTAGATATATGTGGATATATATAATTTGATGAAATATTGATTTATCTTCAAACATAAAGATCAGAGATTTCTTATAAAGTATAATGATGTAGAAAGCTATTTTCATTAATAATATGGACTGGTTTCCCTTGTGCAGTTGGTGGCAAACACTAGTCAAGTGGGGACGACACTGCATGATGTCCTGCCACACACTCTATCGGCGCCACTAGGAGCATGTACCTGCACGAAGCATATCAATTAACACCTGTGAGTCTGATTCTATGATGATATTGCAAAGGTTTTGCTCGTCGTAGAGGAGCAAGCCATCATGTATCACCATATCCTCGACAATTGTGCTAGTTTGTATGCCGTAAAAAGATGAGAAAACAAAAAGAATACTCCTTGTATGATCTCAGAGAATACTGCCTCCTCTAGCCAGTCCTGGGTTCCCTTTGGCCGCACCATCCACATTCAGCTTGAGAATGCCTATTGGCGACAGCTGCCAATAAACAATGTGTAGCCAAGTGGTGATGGGGATTAGAGTCACCAGAATGCCCCAAGTGCAAAGAATATCACATATAAGGCCAGAACTACATGCAAGGGGTGGTAGGAGATGATGGGTGCCCTATATCCATTGCTTGACTTGTTGCATGATATCCAACGCATGCATGGGGGTTTCTACAAAATGAGAAGAATTTTTCCCTTTCCATATCTCCCAAAATAAGTAAGCTATGCTGATGTGTAGGTAGGGGCTCCGCTTAGAGCATGTGGGCGAGATAAACATCTTGCCAAAACACTTTAATGGTGATAGGGAAGCACAATTGCTAAGTAGTGGGAGCCAATGATGTGTAAATTGGTACCAACAGTCTAGAGCAATCACACTATAGAAGAAAAGGTGTTCCATAGTCTCAACCTGGGAAGAAGTGGGGCAGCAATGGCAACACGAGCTGAGTGAGTGACCGATACGGGTCACTCGATCATCGGTCGAGAGGCCATCATGCATGACTCTCCAAAGGAAACATGATACATGAGTGAGAATAGATGGATGCCAGATGCGGCGACCCCAGATCTGTGTAGGGGATCTATTGTGAAAATGGTCCCAAGAGGACCACTAGGAGAAGGACCTGTCAAGTGTCAGCATCCAAATGGGGCGATCGCTAGAGGTTCCTATAATATTATTCAGAGCATGTAGTAGCGTATCGAGTGGGAGGCCATGATGCTCCCATAAATGGTATGTGTTGCTCGTGAGCAGCTATGGCATAGTCAATCACATTATATGTGGTACAAAGTGGGCGTGGCGGGCTAGGGGCACGTCGGGGAGTCATGTATCGTACCACGCGCTAATTGTGCATTGATCTACTGATAAGTCTAAAATGAGCCATGTAATTATACATATTTTAAGGGCATTTTGGGATCAGTTCATGTGTAGTTTACCCTATTTTATGAAATATCGCATGTCATGCACTTAATAGAGCAAATGATAAAAATGATGCATTTTAATTTCATTTTACGCATGTTATAAAATTTTAATATATGTTTTTGAAATATACATTTAATACCTATTTAATTTTATCATGTTCTATTTAGTATCTTGTATATGAAATTGAAGGGAAATAATCTGTATTGAATTTGAAGAAAGAAAAATAATAATAATAATTAAAGATAAAAAGGGGGATTGTATTGGGATGGCTAAGGGGCATTCCAAGCATCAGGCTTCAAGCCAACAGCCAGGCCAGCGAGCGCGGAGTGCTCAAGCTAAGGTCGGCGAAGCCCATGCACAAGGAGCCCAAGAGAGCAGGCCCAAATCATGCCCAGAACAGGAGATGTTAAGGTCGCGTTACAGAGGTATGTGTTTTGATTTCACTAGTAGTAAATTGCCACATATTATATAGTACACTTTATTCATGAAATTTCCAATATAGGATGCAAATCCCATGTTTATTTTGTCCGCATCGGGCCGGGCCATAGAGAGAATACAATCGCGGCCCAACAGGCCGCGACCTTAAGAAAATAAGAAGAAAAAAATGAACCGAGCTTCGAGCCAATCTGGAATGAAGCCCAGCTCTTTTCGGGCTTATTTAAAAAACGGATATGATCATAGCCGTTTGATCTTTTTAAAGAAGATCAGACGGCAGAGATCTACCCGTCTATTTAACATATTTCTATTTCTTTTTTTCAAGCTCACGCTGCTATGGGACCCCTCGACGAATGAATCAGAAGAAGCGCAGCTAACAGTGCGGCTGACCGGGCTCATTGACGTGGCAGCAGATTTCGATGAATAATCTCCAACGGCCAGGGGTATTTTGGTCCACCCGCGCCCCTGGCCGTCGACGCCACCGGCTAGAGGCTGTTTTCAGCCCACCAAAAGGACCATTTAGCAATCCAACGGTGGGAGAAGACTCCCAAGTCCGTCCCCCTCCATCAGACGGCTTAAGTCATCCCTCCCAAGCCATTAAAAGGGGATGGAGAGCCCCAATTTGAGCATCTCCGGCCCCAAGAAAAGACGGGACGGCGGAGGACTCTCGTAGGTGACCTAGTAGCTAGCGATGTGCCATGACACGCCTCTAAAGGCTCAAAGGACTCTCGAGAAGGTCTCAGAGGTTAGTTCTTCATCAAGTCGAACCCGGACGGAGGAGGAGAGTAGGTGAACAGCTAAACAGAAGCTCCACGATGGCGGCCGACGCCGCTATCCCTGTTCTCCAAATCAGGGCATTCGGTAAGATCTAATCTTAGTAGATAGATCCCTTATTCATCCATTTTGAGCCTAGGGGAAAGTTTTATCAAACATTTCACCGTATAGTGCATTTGCGATTGATTTTGATACACAGATTTTGTTGGGGAATTTCATCGAACACCTAGCGTGATCAATAAATATATTTGACTTGCTTAAGTTCACCTTATAAAAATTGAAAAATCTACACCTATCCCATTAGCAACCGTCATTCGGGCATTTTGTCGAACACCAGCGGGTCGTTGGACGAAAAGCCCTCCTATCTTCGATTTTTTCCCCTACTTAAACTACATAAAACTTAGAAAAATCATATAAACTTTACATAACTACATATATAATCCTCTCTCGACCCAGACCAAGACATTTGGTCGAACACCTCTAAGGTGTTCGACTAAATAACCCATACTATACTCTATAAAAACTATATAAAAAAGAATATATAACCAAAAAAAACAACGGCTAGAATAGGTATAACCTATTCTAACTTTTATTCAAACTATAGAATAAATAGTATACCTACATAAATATTAAATTCCGCTACTCCCTCTTAACTTCTTACTACTTCTCTTTACCTATCTTTTTAGTATAAAAAAATACTACTCTAGCTCTTTTATTCTTTATGAATATATATCTTGATACTAATGCTTAAAAATAACTATCTTTTCACTAGCTATAATCCTATCCTTCTTAAATATAATATCTAGCCTCTTTATTTCTTTATTATTCTTAGTACCTCTAGTACATATATGCAATCTTAGACATCTTTCTCTTCTATACATATCTTATTAAAGTAATATTTTATCCACTTATTACTTAATTCATCTTATACTTGTTATCCTTGGTATTATTGCTATATTTTAATAACTAATAACTCGATTATCAAATCTAAACCTAAAGGCCAGTCCCTGTGGAGACGACCTTACTCCAACTATACATTTGAGAAAGTTTCTACTTTTTATAAATTTTACTTGATTGTGGGAAAATTAAAATTACAACGATGATTAAAGTTAATTATGCAATTTGCCTCCGTCAAATTGGCGGCGAGCATCGTCGAGTCGCACCCGAACGGAGGAGTAGAGCAGGAGAATGACTAAACGACAGCTCGGCGGTGGCGATCGGCGTCGCCACTCCTGATCTCCAAATCAGGGCCTTTGGTGAGATCTGATCATCGCAGATTATCCCACATACATCTGTTTTGATCTTAGCGGAAATTTTCACAAAATATTTCACCATATAGTGCAATTTCAATCGATTTTGATTCACAGATTTCGTTGTGGCATTTCATCGAACACCTAGTGTGTTCGATCAATATTCTTCGATTTAACTAAGTTCTACCCCACTCAACCTTATAAAACATTAAAAATATATACCGTCTTCTTCTGGGCATTCTGTCGAACACCTCACGGGCGTTCGACAGAATCAACCCTTTTCTCTTCCTGATTACTCAAAATCTATCGGGCATTATGTCGAACACCTTACGGGCGTTCGACAGAAACACCCTCTTCCCTTTATAAAATCTCTCTCTCTATATAAACTTACAATTAATTAAATACCACACTATAGATCTCTTCTTCTGCCCCATTACGGGCATTTGGTCGAACACCTCTTGGGTGTTCGACTAAATCGACCCACTACCTCCTAAATTGACCCATATTTCTTTAATTCGACCCTTAAAATACTATACAGAATACATAAATCACATAAAAATATATATATATATAAGAAACCTAAACTAATTCTGAGGAGTATTCTAAACTTAGAGGTCTATTAAGTCCTATTAAGACCTCCTTACCCCTTGTCAATATCTCTCTATTCCTCTTACTTAGTATATTATAGTTAAATAATTACTTAGTACTCTCTCTATACTTATAATTACTTAGAGAAGTACACATTCCTTCTAACTCCTTATTATTCTCTCTCATTAAACTAAGTGGTTTTATGAATACTTACCCATCTTTGCACTAGCTAGGTTCTTAACCTTCTTAAATATAATATCTAGTTCCTTACTCCCTTATTATTCTCAATATCTCTAGTACATATATATACGATCTAGATATTTTATCTTCTCTACTTATCTTATTAAACTAATATTGCCTATACTTTTTGTTAATTATTGCTTCTTATTCTTCTTATCTTAATATTACTATATTTTAATAACTAATAACTCGATTATCACATCTAAACCTAAAGGCCAGTCCCTGTGGAGACGACCTTACTCCAACTATACATTTGAGTAAGTTTCTACTTTTTAAATTTATTTGATTGTAGGCAAATTAAAATTACAACGACGACAAAAAAAAATAATTACGTGATTTGCCTCCATCACCTACATGCCAACATGTGACAATGGATATCACTAGCCAATGTCTTTGCCAAGACCGCTATCTTTTGTGGCCTCGAATATGTGACTCTTTATGAGCCCACTCGTCGTACTTGGCCGCGATGAAACTCTCCAACGGGAAGCTTGTGGTATGCATACACCACACAAGCTTCTTCTAAAACATGTCTTGGATGTCGTGAGGGTGTTTGATCCTAGACCCCACACACATAACAATCTTGACACATAAGATTCAGTGAAAATATCAGCCAACTTAAGATGTAATATCACATGCTCAAGTTTCTCATTCTTTTCTAAAAGACATTTTGATGTTGGAGGTGGTCAGTGACGTCGTCCAGATGGGTATTGAGACGATGCTCTAATATCAAGATGATGTCGGACGTTTTTAATGACATTGTCTGACGGGTAAATCCCTAAGGATATGTGCCTACATGATGCGATGAATCCTAGCCCCAACTTGTGGGGTTTCATTGAGCTTCGAGCTCCGGGGTGAGGGCGATCGGTGATGGTGAGGGTGACCTTTTGAACCTCGTCGCAGCGATGACAACGAATACGACATCGAACATAACATTTCTGTTAGTGCTTGCACGTAACAGATGGGCTCAACTCTTACCTAAGAAATTCACTCGTGTCGTAGTCTTCAAGATATTATCTGTCACCTAATCTAACCCATGCGTGGTGAAGTGCAGCCGAGAATATACTAAAAGACATAATATAATTGACGAGCAAGGGGAATGAAATACCTCATCGGCGGTGTCGCTCGTAGTTAGCGTCTTCATTAGCATGAACTGGTACGTGCATGTGTAGTGCAGTGGTCTGGAGATGGGCACGGGGTAGCTCAATAGGCGGTTGAGGCGTAGTACTGGAGTAGTAGTCAGAGAATGGAGGCAAGGAGGAGATGAGTGAGGAACAACGGCTGTGGGCGGCATGATTCTCTGGCGAAACAACTAGGGGGCACTGATGAGCCGTAATGAGGCAGAACCAGGCACAGTTGTGCAGCAGATTGACGACCCAACTGTGAGGCTAGAGCGGCGAAAAAACAGCACCGGCCCCATGAGCGAGGCACAAAGGGGCGTTACAGATGGTCAACATAGTGCACAGCGTATTGGGCCGGACGGCGGCTCGAGGAGGTGTCGGTTGTACGCAATAGTCGAGCGATAGTAGCCAGCTGTCATTGGCACACCCGGTCTAGTTCACAGAGAGTGCACTGGCTGGGCTTCGTTGGGCACGACAGAGTGTTTATGGCACAGTTGTTCGCTGTCACTAGCGGCACTACGGGGAGTAGTGTCATGGGTCATGCTGGCATGTTGGTGCACACAAGATGTGCGCGTACGTCAGTCACTTGGCTAGTCTCAAAGTTTTCACTACACGACCTCGACTCTGCAATTCAGTGCGACTACAACCCACGTTGACCACTAGTAGAGGAGCTCACACGGGAAGAATCCAGCCAACGAGCCCGTGGGAGAGCAGATCAATGATTTCTGCTTAGCAGGTTCACACGAGGACTATTGACCGCTCTAGGAGTCACTTTGGGGTTGCGGGACATAATGGAAATATATGTGGCCGGCAAGCCAATCACACATTCCACATCTCATTCCATATTCATTAATTGAACATATTCATTATAGTGCACGTGTGATGCGTATAATGAAGTCCATGAATACATGATCGGACTTAGTGAATTATGATGAGATCATAATACGGAGATCACTCGTCTTTAAGCATGTGTTCTAAACATTCCTATTCAAAGGATACACGAGAAGGACATCGAAGTATCCGGATAGAATAGCACTATCTAGCCTCACTCATATGATGAGTATAGCCGGTCCCGTAGCCATTAGTGTGGCGACACTAAGGATAGATAGTGGGTGCTCTTTAGTGAAAGAGTTCACTGAATTGATCCGTACGAATCCCTGAATGGTATTATACCGAACTGTCAATCAGGTAGATTCACATCATGGTTGTGTAAGTGGTCCTTAGACCTGAGATACCAAAGACGTCTTGTGGACGGATAGTTGTACTTTGGCTATGGCCAACGAGTCTCTAATCATGGGATTCTAAACGGTCTTAGTTCGGGTGCATCAAGAAGTACACAAAGGCGATTGAGTGGTCAAGATGGGATCGTCCACCCTCGGTATAAGAGGTGACAGCTCAAGGAAGACGATGCAACGAAGTCCTTGGCCAAGGTAGTGAAATATCGGAGAAGAGTTCTCCGATGATTTCCGAATGTATCAGTACTAACTCGGATGACCGATTAGGGTTTGACAGTTGACCATACCCTAAGTCGTCCAAGGAGCATCAAGTGGATGAGGGATTATACATACACGGTAACTGATGATGAACAGGTTCCATGAGTGAGTCGATACACACTCCTTTGTATCTTCTAGGACACGACGTGTAGCTTGGCACCCCACGTGTCGGAGTCTCGACCTATCGATTGGGTTAAATCGATCCGATGTTAATTAATCTATATGATGATATAGTTAATTAAGTTGGAAGGCCAATAAAGGTTATTGGGCCGTTGGAGTCGTTAACTAGACTGATACATGGGCCTAGAGGGTCACACGCAAATGGTCTTTTGGACGTTGGAAGATATACTTAAGTTTTGGGGGTTTTTATGAAAAATACCCACTTAGTATAAATAGGGGAAGGCCCTGAACGAAATTCACCCAGGCCAGAATTTTTCAGGGGCCTTTACCCTTCTTCTCCACTCTCCCCACACCCCCTCTCCATCTCTGATGTGATCAGGACGACGTAACGACGCCGACGGAGAAAGAAAGGGGCTCGTCAATAAGAAGGAGGAGATCCGACGCGCTGAGGACCACATGGATACGTCTAGAGGCTGCCCACTTGAGCAGCTCGACTCGTCTCGCTTCGGGATCGAAGAAATCATGAATGAGATTCGTGCAAGATACGTCGTTTCAATGTTTTTGTTGATGCCGTTCGATTCGCAAAGAGTCTTCCGCTGCGCTTCGTTTTGATTTGTTCATCCAGATCTAGGCCTCTAGAACCGAACAGGACATGCATGGGAAGCTCAGCAAAGTGTGGTAGCGTTGCACATCGTGGTGATGGAACACGGGGTCCGAACGACGCGAGGCAGTTGGCGGGTGGAAGAAACATGCGTGGCACGACGAAGACCTGGAAACAGCGATGGCTGGCCCTGGGCGGTGTCCTTCTTCTCCACTTTCTCCTTCTTCTCGTCTCCGTCTCCCTCTCTTTTTGGTGAGACCAAACTCTGAACAAAACTTCAAATGTTGATAATCTGCTCTAACCAACCTAGGGCAGCCTCTTCTCCTTGATATAGGGGTTCAAGATGGGCCCTTAGGGAGGGTCCAATAAGTGGGGTCCATTAAGGGGGTCCATATACCAAGGACCCCCTTTAAAACAACAACAACAAAAAAATAAAGCACTAAAAACTAAAAGACACGATGATGACACGAACGGGTGTCTTTACTAACGGCTTGGCATGCCCATCGGGCGGGAGGCAAGCCAGCGAGGTCATCGATGACGATGACTTTGACTCCGAAGATGTAGCCGATGGAGTGGACTGGCATGCTCCATCACATTTTCTAATAAAATGATAATCGATATATATGTTTTTAGAATGATAATAAAATTCTGGATTCTAAATGATTTTAAGTTTTCATGTGTTTCCTACAAAATATTCATGAGCTAGAGATCCTATTTATTTACCCATCTCTTCACCTTTCAAACAAAATTATTTTAAAGGAGTACCATTAAGAGAAACGTGTCACATGAGGTCAGATTTACTATCTCTGTCTCGTCTAAACTCATTGCGATCATCATGAATATGGGGAAAAAGATTATCTTTCTGGTGAATATGAATGCCACATTACCAAACGAACTTCTCTGCCCTTAACCCTCTTCATAGGATCAATTTTTTTTTGAAATATATACATCAATTAAGCCATGAGTGTCCTCTCCATGTACATGTTTAATCTGTTAGTATAGTGTACATAGTCAACCGTAGGGATCAATATTCTAGTGAATCAAGCATACATCTTAAGTCAATAGAGTTGAATGGCTCATCTCAAGGAAACTTTTTCCCTTTGCCCCAAGGGGTTTTGGACAGTATTAAACTTGAATATGTCACCCTCTTCAAGAATTATAAGCGCATGTGCTCTCTGACTCCACTTGAGTTGAGTTATCATTTTAGTGACGTGCATTCATTTATAGGATACAATAAAGCTTAGGTCAGTCATCTCAAAAGCACCAGTTCGTTATGGAGTTGTTTAGTATGTAATTTCATTCCTCCAACATCTATGACATTGTCTAAATACACCACCACAAGAAGTTTGGAGTCCTCTCTTATCCTCATGATGATAGCATGTGCGCTTGAGCTCTGGCATGAAGCGAGGGAGATAAGATAAAAGTCAAGCTTTGTAAACCAGTAATGTGGAGCCTCCTTGAACCCATTGATGGAAATATATGTGGCCGACAAGTGAATCACATATTACATATCTCTTTACATGTTCATTAATACAATATATTCATCATAATGCAACTGTGATGTTTTTAATGAAGTCCCTGAATACATGAGCGGACTTAGTGAATTATGATGAGAACATAATACGAAGATCACAATTCTTTAAGCTTGTGCTCTAAATATTAATTTTCAAAGAATACTCAAGAAGGACATTGAAGCTTCCGGTTAGAATATCACTATTTATCCTCAGTTATATGATGAGTATGGCCATTCCTGTAGCCACTAGTGTGAAGACATTAAGGATAGATAGTGAGTGCTCTTTGGTAGAAAGAGTTCACTGAATTGATATGTACAAATCCCGAAGTGGTATTATACCTAACTTTCAATCAAGTTGGTTCAGGTCACGGTTGTGTAAGTGGTCCTTAGATGTGAGACACCAACGATGTCTTATGGACAAACAGTTGTGGGTTGTGACCTATGAGTCTCTAATCATGCGCTCTTAGTTTGGGCCCATGAAGAAATTCATGAAGATAATTGAGGGGTCAAAATGGAATCACCCACCCTCGATATAAGAGGTGACAACTCAAGGAAGAGGGTGAGATGAAGTCCTTGGAGAAGGGAATGCAATAAAGGTGACTGAAGAAGGAAAATTCATACAACAAAATCGGCGATTACTCTGAAACTCCGAAATCGGCGATTCCTTCATAACTTCTGCTAGAGAGCTCGGATCATTGTGAGTTTTATTCCACTGGAATCAGATGGCTTCAATATATTGGAATCCACTACAAGAACACCAAATATAGACTCCTATAGCTCTTGTTCGAGTCGTTTGATTCCAAGAGGTAAGTGGCTCAACTCGATTTTTAAATTCAAGATTTCATATGATTTAGAGAGGCTAAATATATGAAATTTAGACTCTAACTGTTCGTCTTGACAACGCGCTTCGTTCTATATCAATAGTTTTTCATGAATTCGTCTTTTTAATCAGATATTCTGATTTAAAAATCCCTATTGTCGTTTAACCAAACTTGCAGCCCGCAATCCCATGCGGGCTGCTGAGTCAGCTGAGCCTTTGCTGGCTGCCACCGCCATGTCGACGAGCTAGCTGGCTCAGACGGCTAACGTGGCGGTTGTTGACGGGTCCACAAAAACTATTGTGGACCCGCCAATAGATGCTAGCCCTGTTGGATGCGTCCGCGCTGACGGATCTGCCAGCAGGGACGAATCCAACGGCCTCAAAAACCTAAAAAAAATAACAAAAAAATGCAGAAAAGAAAACGAAAAAAAAACGTAAGGAGGTCTGGCCACCTTGGCGGTACATTCCCTGTCTCTTACAGTTCTCCGCTCTGTGGAACGCCTATGTGCGCGCTTCTTATGGTCTGGCCACCTTGAGGGAGAGAGGCATCATCATTGGGTTTCTTGGGAGAAAGTGTGTCGGCCGACGGATGAGGGGGGTCTAGGGATCAGACGCCTCTCGGACGTCCAAGACATGCTTCAAAAGAAACTTGTTTGGCGCATGCGAACCACTCACTCCCCATTGGAGACTTTTATTCTAGCCAAATATGGCGAATGGGCCCGGCGCGAGTCTAATATTAAAGGCTCCAAGAGGTGGCGGATGTGGCAGCGTCACTAGCTCGAGATGATTCATGTGACCAGTTGGCAAATCGGGCGAGGAGACATTAGCGCGTGGTATGATATTTGGCACGCCGACGCGCCACTTGCTTCCCATCCTCAGTTTGTACCACACCACGTGCACCTCACTGTAGCCTAGTTGCTTAGAAGCAACACACCCCACCTCTGGCAGCAGCACGGTCTCCCCTTGGACACCTTCCTTGAGGTCCAGACAACGCCCCTCAACTCTCATTCTGATGATGCTATCTGGACTCTCACACCCCATGGCACCTACACCTGTCGCTCCTCTTGGGAGCATTACCGCGAGAAATTCCCCCCACAGGCCTGGGGTCCGCGCGTCTGGTATCCAGCGATTCACACGCGAGTCTCCTTTTTCTTTTGGAGACTCATACACCGAGACCTCTCGACGGATGATCGCGTGACTCGCATAGGCTATTCCCTTAGTTCACAGTGCCATTGCTGTCCCACCCACCCTCAAGCGGAGACGGTTGACCACCTCTTCTTCCACAGTGAGACAACAGTGGCATGCTGGCATCTCATTACCGATCGCCTTCGACCTCTTACCCCATCTGAGTGTTTTGGCAAGTTTATCCTCTCGCCAACTCGCTCTGTACGGAGCCCCATCCTCCCCATCACCATAGCTTACCTGCTATGGGAGATTTGGACAGGGCGAAATTCCTCTCGTTTTGCAGGTACACCCATGCGTGCAACGGACATCATGAGACGAGCTCAGTTGTGGCTTCGGCGGATTCATCCTCTTCTGCCCCCCCGAGTCGGCCGATCAGAGTTCGCGTGTAGGCTCCTCCGCTCCATTGGGATCTCAGTGACCCCCGCTGTGACCCGCATCCAGTATTGAGTTATCCATTGGCGTCCACCGTCCATAGGCTACCTCAAACTAAATGTAGATGGTGCGGCGAAAGGGAACCCGGGGCCCGCCGAAGGCGGAGGCATCCTCCGAGATCACACAGGGAGTTTCCTTTTTGCCTTCTCTTCCTTTTATGGTGTACAAACTAATACGGTAGCCGAGGCTATGGCGATACGTGACGGTCTCCTCCTCTGTGAGGAACGGAACCTTCATAATATCGTCGTGGAATCGGACTCACAGCTATTAGTTGATATGTTTCGTACAAGCACATGCTCTCAGTGGCGACTACATCGAGCATGGAGAGACATCACGCGGTGCCGCTCGCGTATCGCGTGCTTTCGTCATCAGCTGAGAGAGGGCAACCAAACAGCTGATGCCCTCTCCAACCATGCGGTACAAGCTTGCACCCCCACTTCACTTTTCTATTCTTGGCAGGAGCTTCCACCCATGGCCCGAGGATGCCATCGGCTCGATCGTCTTGGCCTGCCCTCCCTCCGCACATGCCGCCTCTGCGTGAGGACAGGCCCGCGAGATTGGAGGATTGCCTAGAGCGCTGGCGTACGAGGCATGGACCGCGCCTTCCCTGACTAGAGCGTCACTGCGCACTACTTCCAGCACACATGACGACGTCAAAGACCCACCACCACTAGAGCGCCGCCAAGCGCTACAACGACCTCGTGCAGCCGCCCTAGAGAGACGCCGACGTACACTCTTCCTCGAGCGTCCGTGAGGTACCACTCATGTATCTTTTCTTTTCCCTAACTATGGGCGTGGACAAGTGGGATCCGCGTGTAATTGGGATATATATACTCGATCCACGCCCACAAACATTGAAAAACACTACACTTTATAAATAAAATCTCCCTGGTGGCATCCAGGGCACGGCTGGATCGGACTACGGGCACAACCCTAGGGTTGGCCGTACCCGGCACCGTGATTTTTGCTAAATTAAAAAAAAAAAAAAAGTCTACTCAGGTAAGTGTATTGGCAAAGCCAGCCAAATAATTTAGATAGTTATCTATCTGTAGAAAAAAATGTTATTTACATTATTTTCAAAACATATACTAAATTAAATAATATAATAAATGTATAAAAAATAAGATAATAACTATTAGTCCCTAAAAGAAGAATGGTGTTAGTGGTGATATTTGCAGAGGTGGATCTCGTAGAGTTGCAGATGTAGTACATGACTTGTGTAAGTATGCCAAAACTGAATCCATTGTGGAGATTTGGGGGCTATAATCAAAGGCTATGGGGATAAGCTGATTTGCATACTCTATCAATTTTTTTGAGATACTTGGTTAATGGTAAATTAAACATAAAGATGTAGAGGGTGATCTTCAAAGATAAAATTTTCAAAACATGCAAGGAATAAGATCGTAGTTGCCTTACACGAATCCATGTTTTGATGGACCTCTCATAGCGCCTAAATAGATTATGTCCATTTAACTTGCTGACCATCTGCTTTGAGTGAAGATGTCCTATTCTTATTTCATCTAGCCATACATGTTGGCTCACTACTACCTTAAATGTTTGTAATTTGATTCATATTATCAATCACTAAGACCCTAGAATTGCATTCATGAAATATGTTATTCCCTAGTCCGACTCGGAAATCCCAAATTTGATTGATTTCATTTAGTTTTGAGCCTTTACAGTCCTTTGAAATGTATCCCGCAAAACATGCACCAGTTATATTGAATTTATGGACTTGAATAAAGAATATAAAAGGGATACGATTGTCCAACTGAAGGATGCAAGATTTGACTAGGAGTTGTGAACAGAAATCTGAAAATTAAAGACCATTGAGCTTAATATATAAATTTTGATGAATTGAGTTTATGAAGTCTACATGAAATTTTTTCAATCGAAGTAATGTTTAAAAAAAAAACCATTCCATGGCCAACTTATTTATTGTAAATTACAAATATAGCGGAAATCATGTCTAGAAATTTTTAGGATGACTTTGATACTCAAAACCGTCTCCTATGCGCACACAGAATCTATGCTCATGGAATATCCTGCATAAGTAATTTTACAAATACAAAGACTCGAGAATGGACATTTCAACCCCATATCTGAATGGTAAATTTTAGAATGAAACTTGAACCCCATATCTGACCAAATCCCAGAGTTTTGGATCGAGTCAAATTCATTTGGCCACCCAAATGCAGTGACCAATATCCTTTTTGTGTCGGGTCTACTATGCCTGATTTAGTAAAACATTTTCGATCGCGACATAACAATGAAACTAATATTTAATTATTGGATTTAAGCTTATATATTTCTAATGTAGTGTATGAGAAATGTTATTTCAGAATTTTTTGAACCGGTTATTAGAGAAGTTGAGATGTTGAAAGTATTGGTTGACCTTGTAATCCAGTTTTGGGTCAATCATGCATTATTTAAATCTGTAATTTTATAGGAAACTACAGATCACATTACTGTATCACTTTTTGCATGAATATTGTAAGCTAGTAAGTAAGCTTTCAAAAAATACTTATTTCAAAAAAAATTTGACACATATTCAAACAGTTAAGTCTCACACCTTAGTCAAAGGTCTACAGAAATTATTTTTTGCTTTATGAATGGTTATTATTTTATAATACTTTTTATTATGACCTGTATGATGTGACTTCATCATGAGGAGGTTTGATGGTTCCACAAAAGTTGCATGAATATCATTACAAAGTCTAAGGGAGTAAGAGAAAGAAAAGGGTAAAAATATCATGGCTGCATTAGAAGCTTCTTTAATTTTTCAAGAAAGGTATTTCATCCCCTTCCATAAATACGCTGCCCTTGAACGATGTAGGCTTACCTCTTCATGCATTTGTCAACCTTTAAGCACTCCAATCTTCAAAGAGAAGAAAAACGCTCTCACATTTGACTTCCATTCTCAGGAACCCAACACAAGGAGGAAGATCAAGGATGCAGCTTTAATATCCACTCCTCACTGGTGTTTTCCTCTGCCTTTCTGTATTTTATTTGAATTTGTTTCAGGTTATCCAAGAGCTGGAGATCAGAGCGTAAAGTAAAAGATTAGAAGAAGAGGTCTATCATATATGAGGGAGAGAGAACAAATGAATCAAAGCTCAAACACATGCATAAGATGCACAATATCGTTTCTCTTATCCATGAATAGAAATATTGAAAATGAATTTAAGTAGAGTAATTATGAAGGTTGATTTGAAAGTAATAAAGCTAAAACTGAATCTAGATTTTAAAGAAATAAAATGGATTTGAATTGAGGTTCTACTGATTATAAGTAGGAGACTTTTTTTGGGGAACAAAACATAAGAAAGAGAAGATATGAATTCACGCATTGAAAGCTTCTAATAGATATTAATATTGGGTTTGACTTGCACAGTGGGTATACACTAGATATTAAAATAAAACAAGGAGAAAGAAAGGAACAGAGAAGAGAAAAATAGAACTGAGAGTAAGAGAAATAAGGGATCAAGTTTTAGTGAGATAGAAAGAAAGCAAAATAAATCATTGTTTAGAAGTTTTTCAAGGAGACGGAAAGAGAGAAATGTTGGAGTTGAGAAGGATTTAATGTACAGGTTAGATATTCCTATTTGTTATTCTATTTGGTAACATCTAAGACAGAGTTTGGGCTGCTATTAGCCTTAAGTCAAAGTTCATTGGTTGTATTAAAGGATCTATTTGGGCGTTTTTAGCAAATATTATCATGTGACTTGTAAGTAATACTCTTGAATAATTGTAAGTCAAAGTTTCTAGTGTATTAAGGTGAGTGAAGCTTTTTGGGCCAAGTTGGTACATCAAGTAGGATCTTGGTGAGTGACTAAATTTGAGAAAGAAATGACTAATTTGACTTGCCAACAAAAATTCAAATATCTTAAAAAATAACTTGATCTTATCTCTTTGTCCTAATTTTTAGTTTTTATTTGATTCAACTATCCAATGTAGTTCACAAAATTTAGAGAATTTCCTAGAACAGCATAAAGAAGCTATTCTATTGATATGAGTGGTCAAACACCGAGATTGTGGTGAGATAAGTTAAGGTGGCTTAAGGGGCAGAGTGAAGTTGACTTGTGTGGTCAGAATAAGATGAAGTGGAATAGAAGTGCCTGGAATAAAGATAAGAGCGCCAAGGAATGCCAAGTTCTTCACCAGTTTTTTTTATTTGATATGATTGTACAACCCTATTTCCGAGCATGTTTTGGGGCTTTTGAACTCAGGATAGGACATTCTTGAACTCTGGGCGAGGATATTATTGGAATAGGATGACTGAACCAATCCTAACGTGTGTTAAATTATTGTGTTGAATACTTCATCTCAATTGCACTAGAGAGTGACTCAATCATCTAGAAATTGAATTCCAAAACCAAAAAAAATATAATTCCTAAATAAACTCCCCTTTTTATGGTGTAAACCTACCAATACAAGTCAATAAAATTACCCATCTTCCTATTGGACATGAGATTAGAAGATTATTGATATATTTTATTCTTTTGGGCCAAATCTTTGTTCTTTCAACTATTAACCCCACCATTCATTAGCACATATCTGGTTCATTTTTGTAATTGATCAGCTGTGGCATATATCTACCAATTAGTTTATTGACCTAATTTATATTCCAAATAAGTTGCAGCGGAGACTCATGAGCCATAGACAAAACATAGTGCTCATCCAGGAGATGCCCTTGGTGTCTCACTTTAACAGATTACTTGTACAAGTAAGACATGAATCATCGTCATTTACATTTTGGTAGAATATCATTCGGGGATTCACGAGGATCATTTCAATGAGATCTTACTCTAAAGAGTGTCCATCATTTTTCCTTAGTGACACCACACTAATGGCTATAAGATCAACCATACTTATCATATCAGTAAGATATGACAATATTATGTTATCTTGAGAAGTCTATGTCCATCTCAACTATCCATCATATAGGAATATTTAGAGTACATGTTTAAAGCACTTGTGAAGTTGTGATTGCACCTTTATGATCACATTGTAATTCACTAAGTTATTGTATGTACTCATGACCTTCATTATAAATGCCACATAGATAAATTAATCAATAATTTTTTTTACAGTAAACTTAAAACAAAACATGAAATTTATATTGGCTTGACAGACACACAATATCCGTTGCCTCTGACCACAAGGAAGATGACTCATCTCATTATTTGATGTAGTCCATTCATTCATGGGGGGAAGTGTGTGAGAGAGAGAGGGAGGATGCCACTCCTCCAAGACATACAAATATCCAGTTATTTCACTAAAAGCTGGAGCCATTTTAGGGACAAATGCATCTCATAGTGGGAAAAATCTACCTATAAACATTGATGTATGTGATTGACCATAATGAGAGGTTGGCGCTGGTGCTATCATCACCAAAAGGCAATACCCGTTAGTGTGAAGTGGGTCTTCGAATTGAAGAGAAGTTCAAAAGAAGAAGTGGTGTGGCATAAGATGACTTGGTTTGCAAAGGATACTATTACACGGTAGTAATTTAATGCAAAGAGGTGTTGTATCGGTAGCTTGGGTCGACATAATCCCAATCTCTATCATTCATCATTGCAAGGCACATGGGAGATTCACCATATGTTGATGAAGTCAGCCTTTTTAAACTGATTCATTGCGAAAAAGCATCTCGATGTATCTTCCTAATGGGCCCATTCATAAGTGAAAAGAAGAGATTGTTTTTAAATTGAAAAAATGTATGCGATGGGTGTTGAGTTCTAGAGGCATTGATTTGGATGAAGACAATGACTATATGGAGCAAAAGACTCAAAACAAAAATGAATAACATCATGAAAAACATGAAACGAGGAACATGCGCATAAATCACATTCATGAAATTTTGATCCTTGAGCGAGATGAGTCAAGCTGATCATGTGTGCAGCCTCTAGACGTATCCACGCAGTCCCTGGCATGTTGAGTCTGTTCCTCCACTTTGGTGAGCTGCGTTAAATGTATTTTGCAATTGTTATGCCATCCTGATCACATTAGGAATGGAGAGGAGGTGTATGGAGAAGGGAGACGAAGTGCAAGGCCCCAGAACAATTCTAGCCTAAGCGAATTTCATCCAAGGCCTTCCCCTATTTATACTCAGTGGGAATTTTGCATACAACCTTCAATTCTTAAGTTGATCTTCTGACGTCTAAAATACAATTTACGCATGACCCTATAGGCCCATGTATTTGTCCACTTAACGACTCCAATGGCCTAATAAACTTTATTAGCCTTTCAATTTAATTAACTATATCATCGTGTCACATTGACATAACCCAATCAATAGGCTGAGTCTCTAACTCGTGGCATGCCAATCTAGGCCATGCGTCTTAGAAGATACAAAGAAGTGTGCATCGATTCACTAATGGAATATTTTCATCATTATTTACCGTATATGTATAGTCCATCATCCACTTGACACTCTTAGGATGACTTAGGGTATGGTCAATTGTCAAACCCTAATCGGTCATCCATTTTAATACTGATACATTCAAAAATCATCGAAGAACTCTTCTATGATATTTCATTGCGTTCGCAACGGAGTTAATCGCACTGTCTTCCTTGAGTTGTCACCTCTTATATCAAGGATGGATGATCCCATCTTGAGCACTCAATTATCTTTGTGAACTTATTCAATGGACCCGAACTAAGGGTGCATAGAATCCCATGATTAGAGTCTTATAGGTTCTAGTCCAAGGACAACTGTCCGTCCACATGACATCTTTGGTGTCTTAGGTGTAATACCATTCAAGGATTTGTACGGATCTATTGAGTGAGCTCTTTCCACTAAAGAGCACCCACCATATATCCTTAGTATCTTCAAACTGATGGCTACGGGTATGGCCATACTCATCATCCTAGTCAAGCTAGATAGTGATATTCTATTCAGATACTTCAATGTCCTTCTCGAGTATTCTTCGAATAGTAATATTTAGAACACAAGCTTATAGAATTGTGATGTTCATATTATGTTCTCATCATAATTGACTAAGTCTGATCATGTATTCATGGACTTCATTATAAGCATCACATTTGCATTAAAAGAAATATGTTCTGGTGATGAACATATAACAAGATATATTTTTGCATCACATATATTTCCATCACTTTTCACTTGTGAGCTTTGTGTTTAGGATATATCAACCTATTGAGGTAATCAAGCGAATGAGCGAGTGATCCAGGCCATGAGCTTCATATCGACCATGAGGATGACGATGCTAAAATAATGCTCTTGGGGTAGGATATGCAACGGACATAAGTGAGGTTTGATTAGAGTTTTATAAGTGTTAAATGGAGAGTGAGGTATGGAATCTACTTGGTGTAGAGGTTTATGTTGTACAAATTATCCCTTGGGAAGGCATAGTATGTCCTACATGGACTTCCACCATTATTTTCTTCCATACTCTTACTCAAGCCCATTGTTATGACCATATTCACATGCCTCACTACCTCTCTAGTTCATCACTTTTAGTTGAAACTTCATCCACCCACTATTCCAATATTGAGCCACGTAGATTTCTGGGACACCCAAAGGAAACATGTGATTACTACATGTACCACCCTCAAGAAGAACAATAATTGCTTCAAGTAGGGCCATTTTGATAGAGGATGAGTATCTTCAATGAGAGGATAGTCTATGTGAAGTGGACTTAGAAGAAATTCCAACCCAGAACATAATCACTACCTAATTGGATGAGGGCTCCATTCAAGAACATGATCTAGTGGATACTTCGTGATACGTCAGAAAGATTAGCTAGATAGTGGAACTGTTATGTTCGACTTATTGTTACATGAAGTTAATAAAATACATCTAAAGGATGATGATCCTCTGCCTTACACTCAAACATATTAAGGTTCCTAGTCTCAAAAAGGGGATTAAAAAAATGGGTTTTGGATTTCAATTGATGAACCAACAGAAACCATAGTACTTGGTTGACCCTCCTTGAGGTATAACAGGTCTCAGGTGTAAATAAATCTTTCTTAGGTGAATTTTTATGTGGATTGAACATTTGACACATGCAAGGTTTCATGTAAGGTGTGCAAGTTGCAAATATCCATAGTACTTTGACAAGAAAGAATAGTAGATCTGAGGAGGCCATATGATCTTATGACTTCATGAAGGATGAAGATAGCCTTGTGTATAGAAGACTAGGGGGAGAATATGCACTTTTGTTATTTCTATGTGGCTGACATTCAGCTCATCAGGAGTGATGCAGGAATGTTATCATCAGTAAAGGCAAGTTGTCAACAAACTTCTCCATCAAGGATTTGGGAGATGCAACCTGCGCATGGGGAATGCGTATATATAGAGATAGATCGATGAGGTTGCGAGGTGTATCATAATCAATGTATAGATACATTATTCTTAAAATATTTGGCATGGATAACTTCAAGGAGGGTCTAATATCGATGAGACATCGAGATCAAGCATCAAAGGAGCAGTCACCTAAAAGTCCTAAAGACAAAGCAATGATAAAGAAAGCCCCATATGCTTCCTCTATGGCATCCATCATATACAAAATGCTATGAACTAGATCTTTTGTAGGATTTTGTCTAATGGAATGAGCAGATTTGAAGCAAACGTAAGGACTTCTAATTTATTTCTAATTAATCAAGAGGACGAGCCCAAGCTCCAAAGTTATATTGAATCAAGTATCCATTCAGACCAAAATGATGTTAGTTTTACATTCTACAATTTAATTCACATTAAAAATATGCACACTACCTTGAAAGAGTTCCAAGCAAAAACACTATTGTTGAGATGACACCAAAAACTGGATGCATTTAAGTAGCTGAAGTTTCCAATGAGGCAGTATGGTCCAAGAAATTCCTCAAAGGGCTTGGTATGGTTTCAGCAACCTAAGAACCTACTCCATTATCCTGTGATAATGATCCTGTAATCACATAAGTAAAAGAGCCACGGTCTCATCACAAGTAAAAACACATTATAAGATGCACGCACTTGATTAGAGAGATAATTTCTCGAGGAACTATCATTATGGAAAGAGTTCCATCAACTTAAATATGGCAGATCAATTGACAAGGCATCTAGGGTTTTTCAAGAAGGAGATGAGAAGGTGAGCAAAGTAGAACAGGAGAAGAGACGAAAAAAAGAAGAGGAGGGAAAAAAAAGAAAACGAGAATGCAGCTCCAGCTCTTGCAGAGAAAGAAAGAAAGAGGAAGTAACTAGAATTAAGAAAGAGGAAAGAAGAAAGGAGAGGAGGGAGGCGGAAAAATAATTAATTGTGTTTAATGTTTCAACCAAATGCTTGCATGTAAAATAAGTAGGACTTTCCCACTTAGGGTTTTCCCATTTCAGAATGTGATGCAAGCTAACATCGATAAACATAAATATCATCCTATTTTTAGTAATACTTTGATCCATTTTATGTGCCTATTTTCACAAAAATGATCATCAATGCATCTTATTAATGCTTCAAATGATTTATTGCATTTTTACAATAAATTTCCCATTTTTCTTAATCTTATGTTATGTTAACGTGTTTTTTGATATTAGTTGAACGAATAAAAATAAAATTAAAACATTATTTATTTTAAATGTTAAAATTCATTAAATTATCTAATTCATAATTTGATTTTTCTGCATTTTATATTGTATACAAGTACCTGAAAATAAATTTAGACAAAAAATAATTTTATAAGTCAGAAGTATAACTATGACTTTATTTGAATATTTTTAATAAAATATTTGACTTTTTCCTCTCCTAGAAACAAATGCCGTGCTGGAAATCCACCATACAACTCAAAGATGACAAAAAATTCAAAGAGGAAAATTAGATGGGTAAGACTATTCCAAATTAATCTAAGATATCTAATGATCTAGAAGACGTATTAGGCTGAATGTGTGAGGGTAGTTCCATTTATCCCTCCTCTATACATGCACCATTTAGATCTATGAATAGGATTCCCCATTCTTATAAAAAAAATACCCTTTTGGTTTTGTTCCTAATTACAAATAGTGGAATGATTTGCTCATTCAGAATGTCGCTTGGGTCCATTCTTGTACCTTAAGAGTAAAGGATTGGAGGGATGTACAGATCAAGACACACGAAGAAAAAGCACCACTCTACCCGTCGGACACGTGATGATGAGATTACTATGATCCTTGTCTTTTCTAACTCATGTCTTCGTCCTTTTTATATGTTATCGTTGCCGATAGCCTATGCTTCGACTATCACATAGAACACCTTCAGTTCTGCCTCTCTTTGGCGTATACTCACATCCATCTCCATCGCACCAGCAATGGTAAAGTTGTCATCACTTTCCTCCCCTTCATTGCTTCTAGGCGCACATCCACCGTCATCGCCATCACAATCAGCATGATACCTCTTTCATCCACTCCACTCCACTCATGTCCATCACCATCTAGCATCACGTGATGCTCCCAAAGTGCCGGCTAAGGGGTTTTAAGTTATAACTAATTTGTTATTTTATACTTAAAAAGTACATCTTAAATTCTCAGAATTTTTGATAAAATGCAAGTAAATTAGGTTAAACAGGTGTAAGATGTTCTGAATTTTCTATAATTTTTTTGAATTACTTTTCCCTGATTTGGTTTACTTAAATAAAAATAAAGTCGTAAAATAAATATGACAATAAAAGTAGAAATTAAAAATAAAATTGTCTTGTTCAATCCTTACATATGGATTCAACTCTGAGTCACTTAATGCGCATAAGGGAAAATATATAATCTTTGATAAAATAGAAGCTTTAAACGATATATTCGACTCTAATTTATTGTTCCTCAACTAATATCATTGTCAGAAAGTATGTTGTAGGGCTGTGGGTCTATAGTTTTGGTGCAGGAAATATTATTTTCATCTGTGGAAACATTAGATCATTCTAAATGATCATAAAAATATGCAATGTAACGAGTACTTTTGAGGAACATTTTCCATCTTTGACTTGGTTCATGTGATAGTTTGTTCAAGTTGATCAATTGGTCAGCCTCCACTGGTATCTGTACGACTAGAAGGTTGCTAGATCTCCTCTCCTTGTTCACCACTCCTTAGAGACCATGTGATTATTCTCACCATCAAAGTAACTTATGGAATGAGCAGAGAAGGTTGGGAAAGAAGAAAGGAAGGGGGACCAAATCGGGCTTGGCGGGGCATCTAAAATGGGGGCCTCTTTACTTATACTGATTAAATAATTTTTACAAAAATGCACTAAATAAAGTGAACCTTCCAACATCCTTTTAATCTTTCATGTGTGACCCTCGAGGCCCCTATATTATTCTAGTTATTAAATTTAAGCACAAAAAATATTTATTCACCAACCTTATCAATTAACTATATCCACAATTGAACCCAATCGATAGGTTAAGCTTCTAGCCCGTGGGGTGCCAAGGTATACCTCATGCTCTTCAAAGATATAGACTAGTTTTTTCACTCTCTTATGTAATCTTATCAGTCATAAGTTGTCGTACATGTATAATCTTTCATCTACTTGAGACTTTTGTATGTCTTAGGGTATGATTAATCCACAAACCCAAATACGCAATTTGGTTATTAATGGGATCATTAATCAGGTATTCTCCAATATCATGACTACCTTGTCATTGATTTCTTATCGGCAATCTCTTTCAATATCAAGGGCGAATGATCGCGTCTTGACCACCCTATCATCTCCGTGGACTTGTTTCTATATCTGACTTAAAAATTATTTGAATCACATGATTAGAGACTTGTAAGTTGAGTCAAAATGTAGTGGTATAGTGATGGCGGACGTCGTCGGGGACGAAACCCACAGGTTCCATGATCGAAACCTGGCTCTGATACCAATTTGATGTCCGACGTCGTCGAGGACGTCGTCCGGTCGACACAAAATATGATGGTTCGGTGCTGATAAAGGATGGTGGTATCGAACGTCGACGGTGTCGTCATCCGACGGATGTAACCCTAACGGGTTATGTAACTACGACTTGATGAATGGATGTCCTACGTGTCGTACGTGCAGGCTCCGACTCGAGGGAAGTGTCGAGCTCCTAGCTTGGACGGGGTCGCCAAGTCATGGTGATGGTGGCCTCTCAAACCTCGTCGGATCAATGAAGGCGTATACAGCCGAACGGAATCTGTCCGTAGGGCTCGCATGTAATGGACGTACTCGTCCGCACCGGTAATACATTCAAATGTCGTTGTTCTCTCAAAACCTCTCTCACCTACCTAGCCCGAGCGCGGTGGAGTCAAGACGAGAATATACTGCAAAGGGTAAATAAACGAGCGATGGAAGAGGATGGCGTACCTCGTGACATGGCTCTCGGTGCAAGATTTTGTCGACGGTGGGAGGCCGTCGAAGCGGGTGGGGTGGGGAAGAGCCGGAGAGCGTACGGCGCCTCTACTGACGGTAGCTGCAGGCACTTGGTAAAAAGGGTGGGGGAGAACGTGAGTGTGAGTCGGTGGAGAGGGCGTCGACCAATGGCGTGATGACCAAATAAGACCGATCCCCACCCAGCTGGCTGCGGTCTTGATAACGCTGATCGCCAGCTCGGGGAGTGAATTGGAATCCAGGAAAACCTTAAACGTCCGATCGAAGATGTGTCATTGGTCACGTTGCGCTCGATGGAGGATTCCATGTTTGAAGCCGTCAGTGGAGGGGCCCTCTTCTGCAGCACCCGTGAGTCACAGGGTCGCGTGCGGCCTTCCACAGGGCGCCAGAAGAATATGCGACCAATGGAGGGGGGACCAGGCGCTACCAATGTGGATGGGGGCCCCCAACACGGACTTAATTCACGCTAGGGGTGGGGGAACAATCCTCGACTGTCGCCTGCTTGAGCTTGTGGCCAAGATACCGACGGATTCCCTACGGCAGAATTTGCGACAGAATTTCTGCGACGCAATTCCACCGAAATTGTGAGGGATCTGCAATGATCTTCCACAGTGTCGTATGCAATCTTCCACAGAACGCAGGAAGGGTCTGCGATGCTCGTCTATCCAAAATCGTATTTTCGCCTACTTGAAGGAGTTCCTCGGACGAAGCCGAGAAGATCTCCTGTGGGAATCCGGCGACGAGCCCTGAAGAATTGTCCTACGTCGATTCAGCGACCAGTTCGCGGGAAATCTTCACCGACGTATCGTGAGTCGATCGAATGAGAAAGCTCCGTCGGTCTTTGAGGACTGCGGCAAATTACAGGTTCCAGGAAGGGGTTCGGCCACTCCTCCTTCCTAGGCTCTAGATTCGAAGATCTCCCTCCTTCCTGATTCTTCCTTCTCTTGCTCCCTTCTCCTTCCCTTTTCTTTTCTCTCTCGATGGAGGAAGGAGAGACCAGAAAAAAAACTTCTTCCTCTTCGTTAATCCCTGGTCTAACGAGCTAGGGCGCCCCCTCTTCCATTACAAAGGGGAAGAGGTCAATTGGGCCCCCTTAGCTGGGTCAACAAGGGGGGAGAAGGGTCCATTAAGGGGGCCCTTATATAATGGACCCCCTCATTAGAAGATAAAGAGGGAAATTAAAATAAAATGAAAATGAAAGAAATAAAAAGGGCACAAGGGTGGGGTTCCAAATTGGCTAAGGATTCTTCCCCGTGACGACGATGAAGGGCGTAGAGACGCGTCATGAACGCGACTCTAACACAACAACAAAATGAGAAAAGCACTAAACACGAGAAAGAGAGTGATGAAAACAAAAAACGATAAGTGAGCAATCCCAACCGAGCTTCGACGACGACGACGGGCGGCGCGGACGACGTCGTCGATGATCTTCGATGGCATGCACCATCATATATCCGTGAGATGTTCTTGGAGTCTCTGGTCAACGGATCACTTATACAAGTGTGACATAAATCAACCTGATTGAAATTTAGGCATAATATCATTTAGGGATCCATACTTATTAGTTCAATGAAATCTTTCTTCACTAAGCATTCGCCATCTACTCTTAGCGTCTCCACACGAATAACCACAAGATCCATTATACTCACCTTATATGTAGTATCGGGTAGTGATATTCTATTTATATTATTTGATACCATCTTGATAATCCATTGAATAATAATGCTTAGAATACATGTTAAAAAATTGGCGATCACTGTATTATGATGTTATCATCAGTCACTTAGTCATTGCATGTTTTCATGGACTTCATTATAAACTTTGTACTTGAAAAATTATGAACTTAAGTTTTATTAAATGAATTGAGTAAAACATGGTGGTGTGATTTGGCTTGATGGCCGCATATTATCGATCAATTTTCCACTTGGAATAAAGCAGTCGACCTTATTCAATAATCCAGTTTTTTCATAATGATAGTCAAAGATCATGAGCTAGTGGCTTTATTATTGGGTTTGATATGTTGTCAGTTGATGGAACTCGTTCCATAGCAATACCTCTTGAAGCTATGATCTCCTTAATCAACTGAAATTGCCTCGAAATGTGCTTTAACTTCTGATGAGACGTGGCTCTTTCACTTGTGTTATTGCACCATTCTTAAGCCACAATAATGGAATAGGTTCTGAGAATGAAGAAAAAGCATCAAGTTCCATGATGAATTCCTTTAGCCATACTGCTTCCTTGGCAACTTCAGATACTGCAATGTATTCTATGGTTGAGTCTTCAATAGTGATTTGCTTGAAACTCTTTCAAGATATCATACTTCCATTTAACATGAATACAAATCCAGGTGTCGACTTGCGATCACGTGGATCTAACTAGAAACTCAACTTAGTGCAACCAAACTTTATATATTCTCCTCTATAAATCAGAAATAAAACCTTTGGCATTCTTGAGCACATAAGGATATATTTCACTGCTACCCAGTGTTCCTCTCCTGGGTTTCATTAAAATGAGCTTGTTACACTTAGAGAAAATGCAACATCAGGCCTAGCATATAACATTACATGATGGATCCAAAAGCTCAATCATATGGAAATGTAGCCATCATCAGTCTATCTTAGGGAGTCTTGGGTGAGTGCGCCTTAGACACTTGAACTCTGTGTCTCATCGATATGAGACATCTCTTAGATTTCCCCATGCAATTTTTTTGACAATAGTATTTATGTACATAGATTGGGATCTCCTAGCAACCTTCTTGATCCATCTGTATAGATATGTATTCATAATACATAACTTGAGTCTCCCAAATCTTTCATGGAGAAGTTTTTAGACAGCCATGCCTTTAGTGATGACAACATTCCCAAATTATTTCCAATGAGTAGAATGTCATCCACATATAAACTATGAAAGTGATTGCACTCCTAGTGGGGTTCTTAGACAGACATGATTTATCTTTAATTTTAATCAAGTCATAAGATCTCATAGCCTTGTGAAACTTGAGATTTCGGCACCTCTAAGCTTACTTCAATCCATAAACGGATATTTGCAACTTGCACACCGAATCTAAAAAGGTCTTCAATGCATAACCCTCGTGTTGTATCATATACACTTTGATGGCGCATGCCATCTCGAACCGTCGACGACGCCATCTGCGCCGCCCGCCACCGTCGTCTACAGCCGGGTGAAACTGCTCGTCTATCACATTTTGAATTCATAGTCCTTTTTTAGTCGAGTTTTGTGCTTTTTCGCACTCGTTGTTTTGTGTTTGACGCATTGCGACGCGTCTCGCAGGTCGGTTCACGTCATAATGAGGAGAGGTCAAACATTTGGACCTCCTCCCCTGCCTTCCCCTTTCTTTTATTTGCTTTATTCCCCTTCATTGGTGTAAAAGAGGGAGCCCATTATACAAGGGCTCCCCTTAGTGGACCTACCCCCTTCTCCCTTAACCCATTAGGGGCCCATTAATTCCCCTACTCAAGGGAATAGTGGGCGCCCTAAGAGGCATATTTGTTTTCCTTTGAAATTGTTGTGTTTTCTTCAAGGAAGACAGGTCTCCCCTCCCGCACAGGAAGAAGTGAGGGTGAAGGAAGGGAAGGAAGAAGGACGTGGGGGTGTGGATGAGATCTTGTTCGCCAGAAACGGTGGACAAGTCGCCCTTCTTTCCCCCCCGGTTACCTTCTCTCCGCACGGAACATATATGCTGTGATTTTCGTTTTCTACCACCGACCCAAGAGAAGATGATCGTTCGCGGACGGAGCTGAAGGTTGCCACCACACCGTCGATCCGCCTTTGTCACTGTAGGCAGCGACCGACGGACAGGAACTCCCCCTCCCCAGACGGTCGATCTGCACCAATTTGGGCACATAATTTGGGCTCGATCGGCCGACCGGCTCAAATTTGGACGGCCGAATTTGTGCTACGGCCGACGACACCGTCTGCTTCTGAATAGGCACTCTGCACGATTGTAGCGTCAGACAATCCCGTGGACGGAATTCCATCTTCGGACTCCACGGGAGACTCCCGTGAGGCCGACGTCCGCGCTCCAAGTGTGTGCTAAGAACGTTGACACGGCCAGTCTAAGCTGTCAACCACCGCCGAAAAGACTCTCTGCCTAACGATTCGGCGTCGGACAGATCAGAATGACTAGCCGGTGCTGACATGGCCGACACCCATTGCACGATACCTGTCATCGCCGTGGCCAACCAGTCCAATGCCGACAGTCGACACCAGTCTGGCCAGCGACCACTGGTTGACGTCGGTCACGGCCGTGGCCATTCTGCCCAACGCCAAACCGTCGACACTAACCTGGTCGGCGCTGCCCTTCGACACCGGTCCTTGTGCTGCAGATCGGGCCCAACACTGGTCGGCCGATGGCGTTCAACCACATGCAGACACCCCGGTCCACTCCTCGCCGCCTCCGAGTCGCCAATCCTCCCGAGAGGCTGCTGGCGCTCGCCACGGCACCACGTATCATCGCTGAGACGACCCACTGCTCGCGGCAACCATCGGACTCCGTCCGCACCGGCCCCGTGGGGACGCGCTAGCCGGGCCCCACATCGCTTGAGCCGAAGCTTTGCCTCGCGCCGCCCTCCTCGCTCCCCTCCTTCACTCTCTGCCGATCGCTCTCCGGCTCCTATCCATCACACTCACTCGGGCCGCCACGTCAATGAACAGGCTGCACGATGAGCGGCCCGACGATGAGGTACACCTCTCCGCCGCTTGTTATTTTACCTCATGCAGTATACCTTCATCTTGTCTTGATTACACCGCGCTCGGGCTAGGTAGGTGAGAGAGGAAAGAATTGAGAGAAACTATGAAGAAATTTGAGCGTCTCTACCAATACGGATGAGTCCGTCTATTACGTGTGAGCCCTACGAATAAATTCCATTTGGCCGTAGACGTCCTCGTCGATCTGAAGAGGTTCGAGAGGTCACCGTCGGTGTCATTCGAGGACCCCATCCAAGCTCGGACCTCGGTGCCTCCGTCGAGTCGGAGCTTGCACGTATGACACATAGGATGCATCTTCTGCGCATCGTAGTTACATCAACCCGTTAGGGTTCATTCGTCAGACAACGACACCATCGACGTTCGATACACTAACTATTTCGGCACCAATCCATCATACTCGGAGTCGACCAGACAACGTCCTCGATGACATCCGGCATCACACTTCTTCCTCGAGGTTTCCATTGAGAAAAGCAATCTTGACCTGCATTTGTCAGATCTCATAGTCATGGTGTGCAACTATGGAACAAAGATTTAATGGACTTTCTCATATTAGATGGCAAAATTATTTTATCATACTCAACTTAATGAGTCTGACAATAACCTTTTGCAACCTTTTCCCGACTTGGGCATTAGCACCAATCTTTTTCTTAAAGATCCACTTAAACCTAATACAAAGTATACCTTGAGGAGGGTCAACCAAGTACCATACTTGGTTTTTGTGCATGGACTGAATTTCAGAATCCATCACTTCTTGCCATCTGTGAGAGTCAAAAGCTTCAACCGCCTAATTGAATGGTAGAGGATCATCATCTTCAAGATGTAGTGTCTTGACTTCACCTGACGCAATATGTCCAATATACGGATGAGGTTAACTCTAGTGTACTGATAATCACAAATAACAAGAAAAAATAATTATAATTTCATGTAATTTTTGTGTTTATTCTCCTTCAAATTATCCTAAATTTTAAACTTTCTTTATTTTACGGTATTTTAATACACTTTTACTAATTAATTTTATGTATCAAATAAATTCACAAGTAAGCAAATATTAATTTAGATATATCTAAATATTTAAGGGATTCCTTATATTTATAATATGACATTCTAATTTTACCAATTTTGAAGTATTTGTATCGACCTTTACATAGATAAATTCATAAATAAAACCATTATTTATTTCAAAAAATGTAGATTTGAATCTATTAAGATATTATTAATGAATCAATTGATTTATTCCACTCTTAGAAGTTTTGCCATGCTGGGAATCCACCATATCCTTTGGAGGAGATAAAATCATATGGTTCATATGGTTTTAAATTGAAATGATGATATCTAATGATCTAGGAGTTTCAGGCTGAAATTTTGAGGGTACTTCCAGATCTCCATCTTCTACCCATCTACTATCTTGGATATATAAATAGAACCAGCATAATTATAAAAAAGACACCCTTTAATTTTATTCCTAATGACGATTAGCAGAATATTTTTCCCATTCAAAATCTCGTTTGGGTTCGTTCTTGTACTCCAAGAGTGAAGGACTGAAAAAGTGGTCAGATGAAGACACATGAAGAAAAAACATTACTCAGCTAATAGGGCACTTGGTGATGAGATTTGTGTGATTTTCATCTTTTTCTAAGTCACATCTATACCCACTTGCATCTAATTGACTTCTTCCCTTCTGGTAGTGCAGTATGTTTCCATGTTTTTTTTCTTTAAGGGTGTCCATTTTTTCAGGCATTGCTTGTTTCCACTTTTGATCTTGTCTCCCTGATTTTCAGTTACCATGAACAATTATGGAAGAGAAAGATGCAATAAAGCTTTTATCGCTTGGTTCAAGGGCTACATAAGACACAAAGTTTTGAAGATCCTGTTTGTACCCGATTCCATCCCAAACTTTTGAAGGGAGCATCTTGCGACGTGTCACTATGTGAAAAGCAACATCTAAATATCTTGATGGTCATTGGACTTATCTTCAAGATTTTCATCATTATGCGGGTTGTGGAGTTATAACATATGATGTAGGGGACTCTCTATTCCACACATGGAGTTCTTGCAATAGTTGAACCCCCCGTCATTGGCTTGGATGATTGAAGTGTGAATTGGGATATTCTGATATATAGGTTGAGCTTGAGATTGGTGTTCAAGCATGAATAGTGGCTTCCAAGTTGTGGTGTCTCCTTCCCTAAGATAAGTCCCATAAAATGATTTGATCTCATGATAAGTGATGTCCATACTTATATACATTTGTCATTCTGAAGGTGACCAACCTTTTTATCCCTTTTGCACTGGCAAATATCCCAAAAATATGCAATTGATGCCTCGAGGGTCAAGTTTACTCACAGAGGTTTGATGATCCTGAAAAATAATATACACACCCAAATACCTTTGGAGGTACGATGAAAGAATTGCTACCTTGCAAAAATTCAATCAAAGTCTTGAACCCTAACACTTAGAGTGGAATATGATTATTAAGATAAAAAGCTGTGAGCACATTATCACTCTGAAGAAGCTTTGGAACATTCATCGAAAATATTATGCAGCAAGCTGTTTCAAGCAAGTTTATGTTCTTTTGTTCTGCCATTCCATTCCAGGCAGGTGTTATTAAGGGACTGTGTCTGTTGTATGATGTGAACAGATGAAAAATAATCTTAGAACTCCTATGACATGTATTTTGTGCCATTTTCCCAGTGAAAGGCTTAACAATGGCTGAGCATCGTGTAGAAAAATATTATAAAATAGCTAAAAGCAAGTAAAAGCTTCACTCTTGTGCTTCATGAGATATACCCAAGTGCACCGACTAAACCAATCAATAAATTTAATCAACCATCAATGAGCAGAAATTGAGGACGTCCTACATGCTCCCCATATATCAAAATGAGTTATTTCAAATGGGGATGAAATAGGAATGCATGTCGTTTTTGCACAATGCAGGACATGCTTAAATTCAAACTTTAAACCATCTATAAAATCAACCAACTGAAGACGCTCACTCCATTGCCTGAATATGATGAAATCTTCAGGTTTAGTGGGAATAAAATGAAAATAATCAATACTGTTCTGTAAGTGATAAAATTCTCCAACATATTTAGTCCCTGGTGAAAGCAAATTGTGTAATAATTTTTAGAGTTAAATGTTTATTTGCATACAAGCAAAAATTTTTGATAAAAGTATAAAGCTCACAGAAAGGTCTAGTTGGAGTAAGGTCATCGCCACATGGACTAGCCTTTAGAGATGTATTTAAGAATTGCACTTTAGTTAATAAGAAATAATAGTAATGATAAGGATATATAGTATAAGAATAAATAAGTTGTGAGTAAGTAGAGCAACTAATAGGTGAATAAGAAAATTAGATAGGAGAGAATATAAAATATTATATATGTAGATACTAGATATAATAAAGAAGAAAGATATTAGATAATATAGTTAAGGATGATGCTAATATAAGTAGTGAAGAGGTAGATAAGATGAATACTATTGATAGAGACAATATTATATTTATTTAACTAATAGCAACTTATATTCAGATAGGTAATAGGTATAATAACAGCTAGTAATATTTGATTAGATAGTAATTATTTATGATCTAAAATAATAAGATGTAGGAAAGATATTGTTACTTTGTTAGAGTAATTATTTAATAAGGGTAAAGAATAAAAGAGTATTAGAGTAGAAATTTGATAGATTGGGAGATATTATTTCCCTAGGGGTAACTTAGGAAGCTATAGAAATATTTATATAGGCTAAGAAGATAGCTAGGGATAGATAAATAATTACCTAACTATTGAATAAGTAAGTAGTTAGATAGCTGTAGATAGATTAAGAGAGGATAAAAGGGTTACTAAATGGTTATTAGGGAGTATATATCTATCTATAAAGTTGCATATAGTTTCAAAAATTGACTTATTTAGTTATTATATTTATTATAGAATTAATATATATGTCTATCTCATATACTTCTATATTTTTTAATAAATATTTTTTGGATAAGAGAGGGGTCTGTTTACATATTTTTATATGATTTATGTATATTACATAGTTTTTAGAGTCGAAAATGGTTTATAATGGCTAGCTCTATCGAATGCCTCTCGGATGTTCGACAGGCGGCCTGAGAGAGGTCAATAAAGGAGAGATGTAAAGTTTAAGATTTTATAATGTTTATTAAAAAGAATGTATATGAATTGATTATATTTCTGTAACACATGGTGTTCGATGGAATGCCAAAATGAAATCGATTTATGGATTTTGACCGAAAATGAACTTGATGATTCCTATAACAGTCACAATAATTCTTTGATTATCATTAAGATGATACGTTGGGGAATTAATCTACGGTAATCAGGACTCACTAAATGCCCTGATTTGAGGAACGAGAGTCACGGAGCTGATCACCACCGCCTAGCTTTGGCATGTAGGTTCCCTTGCTCTTTTCCTCCATCTTGGTGCTATTCGATGCTGTTTTGATCCTTTGTGATCTTCTTGAGAGTCCTTTAAGCTGTTATGGCATGTCACAGCACCTCCACAAGATCCGGGGTCACCTTCAAGAGTTCTTGCCGCCTCCTTCTTTCGTGCAACAAAGATGAGAGAAAAGATACACCCCAATCTCCCTTTAAGGGGTTGAGAGGGGTTCTCTCAACCCCTCACGGAGTGAGACTTCATCCATGGGCCAGTGGTCCCCTCATTGGAAGTCTTCACTGGGCGCCCAATGAGGACAACGGTTGGGGGAGCGAAGAAGATGTTATTGCCCCCCAATTGTTGGATCATCCCCTTCAAATGGTTCGACGGCTGTGACCAAATTGAAGTTGTGAGCCATTTTTAAAATGGTGTACCCCTCTACGCCATGTCAGCGTGCCCCATCAACTATGCATCTGATGTGATTCATCCATTTGGGTGGCCCCTCGCTTAGGGGAGCCACGACACCCCATAGGAATGCCGAAAAAAGAAAATAAAAAATCATTAATTAAGACGAGGTAGATCTCGCCGTCTGGTCTTAATTAAGAAAATCGGATGGATGAGATCATATTCACCTATTTAAGATAAGCCTGAAATGAAACGGCCTTCAGGCCCGGTCAGTATGAACCCCGTTGATGATTTCCTTTTATAATTTCATGGGATCACGGCCCATTAGACCGCGATAACTTTGTGGCTAAATGGTGTGGCCCAATGCAGATTTGAAAACAGAGCCAGTTAGTTATCTCATATTGATGAAATAAAAAATACTCCCCTCAATGCGTGCATGAATACATGTTTGGCCTCATACATGGGCTAGCTTGGGCTACTTGTGCAATAGTGCTTGCTGACTACCAGCCTGCTTGATCATTATGCATCCACTAGCTGGCGGCTGGCTTGAGTGCTGCTGGCATGTCCTTGGCTTGGCCACTGCAAACTGTTTATATTTTTATTTTTATCTTTTGAAGACCATAAGCATTTTTACAGCAAGATAAAAATTCACATTCTGTCATGAAAGAGAATTAAATGAAGATACATGATCATAATGAAGATATTTAAGACTTAATGCATTGAGGATAAATTTATAATAAAATAAATATAAAAATTATAAAATCGGGCATATACTAACTCTAAAATGTGTATATTTTTAATACTAACAATAACTTTATCAGTCTTTAACTTGGTGTTTTGGACAATTGTTCAAATTTCATGGTGTGCCTTTTGAGCTGGTAAATTGTTATTCTCGTGAGTGTAAAGTTTAGAGATGGGCCTCCACAAATCAGATGCAATAGTGATTAATTGAGGGTACGTGACACGATTGGAAACATATAACCGTGTTACTAACTGGTGATATGGAAATTATAGGCGTGCCCCATCATTAGAGCCTTCTAATCCCCTTAAAAGGGCTCTTCCCCTAGAGATATGTCCTAATGTATTATGTGCAGTCAAGATAAGATTCACCTGCCTCATCTAGCTTCCACATATGTCAAGATTATCAGACTTGATTGGATTGGGTTCAAGCACAAGAACCTTAGGCTTATCGTCGCTTGAAGAGTGCTGCTCTCACAGCCGTGTCATCAACTTCTGAAGTGTCGTGATAATAGAGGAAGATTCTGCCATCTTAAGGAACATTATCAACCAAACCAGCTATGGGCTATCAACTAGTTCAAGTATGACACTAGAATGATAACCAATCAACATTGGAACACTACTAAAGACAGGATTCATGATAGATCAACAAGGAGAATGGCTTGTAAGAAAAAACCTGCTATTTTTCATTTGTTAGTTGGAAATAAAAAAGAATGGTAAACTAGTTTTTATTGAGCTGAATAAATCCTTCAAAAGTGACTGGCTTGAATGAGGTGGTCAGACTGGCTCTCTGATAAGCATGAATTTGTCGTTGCATACATGTATAAAAATGTCAGATTTAGATAGTAATTCATCAAAAACATCATGAACTTATGCTAATTCTAAGGTGAAATACTGCATTTATGTTAATTCACATCCTAACCCTAAAATGCATCATTTTATGTGATTATGTGCTTATTCTACGAGACTAACCCCACTTGACACCCCTGAGGTTAAGTGGTTGCCATCTCATGCTTTTCATGAGTATTGGAATGCTAGGGGACAGGAAATGACACATGGACGAATGCAAAGTTACAGGGCACCACCAAATCAGTTTTGCAAGTAGTTTGGGATCATCCCTTTATATCTGGTTGATCCATGACTTTAGGTAGTCATACTGGTCAGGTTTCATTCATTAAAGGTATTGGAAACAATAAGTAAGTCTCCAAGGATAGGGTTTGGACAAAATATAAGAAAGACCTAAATTTAAGGATTTCAAACATGTAAATAAATAAAGGATTAAATTCTTGATCCAATGAAAAAAATGTGAGGTCAAACGGAGTTAAAATGAGAAAGTTACAGTGAGTTTAATGAATAGGGGGTTTTCTGTAAATTTCCATATAAAGAGGGAGAAAATTGGTGCCGCAGAAACCTACCATTTGACCCTTAAATTCTTTTGATATACATATCCTTTTGCACTGAAATTTAAATGTAAATTCCTAATGATCATACCTAGCAATTGGTATAAGTTTGGCACGAGTTTGAGTTCCATATAATTTATAAATATTAAATTGAACAAACTACCCCATAAACCCTAAAACCCCTACAAATACTATTTTCTTTCTCTCTCTTCGTGCTTTTTGTTCTCCTCTTAGCACCAGGCTACCAGAAGGAACCAGGGCAAGGTCAAGGCCCACTCCTAGCATTGTTTGATGCTCAAGAGTGTTGTGGGAGTGCATTCAAGTGGAGGAGCACCGTCGTAGCAGGCCTTGCATCACCCGGTTCAAGGACAGACATCATCAACGGGTTTGTGTGTGTTGGTTTGGACTTTTTCCCTACTTGTAAGCCTTCCATGGATATTTAGAAGTGTTAAACCTATTTTGTAGTGGAATTAGTCATATCTTTTCATTGAAAAATCTTGGTCGCTCCGCTCCTTTCTTCTCCACGTTCTTTCCCTAGAGTGTTTGTTTTAATTCCTCAAATCACCCAAAACCATCTTCATTAATCATTACTATCGCTATATCTATATTAATAGTCTGCTCCATAATCTACTTCACTCTCGTTTCAGTCATTTCCTCTCAGTTTTCTTCCTAAATCACCTCTCTAACACTATAGATATCTCCACTCTCTCCCATCCTACAAACAATCTAATCTCATACCCAAGCTCCCTGAGGTTCGACCCTTACTTAATTCCTATATTAAGTGAGGAAAAATTTAAACTTATTGTGTGAAACTCGGTTCACAACAATGATCGTTACTACCTTAAATCGAGTTCATCACTCTCGTACCAAGTTATTTGGATTGGAGAGAGGAGGAGAGGGTGGAAGGAGAAGAGGAAAAGAGTAGGAAGAGAGAAGAGGAGGTGACTACAGCCCACCACCTTGAAGAAGAGGAAATAAAAAATAAGGAACTAGGATGAAGAAAGAACAAAGAAGCGAGAGGAGAGGGAAACAAAAAAATGATGTTTCGTCTTCGACGTTGCAAGTAAATGCATACATGTACAATGAGTATGGTTTTTCTATTTAGTAGGACCCGCAATTTCCATAGAGTTCACTATATCTAGCTCATGAGTTTTGTTAATTGAGTTGATTGTCACTACAAAAAAATAGGATTATTGACTAAAAATGATTGGCTTTATTTCATGTGTGAGATTGATGAATATTATGCAGCATTAAAGTGATTATACTAAAAATGGTTTGCTTAAGTTCAAAGAAATAAATATTTATTTATTCTTATTTGATCTATACGAGAGGTCTATGAATATTTACTATGCCCTAGTCAATTAATATTAGATCATAATCTAGTGATCACTATTCTTTAAGCATGTGTTCTAACATTTGTATTTGATAGATAGTTGAGATGGATCCAATTATTTAGGTTGAATAGTACTATCTGATCCTAGTTATACGATAAGTATGACTGATCTTGTCGTCCTTACTATGGAGACAATAAGGATAAACAATGGGTGCTCTTTGAATAAATATTTTAGTGAATTGATATGTATACAATCTGTGAATTGTGTTATACCTAAAATATTTATATCCACTCTGGAAAATCTTTATTTAATGAATACAGTTGCATAAGGGATCTGCTCAACCATGACATTGAGAACAACTCGTGGAAGGACAGCTATATTTTAAATACAACTTATGAGTCTCGAATCATGGGATTCAAATAAATATTTGCAGTGATATAGTATGAAGTGCACGAAGAAGATTGAGTTGTCAAGACAGGATTGTTTGCCGTTATAAAGGAGAGACTAGGAATACATTAGTACTTTGAGTCTGATGTGGACATGATAGATCAGTACTATTGGATATTTATGGGATTCAAATTACACATCAATACTAACTGAATGACATATCAGGGTTTGACAATTATCCATACCCTAATTGATTAGGGAATCTCACCCAAGTGGAAAACTCTACATACACATTAACTGATGATATTGAAGGCTCCATAAGGGAGTTCATTTGATGCTTTGTATATTCCAGATACATAGCCTAAGATGTAGCTTGGCACCATATAGACTGGAAACTTAACCATCGAATTGGTTTAAATCTATCCTTAGCTAATTAATCTCCATGTTGCTATAGTTAATTAAGAAGATTGGCTAATATTTATTATTGGGCTACAAAATTTATTGACTATAACTATACATGGGCCTGCATAGTCACACAAATAAGATTAAAATAGAATTGGTTGATGTACTTTATTTAAAGGACTTTAGAAGATCATTTTGAGAATTGATAAATAGAGCAGGGCACCAATTTTAGGGGCTGTGGCCAGTCAGAGATGAGTCTACTTTCTTTCTTCTCCATTTTTTTCTCACCCACTGGACGGTAATTATTGTAATAAGATCACCAAGATATTCAAGATGAGCTAGAGAAGAACGAAGGGAGATCCAATAGTCCCTTAATCCCATACATACTTCTAAAGGTTGAACACGTGAATGACTTTAGAACAGTCTCCCGCGGAGGAAGTCCAGGGTAGAAGAATTTCTTACAATGTGTGAGAAGAAGAATGTTTTCTTGTTTGAATTCCCATCATTTCCTGCAGCTTTAAGTGGCAACTATCTTGCTCTACTACATCCTCCTGACAAGGTCATGTGGCTGGGTTCTTGTATGAAAAAGTTACATGTTAATAGAAAAATAATTATTTGAATGCCTCCAGAACCATGATTAAAAAGTCATAATATTTTCATTGGATCAATTGTACAAAAATAATATTTTCATTGGATTAGATCTGGAGCAGTCATTTATCGTCACACAATAGTTGACCCTAATATATGGTGAGCCTCAGAGGTCTACATGATTACCCATGACTTTTGGATATTCTTATATAAGATGAATCTATAACTAAACTTTATACATTTGACCATATTTAATTCATTTTTCCCACATCATTTTTAGTTAATTTACGATTATTACTTGAAAACTGCAGATGCAAAGTAACAAAAACTATTAGGGAAGCATGCCCACATACTAAGGAATGAAGCTTTAGTAGTCCCCATTCAAAGAAAAGAACAAAAGGTATCAGAGTGTAGCGTGCTGTAAAATTTATACCTGCATGTATTTGTTTATTGTCGAATTGCTCATGTAAACCATGTAGCATGTGATAACTACGTGCTACAAATAGTTTGAGGAATACAGATGTTGTTATGTCGGGTAGTGGGCTGACAAATGACGTATCCCAACTATAAGCATATGGTTCTTTCTTCTAACGTTGACTAATAGGCGGGTCCTAATTTTAAGTTTCCGCTCATCACTTGTTGTAGTTCCCCCTCTTTGTACCTCGGATAAAAGGAACTATGTTAGACTTTTAGAACAAGAAAGAGGGTTTTCTTTCTGGTTTTTCTTCTCCTTCGTTCTTCTTCCCTTGATCTCTCCAATTAGCACTGACTATTGGTGCTGCCAAGGTGTGGCAGCAGAGACTCTGTCCCAGCACTATTAGCATTAAACTATAACCATACTGGATAAGTTGAAATGGATGGAGTTATGAGTCATCCTTTAGGTTTATGAATAGCAAGAAGGCATAGATGTGGGAAAAATATACAGCAAGGATACGTCATTCGGTCATTACCTGATTGGTCTTCTTGATAAAAACAATGTACGCCAGTTCTTCGTTTATATTTTAATTTGAATCATTTACTACCATATTAATAAAACATAACGGTTTTCATAAATTTATATCCTTTACAGTGTCCATCAGGACAATAGGTTAGTTAATATGTTTCGACTTTTGTCTAATTTATCAGACAATCGAAAGAAAACGATGGGCGAGTTGAATGGCCGAAGGCGGTAAGCCGTTGCCAAGTTTCATAACATGCCGCCCGCTATATGAAGAAAATAACCTAATAATATGATTACTAACAAATCATCATCTATTTCTTTCGGGCGGGTAATAATTTTTTTCAAAAAAATTAGAAGGATTCAGTTTAGCGTTTATGGCTATCGGGCTGAAGAAGATCTAACAAAACCGACAGCATCCTATTCAGTATTTGTGAGCTGTCTGATTTGATTCCTCGATACTATTTGTCACCAACTTATATTAGAGCCTTCCAGTGTTCGATACATCTACTTTTTAAATCATTACCCCCTTCCGCATACGAACCGTAAGTGGCGACCTAGATGGAGCTAGAGGCGCTAGAATTGTATCAGAACGCATGTCCTAGACTTCCATCGACAACTTTAATTTTCCGATTATGATGACTAAGTTATTTTTTACGATTTTTAGTCGGCTTCCTTATATCTCAAAATAAGAACTTAGCATGCGTTTCCTAGGAAACTTAGCATTAGTCCTACGTGAGAAACCAAACGCTCGTCCGGCGAGTGAAATGATAGCCGCAATGATCGGCGTTGTTGAAAGATCGTGTACCTAAATAACAAGGCTGACTGATACAACAATTCGTCAAAGTTTGGCATGTCAAAGCATAATGGAGCAACCAAAAACTTTATGAATTATTCTCTCGGAAGCTAATATAATTTCATTGGGTGAAGAAATCAGTTTGACTTGCCTACCATCTGCTATATAAGTAGAATTAATTTTATGCATTTCTTGACCAGTTCCAATGACCTGAATCAAGGCCTGAGAATTACGGAACCTCTTCGCGTTGGTTCCTTCGTCAATTCCAGTCTTCGGGGGACTCTTCGATGAGAAAAAAATAAAAAAATAAGAAAAACGATATTTCGCGGTTCACTCAGTTCCTTTTCTATAAAATTAAGATATTCATATAAAGATGCTCAATCTTTTTTTTCCACAGTTTATTGATTGTGGTTGAGGAACCCATGCAATTTATAACGGCCTTTTCTTGATTTGGCATACTTTTCATAACAGTTTTTATTTCCTACACTTGAATTCTCTGTCAGGCCGGTGGCTAAGTCTGATACGTATCCCGAAGGACCGATTCAACGGTGAAATTCCGTGTTATCTTCCCGACGCGCCTTTCGCCTGATATAAAAGAGGAGGCAGTTCTGGCAGAGCTACGATAGAACTGGAGGAAAGAGAAACTGGAAATGGGTTCTTCTTCTCCAATAATGTTTTCCCTCGGAATAATCCTTCAACTTTGGATATTAACGGCCGTCGCTGCTCGCAGACAGGTTACTGTTGTTTTATGAATGTCAATCTCCTTAATGTTTATGTGCTGCAAGCTGACCGTGTGTCTCGTACTCTGCATCCAGTCATACATCGTGTACATGGGGGAGCATCCAGAAGTTCAGGAGGAAGCCTCTTTGATGAATTCCGAAAATATCACTGCCTCCCACCACGACTTCCTTGGTTCTTTTCTCGGCAGGTGTTTAGTCTCGCCTCTTTTCCCGATAAGATGAAATCCTCATCGCTCCACTGACGTTCTTCGACGCCTTGAAGTAGAGAGAAGGCGCGAGACCCAATCTTCTACTCATACACGAGAGAAGGCAGACGAAATATCAAGTGGGCAAACAGTGAATTGTTTTATTACTTCGTCCCAGAATAAATACAGGAAAAATGACGATTCATTTGTCATCTCTTGCAGAGTCACCGGGGGTGCTTTCAGTGTTTCCTAACACAGCAAGGCAAATTCAGACAACCCGGTCATGGGAGTTCATGGGGTTGGAAACGGCCAACGGAATACCGGCGAGCTCCCTGTGGACAAAGGCAAGATTTGGGGAGGATGTCATCATCGGAAATCTTGACACAGGTAGTTATCCTCATCGTTGGTCGCTGCTGCAACCTAATACTTAATTTATCCTGCCGATTTTCTTGCCAACAGGAGTTTGGCCAGAGTCTGAAAGCTTCAGCGACGAAGGATTGGGCCCTGTGCCGTCGAGATGGAAGGGGACCTGCGAGAGGGGAACGGGAGCTCCTGTCACGTGCAACAGGCATGTTCTTACATCTCATTACTCAACAATCAATTATATCGTCCATAAACTTTTCGTCATTTCCCCTTCTCCATTACGGCTGAGAAGTTTTGCATAAGCCAATGTTGAGTTTCTAGGGTGACGACAGAGATTGTCCCTTTGTTTGATTACGCAGGAAACTGATTGGCGCAAGGTTTTTCAACAAAGGCTATCAAGCCGCGAGTGGTCAAATAGACCCAAACCTAAACACTCCGCGCGATCCACACGGTCATGGTACTCACACCCTCGCCACCGCCGCCGGCGCATTCGTTCCTCAAGCCAGTGCGCTCGGCTTCGGCAGCGGCACGGCCAAGGGCGGCTCGCCAAGAGCCCGCGTGACAGCGTACCGCGTCTGCGGGCCTCCGATCAACGGCCACCGCGGGTGCCGACGCGGACTTGTTAGCGGGTTTTGAAGCAGCCATACATGATGGAGTCGACGTTCTCTCCGTGTCCATTGGCGGCTCAGCTACTGACTATTTCATCGATGTAGTGGCTATCGGGTCGTCTCACGCAGCGAAGCGGGGGATTAGTGTTATTTGCTCTGCCGGAAATGGGGGACCTGGAAATGGAAACGTGGGAAACGTGGCCCCATGGATATTTACTGTTGCTGGCAGCACAATAGACAGGGAGTTTACCTCATTTGCAACGATCGGGAATGGCACACAGTTTAAGGTGACAAAATATTCGGAACAATTCTTCATCCCTCTTGGGTTTTTCTATCGTCGCTTAAAACGTTTTTTGGGTTACTTACTCTCAGGGTCAGAGCTTATCCACCTCCAGTCTTCCCGCGAACAAATTCTTTCCTCTGATTCTTTCCACGGCCGCTGCCTCAGCAAATTCGTCCACTGCAAACGCGTAAGAACACGTGCTCCCCTTCTTATTCGTTTGTTTTCGTTGTCTGTGAATCAAATCGTTCTCCTCTCTTAGCGAACTTTGCATACCGGGATCCTTGAACCTGGAGAAGGTGAAAGGGAAGATTGTGATTTGTGTATTCAACCGTTTTTCTGCTGCCGAGATTGGTCAAGTAGTCTCGCAGGCCGGCGGTGTCGGCATGATCCTCATCAACTCGTTGTGGCGGGGCTATGATGTGGAAGCTACGCCTTTTCTCCTTCCTGCCGTAACCCTATCATACGAAGATGGCCTGAATCTACTGGCTTACACCACCTCAACCGCGTAAGTGCCCACGCTGATTTCTGTTTTTTGCTGCATTTAAACTTCATGAAACCATCAAACTATTTCCACTTACAAAAACATTGTTGAAACCTGTCAAGGAAGTCGACACACGTGGCAATAACGACTCGTGTGACGACATCGATGGAGCAACGCAACGGACAACTGGGAAGCTTCCAGAAGCAACAGAGCAACGCGATGCACGGATCCCACCACTCACAATAGTGTCACGTCATAAGAAACACAAACTAGAAACACTATCCTCTATAAATACTTAGACTATGTAATAGTTTCGAAATGCTAGAATACATCAAGTCTTTCTTCATCCTCTTCCATTTTTCCTTCGCTACTCTTTCGTGCAGCTCCACTTCAACATGGTATCAGAGCAGAAGCAGGAGCACGCGATGGACGAACAGCTTCGGAGCGAAGGAGCGTCAGACTATTCCTCATCTTCAGACGAGTTGTCAATCCCGCGGAGACGAACCTCCAACAAGGGACCCATCAAAGTGGCAGCCACATTGGCACCACCGATCAAGCTCTCCAGGGAGAACTACGTCGTCTGAAAAACCCAGGTTATACCGACACTCACATCCCACAAATTAATTTCGCATATTCTAGAAGATCCACCATCCAAAGCCGACGATCCAAATGGCCGATGGTGGTATCAAGATCAATATATGATGTCCTTTCTCCTAACATCCATGACTGAAGAAGTCATTGGAAGCGTAACGGAGGCCAAAACGGCAAAGGACATCTGGAATACCTTGGCAACCGATTTTGCCTCAACCGCAGAGGCTCGAGTCCAAGAATTGCTCGGGCGGTTGCACACTCAAGTCAAAGGAACGACAAGCTTAGAAGACTACATCACCCAGTGCCGTGGCATCGGCAGCTCGCTAGCAGCAGCAGGCGAAGGAGTGGATCACCGTACCATGGTACGAGCCTTCCTGCGCGGACTCGGTCTGCAATATTCGGCGATCATCACAACGATTCGAGCGTCTCCAACTCCAGTTACTTTCGAAAAAGCCATATCAGAATTACGTGACTATGAAGCAATGCTACTTCGACACCAAGCGGCCAAGGAGCCGGCAGATTTCCCAGCTGTTGCCAATCTCACTCAAGCGCAACCAGGGAATGCGAACGCCTCAAAAGGTAAGCCTGAAAATTCAAGCAAAAATCAACCTAACTTCGGAAGGGGAAACGGACGTGGACAAGGACGAACAAATTCGCCTCGACCTCCACCCAGATGCCAAATTTGCTCAGGGATGGGGCATCGCGCACTGGAATGCTACGAGAGGTTCAATCGGACGTACGTGCCGCAAGATCCTCGGGCAAACTCGCCTACAACTCATGAAATATGCCGGCATAAGGCACACCCGTTCGAGCAAGCATATCGGCACTCTCCTCAAGCATTCAGCACCACCTCATCCGTGGCGCCTTCCACCTCGTCATCTTATTGGTACCCGGATAGTGGTGCAACACATCACGTAGCGGCAGATCAGAACACACTGATAGATCCTCAAGTCTACAGCGGGCAAGATCGACTCTACGTTGGCGACGGTTCAGGTTTGAAAATTCATCATCTCGGGAGTGCATTTTTAAATTCTACATCGAAAAAGCTGCATTTGAACAACGTTTTGCATACTCCAAACATCACGCGCAATCTTTTATAAGTTTGACAATTCACAACAGATAACAACGTGTTTTTTGAGTTTCATCCGTCCCACTATCTAGTTAAAGACAGTTCTAACGGGCAGGTACTTCTCACGGGCAACATTGAAGACGGACTGTACAAGCTCCAGTCTCAACCTACCAAGGCGGCCCTCACCAGTCACCGAAGCATGCCCGTTGTGTGGCACCAACGCCTCGGTCATCCCTCTTTCCGCGTTCTTCAACAAGTCATTTCAACGTTCGGCCTTCCCTCCACCCAACTTCCAAAACAGTATGTCTGCTCAGACTGCGCCGTGTCAAAAAGTCATAAACTGCCTTTTTCCTCCTCTCCTTCTCATGCAACTCAACCCCTGCAACTCATACATTTGGATCTATGGGGACCTTCCCCAGTCAAGTCTCACCTTGGATTTTCGTACTATGTCATTTTCATCGACGATTTTAGCCGATATACTTGGTTTTTTCCTTTAAAGTCGAAAGGGGAAGTCCTCCCCACGTTTCTTCAGTTTCAAGCGTTTGTCGAAAGACAATTCGATTTCAAAATCAAAGCCTTTCAGTCCGACTGGGGGGGGGAGTTTCAAGGACTTCATTCGCATCTTCAAAACTGCGGGATTCACCATCGGATCTCTTGTCCTCACACCCCGCAACAAAACGGCACCGCCGAACGCAAGCACCAGCACATCGTGGAGACGGTGCTCGCTCTACTTCACCATGCCAACCTTCCTTCAAGTCTCTGAGATGAAGCCGCCGCAACCGCCACTTACCTTATCAATCGATTGCCGTCGCCGCTACTTCATCATCAATCCCCGTTCGAAATTCTCCACAAAGATAAGCCCAATTTCTCCGTTTTGAAATCGTTTGGCTGCTTATGTTTCCCTCATTTACGTGCTTATGTTTCGAATAAACTGTCTCCCAGGTCCGAGCGCTGCGTCTTTCTCAGCTACAGCGCACATCATCTGGGATACCGCTGTCTTTCTCTCAACACCGGAAAGGTGCACATTTCGCGCGATGTCTTCTTTGATGAAACAGTCTTTCATGGGCTCCACTCACCTTCACCCACTACATTTCACTTTCCCTCTCCACCTCTCGGTACTCCATCCAACCCATTTCCACCTCACAACACCTACCTTCCCATCATCCAACCCACTCCCAGACCAAACAACCAAACACACTCCCACTCCCACTCCCCGAATCCACCTCTGCACACTGCTGATCCTGCTAGCCCTGTACCTACCTCTCCGCCTCCCACCGTCAACAATCAACCTTCTTCAACACACTCTCTCTCTGCATCACCCGTTCTCTCCTCCCCATCATCCTCCGCTGCCCGACCCACCCGATCTCTTCGTGACCTTTATGCCTCCACTCCTGCTCTGTCACCCACCTCCCATTGCCTGCACTCAACGTGCAACCCCGTTGAACCTTCTACATACGCTGACGCCGCTTCTCAGCCGGCCTGGCGTCAGGCCATGCTCCAGGAACTCCACGCTCTGGCCACAAAAAAACCTGGATCCGCTCGGTTGCAAGTGGGTGTTTCGTCTCAAGTTTCATCCTGACGGTTCCGTTGCTCGCCATAAAGCTCGTCTGGTAGCACAAGGCTACCGCCAAACTGCCGGCGTCGACTTCGCTGAATCTTTCAGCCCCGTCGTCAAGATAACCTCCATTCGTATTTTGCTCGCCGCCGCTGTGTCAAGGAACTGGTGCATTCATCAACTGGATGTTACCAATGCGTTTCTCCATGGCGATCTACAGGAGACCGTCTACATGCGCCAGCCTCCAGGTTTTATCCACCCTCATTTTCCTCATCATTTGTGCCTTCTCCGCAAGTCCATTTACGGTCTTAAATAATCCCCTCGTGCCTGGTTTCTCAAGCTCTCCTCTTACCTTTTACGTCTCGGGTTCTCCGGCTCTCACACGGACCCTTCTTTATTTTTCAAGATTACTCCGCACTCTCGCCTTTACTTGTTGATCTACGTTGATGACTTTCTGGTCATCGGCTTGGATCGCAAGGGGGTAAATCTTCTACTCAATTCTCTTCTCCGCACTTTTGCAATTCGCGACCTTGGCCCTGCGCAACATTTTCTTGGCATTCAACTCAGTCCTCATCCACAAGGACTTGTTTTATCTCAATCCCATTATCTACTGACTATCCTTCGCCGTGCCCACATGTCCGACTGCAACCCAACGGTCACTCTGGCCCCAACGTCCCAAGGCAAATTCGGAGAACATTCATGCGACGTCAAGCAATACCGGAAAATAGTCGGCGCATTGCAGTATCTCACGATCACCCGGCCTGATATTTGTCATGCTGTCAACAAAGCATGCCAATCTATGCACAACCCTCGACCAGAACATTGGAGGAATGCGAAACACCTTCTTCGCTATCTCAAGGGAACCTCTAACCTCAACTTACTTTATTATAATGACGCTAATTTTCACTTAAACGTGTTCAATGACGCTGACTGGGCAGGCGACGTGGACGATCGAAGGTCAACCAGCGGGTATCTCATATACCTCGTTCGAAATCTTATATCGTGGAATTCTAAGAAGCAGACAACCGTCTCGTGATCCAGCACGGAAGCTGAATACAAATTCATGGCTAATGCAACCTCTGAACTCATCTGGATTCTCTCTCTAATGAAGGAACTACAGCTCGACGTCGCCAGCACCCCAACGCTATGGTGCGACAACCTTGGTGCAACCTACTTGGCTCAAAATCCAGTGTTTCATGCACGCATGAAACACGTGGAAATCGATTTCCACTTCGTTCGGGAGCGAGTTGCCGCAAATTAACTCAGAATTGCATTTACATCCAGTCAGAACCAACCGGCTGATATCTTAACCAAGAGTCTGCCCAAGCAGCCCTTTACTCATCTTCGTCAGAAGCTCAACCTCGTCCCCTCAGTGAGCTCCAAGGGGCGTGTCAAGGAAGTCGACACACGTGGCAATAACGACTCGTGTGACGACATCGATGGAGCAACGCAACGGACAACTGGGAAGCTTCCAGAAGCAACAGAGCAACGCGATGCACGGATCCCACCACTCACAATAGTGTCACGTCATAAGAAACACAAACTAGAAACACTATCCTCTATAAATACTTAGACTATGTAATAGTTTCGAAATGCTAGAATACATCAAGTCTTTCTTCATCCTCTTCCGTTTTTCCTTCGCTACTCTTTCGTGCAGCTCCACTTCAACAAAACCCACTTTTTCCCCGCTGAAAACTTTTATCTTTTTAAACAATATACTCTCGAATGCTTTGATAAGATCACGCGCATTGTTTAAATAAAACTACTAAAATAAACATTGTGATTCGCAGTGGTTGAAATACATTATAAAAATAATATCTATTTATTCAGGATATCCGTGGCCAGGAAATCACTCTTTCTGATTAATTGAAAAACATTCCCATGATTAAGTTTCTAGCTAATCATGTCTAGCGGCTCACCATTTTGGCTCCGGATTTCCCATAGCCAGTATCTCTGCGCCCTTTACAGAGCTGGGTACTCGCCCTGCACCTTTCATGGCTTCCTTTTTTTCTCGTGGACCCAAACAATATTAATCCCGAGATTCTCAAGGTAAATTGCCCTTCCACTCTTTCAACATCTGTCTCTCTCTCTCTATCTCTCTCTCTTTTGCTCTCTCTCTCTCTCTCTCTCTATATCTATCTATCTTGTTCTCTCTCTATAATATATCTCTAAGTTTTTATATATGTCTCTTTCTCTATCTCTATGTCTGTCTGTCTGTCTCGCACTCTCTAACGAGGGATGGGTGCAGCCGGACATCATGGCACCTGGTGTGAGAGTGGTTGCAGCCTTCACTGGAGCAGTCGGTCCATCCTACTTAGCAATCGACACACAACGCATTCCCTTCATGGTTTTTTCTGGAACTTCCATGGCATGCCCTCACATCGCTGGCATTGTGGGCCTCTTGAAAGCCCTTCACCCAGATTGGAGCCCCGCGGCAATCAAGTCGGCAATCATGACAACGGGTAACTCTCTATAACTTTGAATTTGCTTCTTCAACCTTAATATCCTATCCGAATTATAACTAATACATTCTCTCTTCAGCTACAACTCAAGACAACAGAGGGGGCAACATACTTGATTCCTTCTTCCTTCCGGCCAATCCTTTCAGCTACGGTGCGGGACATGTCCTACCAAACCGTGCAGCGGATCCCGGCCTTGTGTATGACCTTACAGTGACGGACTATCTCAATTTCCTATGAGCCAAGGGATACAACTCCAGCCAAATTTTCAGCTTCCAACAGGCGGCCTTTTCCTGCCCTCCTACTCCGTCTCGGATTATTGATCTGAACTATCCTTCCATTACTTTGCCGTCCCTTGCTAACCGCACCACCGTCAGTCATAGACTTAAAAATGTTGGGCCTTCCAGCACGTACACGGCGTTTATTCTCGCACCGCAAAACGTCTCCGTGACCGTGGTGCCAAATACTTTGGAGTTTACTGCTTACGGCCAGGAGAGGAACTTCAGTATCACGTTCGAAGCACAGATTGGTGCTGCGAAAGGATATGTATATGGTAGGTTAATATGGTCCGACTCCCTCCGTAATGTCACCAGTCCCCTGGTGATTGGGATCGTGTAATGCTTTGGGGTGATTATTTGTAATAAAAACCCAACGACATTAAGTTCGGCGTCATTGCCACTTATCCAACGAAGATGTTCCTCAGTATTTTAGAAAGTGTGTTCAATAAATTTTTTGATACGGACAATCTGATAGACTTTTGTATTGACCGAGTTGTGTGTGAAAGTACAAGAGGACACGTAGGTTTTTCCTGATTCAATATCACAACTGTCAACCTTTGACGAAAAAAAAACACGAGGCAGTTGAGGGCAAACTTCTACCAAATTTTATACTTTGTGAATCATATGCTCGATACGGATAATTAGAACTCGCTCAATTGAGTAATAATTTCATATATTTACATGTTTATTCTCACTGAAATGTTCCGTGAACGCATGCTGTGTGTGCTATTTTACGGATACTTTTACATTAAGTTATTAATGAAAATAAATTATAGGAAATATATATAAAAATTGATTTATTTTAAACATTTTTCAGGTTTCAATGAATTATATTTTTCACCTGAATCTGGTCTGCCAAATTGCGGTCCATAATTTGCTTCGGCCAATGTTCAATTTGTATTTCTCAACGTATTTACTATTTTACTTTTTCATGAAATAACTCGCGGCCAAAAAAAAGTTTTGCTTCTTAATAAATACTGATTAATGTGTAGGACATGTGGCGTATTGATTTATGGAATCTGAAGTTCTTTCCGCTTTTAATGTTTAGATCTGCCCGTAGATGGGACAAGACGCTATTTGACCACGGGAAGACGCTTCGAACGCCAAAAATTCCTTTTTATTTTATTAATTTTCCAGGTACACGTTGTACACTGGGATTTGAATAAAAGCAAAAATGGGGATTTTTGTGCCAAACACTGCTGTTTTTTGGCGATTTCGAGAACACATGCCGACACTGAATAAAGTTACCTATTTTAGTGCAGTGATAAAGTTTTAGTCAGCAAAATCAAGGACTTGTGTTTGGACTGTGAATCTTTAACAAAAAGAAGATTAAGCACAACACTGGTTTTATCCATGATGAGGATTGAGTGGTGAAACGAAAAAGCCGGTGCCCTAGACTTTGCCAATTTCAAGTGCAATATCTAAAACCCTAGGCGTTAAGAGCCCCAACTTCAACTTCAATGTCAACTGCAATATCCAACTTCAACTTCAAGTTCTGCCTTTGTCTACTCTATCCTTCCACAGTTTTGGATCTACAAACAGATCCCACCATCTCTGTATAAAGACACCCTTAAATTTTGTTCCTAATTAAGTAAGAAGAGTAATTTTCTCATTCAAATCCCATTTGGGTCCTTCTATTTTCAAGAGTAAAGGAGTGAAGTAGTGGGAATGTGATGAAGAGTGGGATCGTTTATACTTCCCAAAACTTATATGTTCATGGGTTAGCCAAAGTTATCATCCAGAACAATAGCGTACATTCTTATCTGTCGAACACCATCAAAGATGAAGCAACAATAAATAAGGTTCATTTTGTTGTTTAAGGCTTTTGGTTGATCCAACAGAATTTCTTACAAACATATAGAATGTACGGGTTGAGTTTATAATGAGCAAGTACTAAATTAGTCAATTTTAACTTTAATTTATATTTTTTTGAATTCATAAATGTCTTAATAAAAGATAATTAAATAAAAGAGACCTGGTGAAAACTAATTAAGATAATTATAAGCAGTAGACAAATATATTCTAACTGAATTAATATGTCGAAATGAAACCCTAAATACCTTAAGCAGGCTTCAGCAGTGCAAAATGACAATTATTGATGTTGGCATGAATGGGCGCAACTAATGAGTGATATCGTTGCAGATGACGGTGGAAATGGCTACATATATGCTCTCACAAGCAATAGACATGGACGAGTGATGGACGTGAGTGATATGGGTTTCATGTGTAGCAATGGAGATGAGGGCAGATACACTTCCAAAATGTCAGAATTTTTCGTGGCATGTGTTATGACCAAACTCTAGCGTACTCATAAGGGTGACCTAAGAAACAAGATGAGGATCCTACTAAATTCATCTTCACATCCACAATGAGCCAATAAGTGATTTGTCTTCAGGATATTGGAAAGACTTCAGAAAGATATAATTTCACAAGGAACATAAATATAATTTCAGAATATTTTTGCGAATGAAAATGAAAAAAAATAAGATCGCAAGTACAAATTATAACTTAAGGATTAGTGAAAATTTAAAGAGTTGATATTCACATGAGAAAACTAAGAAAATTGTCAAAAATATTTTAAATAATATGTTTTGAGTTGGAAAGGATATAGATGTGGAATTCAAAATTTAAATGGAAACAAGGAATATCTATAAATGATATAATATACTTTTAGAGATTATTCTGGATATATGATACATTTATTTCAATTTAAAATAAAAAAAATGATTCTCCTTTGTAAAAAAAGTAACATAAATGAAATACAAATATTTACCATTAAGGAATGAAGCTTTGGTCCACGGGATCCCTGGTCAAAAAAATCTGCTGGAGCTATCTATACTCCGCCAGAATTGGGCTAAGTCCAGAAAATGGGTGGGATAGAGTATCCTTCGAACGGAATAAAATTTGAATGGCAATGAAATGGGTTGAAAATTTGGAAGATCAATTGGATGAATGTTATAATTAGGAAACTAATGATAATAAACTGGGTTGAGGCAGATTTGAGGCAAGCAGGAGAGATGTTGGTCAGTGGAGTGAAGTGACTTTACCATTGGAAAGTTTCGTGGGGATTGTGGTCAATATGCAGAAGTGAGTTATAATGTGTGGGGAAGTGATGCAAAGTTACCATTGATGTGGGCAACCATGATGGATGCAAATATGGACTGGTGAGTGATGTTGGTAGTAAATTTTGGGAATGTGATAACCTAAGGTATACTTGATGATAATAAGCAGAACAAAAAGATGAAGATTAGTAATCATTATTTGAACTGGACTAATTATCACCAGTCTATTTTTCTTTCTGCACCTTGATATATACCTTGCAGGATACCAATTTTTTGTAAAACAAGAAAAATAAAAAACATCTTCAACATTTATAATTTTCATTTTTAATTCATTACCCTTTACGTACTTAGTGCCATAAATTTTCATCAAAATTTAAGGAGGTAAATAAAAAACAGAATATCATTCAAAAATAAAATAAAAAAACTTTAAAATTCAAAATCAATCCAAAAATATATATTCTGACTTAGAAAAATATTATATATATTGTAATTTTCAAATATTCTGTTACAAATCCTAGAAATTTTGCAAAAAATATAAGTTGATTTTGAAAATGTAATAAACTCCTTTAGAATTTTCATTGAGAGTAACATTAAATATCTCAAATTACTATGAAACATGGAAAACAAATTGTGGCTATCACCTATCTATGTTATCACCTTTCTTTCTATCATTGTTTCCCTTGCACACTTTTACCCTTAGCTACCCTTAACTAATATAATTCTTATATTTTTAATAGGGGATAGGGGATTGTCTTCCCTGTGGTTTTAGAAAAAAGCAAAGTTTGTGCAATAGACTAAGCATTAGGTAGTGACTATTCTAGACAAAGCGACCTGTTATGTGAGACATGAGGTCTGCCACTCGTACAGAAAACTGATAAACCTTATGGTCATAATCTCCAAATTCTCTTTGGGATCTTTCATTGGTAACATCTAACTGATACTTATAACACTTCATTCAAACATTTTCAAATTCATGGATGAACAGGTGAACCAAATATCTTATTTTTATAAAATCTTGGATACCTTTTTAAAAAATGTTATAAACCAATGGCCCACCTGCACTATGCTGCACTTCTCATGTCATATCCTATGGCCCTATCAAAGTGAACATCATTGGCTTTGCAACCACACGCCACCCTGCCACTTGGAATTGTCCCACTACCCTGCAAGATCAATGAAGGTGTAATCTTCCCTCTTAAGTGAAACAAATTCCCAGTCTGTTTTCCAGTACTATCTAGCGTATTTGAATAAGGTTGTGGATTCGGATAGTTAATCCTTAGAGGATTCCCCATTTGGAGCTTTATTTTCTACTAGGGTAGTTGTAAGACACTACCTCTACCCTTAATCAAGGAAAGGGGATGCACCGTTATTATTTTCTCCCTATTTTAAGGTTTAGATTTATTGTGTGGATATATGATATATTTTATCTCAAACTAGATTTCCTATACTTGTCTCATCTTTTGTTGTTCGTTTTCATCCTGCATCAGCTAGCTTTTTATGTCATTGAGTACAAAAAATCATCACTAAATTCACATAAACTTGGTTTTAATCTAAAACAATTCCCAACATTTAACAGGAAAAATATTAGTTAACTTAAGTAAAAGTTTGTACCTGATTCCAACTTGTAAATCATATGTACCTCCACACCAATTTATAATTATATTCATGATGTAAAAACTGGTGCTTTGACTGTTCAAAAGAGATGAAGCAGTCTGTAAATTCAATCTGAATAATAGTTCTAGTAGATAGTCCACCATAAAACTGTTTTAAAAATCAAACAATTAGGAAACTATGTTTAGTTCAAAATGTCATTCTATAATTTACCAAGTATAAGGACTTCAATTATAAATAGATGCACGGTGAAATAATATTTGTTGTGAAAACATTTTCCATTAAATTGATTATAATTTTACCATAAAAAAATGTTGGAAATATATGTATTGTACAATCCAATCACAATCCATGTCTGCTTCAACGTCCATTATAATGCACTTACGACACTTATAATCAAGCCCTTAAATAAATGTTATGATCAGATGATTCTAACGATACAATAACTCCAAAATCATAACTATTAAAAATATTAAAAGGATACTTTAAAAGGACATCAAAATATCCAGTTATAATATCACTATCTGTGCTTACCATATAAAGGGAATGGCTAATCCCGTGGCCATTAGTTTGGAGACACTAAGGAAACGTACGAGGTCCTCATGTAGGAATGGAGTCCAAAGAATTCCTCGATGGTACTATAACTTAGCTTAATTCAAGTCATAGTTTTTTAACTGAGACACCAAAGACATCTTTTGGATGGACAATTATTCTTGGACGATGACCTGACAGATGATTAATCTTATGGATGGATGGCTGATTTAGATGCTTATGGATGGCCGACTTTGCTTTGCCTTTATAAATCATGGTATGGAATTCCTAACCAGTTTAGCCTGTTCACTAATAATTTCACTAAGATGATTGAGTTTTCAAGATTGGTTTGTCCACCCTCAATAGTTAAATAAAAACCTGAAGAAAGATGATGAGATGAAGTCCTTTGCAAAGGTTGTGAAATATGTGGTAAGCATTCTCTCATGGTTTTCAAAGGCAACATTAGATACCTTACAATATTCTAAGTCATTTTAATGGCAACAAGAGGTTAGGGACTTTACATACATAGTTATAAATGGGAGAAATATTTAATTAGATATTTTAAAGTACGACTTTGTACCTTATTGAACACAAGGTGAAGCTTGGCACCTGGCAGCCTAAAAGTTCAAGCTATGAATTAGGCTAAATCAGATCGAGAATAATGAATATGTATTTTGATAGAATTAATTAATTATAATGTAGATGGTCTTTCAGACATTGAAAAGCTCAGCATGTCTCGCTAAAGAAATTGAGAAAGTGCAGATACAGTCCATGCTAAGGTGACTTCAACATCAGCTTAAGGACCCATTTTTAATTCAATTTTAAGTTTCCATTCTATTGGATCATCAAATTTCTACAAGAATCCTGGCCTTACAGTCAAACACAAAATCTTTCACAAAAGTTGATGGTACATAGGATTTAAATTTTGTTTGAATACATCAAAAACTTCAAATAAAAATTAGATTTTAATGTCTCCTATACAAATATTTCAAGTCAAAGAATAGTTTTCAATAAATTCTGAAAAAAAAAATTTATTTTGTTTTATTTGAGGGAAATAGGTTCACAAATTGGAGCAAGTCAAACCATAAAGAACAAGGTTGGTCTTTTATTCAAAGTCGGAAGTTAACTTTGAAACTACCTAGGATCCTAGAACAACGTTTAAGAATAACCAAACGTTTTTGGATTATAACAACTAAAATATTGTACTCCCTTTTGTCCTGCAAAATACAAAAGGAGATATTTGTTTGAATCAACTTAAATCCCAATTATATGCCTTTGATATCATACACTAAACAACAAAATTTATATTAAATAGTTATATTCTTACAAGTAAAATATGTATCAAATATTTGGATCTTTTGTTTTATGTTAAACAAATAAATTTGGATTGTTGATGTTTAAGGGTATCAGGTAATCTTCCATGAAAATCACAAAAATATATGACCAAACATTTTTTATTGATTTTATGTTAGCAAATGGAAATGTTACACGTACTATTCTACCCAAAATTATTGATCAGTACAAATTCAACCTCTCTATGTCTTATTATTACAGCCTTTTATATCAAGCTCATTCATTTACAAATCCATGATGTGATACTAACTTGTAGCTCATTACTGGATAGACGTTGTTAAACTAAGAGGAACTATTTTATCTATTTGTCTTCATGAATGCAACACTTTCCTATAATATCAATATTCAAGTATAAGTGAGAGGGTAAAGCAGTTTTTGAAACCACAATATATAAAATAATATTAAATGAAATTTGTATTTAATTTTTTATTAATAAGATTTTTTTTATTTATATGTTTTATAATTTTATATGGTTCTCTTTTGGTTAAGATTATATCAAAAGTATATTTTCCAATATTTTTTATGTTTCTGTAAATTTTAAAAAGTGTGTGATGACTTTGTTTCATGGAAATAAGTAATGGTTGTATTCTTCAAAATCTTTTACATGTTTTCTGAGGTGATTGAATTGTATAATGCATTTATTATCTTGGACCAAGAAATAAAACAGATAAACCACATAGATGCTTCTTGACTTACAATGAGCTGGTGGGATCCTAGATATTTATAAATCAGGTAGATTTTTTAATAGGAAATGAAGAAATTTAGACTGGAAGAATAAATCCATGGGGGCTGAATAAATAACTTTATTGAATTAGTTTAAAGTTTAAAATGAAAATTTGAAAAAAAATAGCACAAATATAGATAGATCAAGATGTAGATACAATGAATCCAAATCTGATACTTATCTATGCCATAAGTAGGAAATTTTCTCGTTCAAGATGATATTTCGTGTCTTTCAATGAACTCTAGAATTTACTTAACACAGTGTGCCAAAAAAATGATGGAATATGAAGTCAGATAATTTAAGGAGTGATTACAACCCAGTTATACATAATTGTAAGCTCTATTAGTAGATCTAATGACCGAGATACATATAAGAAAGATATAATACCCTTCTAAGTAAAAAATATGTCTTATCATTACATAAATTTTAATATTCCTGTCTTCTGATAAATCCTGAAATCAGTCTTAAGGCCATCACACTGATCATTTTCTTGTCTCGTACAAACAAATTCTACTCACGTTCCCAATGTTTAATTCATATTTAGGCTTAAAGACAATCTCCTTAATGGAACACGCAGATGATTTATGGTTACATGGAACCTATCCATTCACATTCACATAAAAAATGAATCCATCATAAAATGGTAGCATAGTGGCAAGTCCAATGGTAGACAATTTTTTGCACACATTTTTCCTAATTATTTTGATGTGGCTGCTAGAGTTCTACTAACATTTATTGGAGTCTTAAGTTTCATTGATTTACATTAAACTCTGACTATCCCAAGGCCTGATATGTTAAAATATTATTTGGTCACCATTCCATCCATTACAATCATGCTTATTAAAACTCCAATAAAATCAATGCCATAATTTAGCAAGGACAGCCATTATATTTTCATCAATCGTTGGTCGTTTCTGAAGCAGACTAGCTTATAAGGGTCGTTTCTGAACCAATATCATCAACAGCTTATAAGTGTTTTTTGGAATAATTTTATTCATGTTATTATAACTTGAATACAAAATTATAACTCATTAGTGAATAGGTGCATTTGGATCCATATACATTTTTATGCATTTTCCATGATTTAAAGGTCCAACATTCATATCATGGGAACATGATTCTTTTAATAGGCATAATTTAAACGGTAGCTTAATTATTTTCTGGAACTCATTATTTTAGGGTTTGTATGTTAAATGAAAAACAAAGAATGGTGTTTTTTTTTAGTTAATCTCTAGCCAGCTAACAGGTGCTCAATCAAGATTTTGGCCAGCAAGCACAACAGCATTTAAGCCTCTAGCGGTCAGCAAGCACCAGGGAAGTCCCAGGAGCACATCATTACCAGTGGAAGCATAATGGACCACCAGTCTGTTTGATGAAGCAAAGTTAGTCTCCCAAGCATCAAGGCTGAACACGCGCATGTTCAAAATAGAGTTCTGCACTACATTTATATAAGTCTTGAATTTATTAAATTTTTTGTTATCAGATTGGAAATTTTCTGTTTGATTTAATTTTCAGTCGCATGGTGAGGAAGAAAGGTGATAGATCACAGCCCAACAGACCATGGCCTTATGGAACAAAAAAGGTAAAATAAGGATTCAGCTTCGCACCAACCTGGATTGAATCTCATGTCCTAATGAGTAGACTTTTAGTGTAACAATATAATCTTGATCATTTTATCTGTTTCAATATGGTCGAATGGAAAAGACTAAAATACATATATTAAAATTTTCTCTTTTTACCTGTTTATAAGGCTTTTATTCATTTGCAATAAATGGAGGAGAACATGAAGGGAAGTACACCGTGGTTAGGGAAGCACTCCACACCCATCCCTACTCTTTGATGTGAAGTAATTTTTAATTTCATAACACCTCCAAACAGGTTACAGAGCAATTTTAACCCCAACAGTTGAACTCATATTGTTAAAATTAGCAGAAAGAATTGAGTTCGATTTGAAAATTTTAGAGTAACCTCATTGAAGCATTTTGTCAAACATGTGCGCCTCACCCAAATTTTCTTAAATTTTTGCATTTCTATTATATTCTATCAGAATACCCTATACTATTGCTTCAGTATATAAATAAATCTACAGATTATTATGCTACGATAATCTAGCCCCTTTTCCTCTATTAATACACATAATTAAATCTCAATTCACCTTCACTAGTCTATATTATCTTTCTTTCTTCTAACTATCTAATTTCTTATATTCTATTAGAATTTTAAATATGTTTTCTCCTTGTCTTTCTATGTATTAAAGACTGTTCATATGTATCATCTACGTTCACCTGGTCAATCCATACAGAATTCATTAATGTATTCTCACTATCCATATAATTTTTATCACCTTTACTCATTATTGTTTATCTTATATTTTGTTAAAGTAAAATACACCTATTGAGTATGTCCCTAAATCAGAATTGTGTTTTATTTACTATGTATGGTTACACAATCATTCATATAACCTCTGTAACTTTCTTTATCAAGCTTATTGCTTTGTTATCGTAATTAAAACCTTAAAATACATTTTCAAGTACCCATCTTCATATATTTTTTTAGTTTATTATAATATATTCTTCTACTTTTATCTATTTCTTCTGTACTATGTTTATTATTAATCATCTCTGTATCATCTTCATTTATACCTATTTTCAATTACATCAAAATATATATTATAATTTCTCAAGATTTTTTCGTTATCGTCATTATTATTACCATATCCCTTCTCTTATATTTCTCATATAAATAATTTATTTTTATTCATATTATCATATTATTTTCTGCATCCCTAAATCTAGCATAGTATTTTTATCTAATTAACTAGTTCCGATGGAGATAACCTTGCTTACAACTAAACACTTCATAGTGAAATCTGATACTTACAAACTTGATTTGATCAATGCAAATTAAAGTGACAAAGACATCAAAATGTACACCTAATTATCCTTTGTTACAAACTGATCACTTATTTAATGGTCAATACTAAGGGAGTCTAATTAGCTTGTGGTGTCCACCTGATACACCAAAATGTGTCATGTAATCATACATCTGTTAAACTCATTTTGGGAACATTTCATGTGTATTATCTTCAAATTTGCATAAATTGGGATCTCATGCACTAACAGAGCAAGTGATAACATAATCCATTTTTAATGTCATTTTTCACATGTTCTACAAGCTCAAGTACTTCTAAACAAAAATATATTTCAAACATTGTAATTATAATGAGATTAATGCTCTATTTCGTATGTCACTTGTATTTTCACACGAAAGATTAACAACGCCTAAGTCAGTCGCAGGTGGGCGAACCCAAGCGCTCAAGCCCGCTCCCAGCCAGCAAGGGGAGGCGCTTGCAGGCACAAGCCCTTCTGGCAACCAGAGAGGCCCATTCTAGGCTCCCAGAGTCACAAGAATTTGCGCATACGAGAGAGGTGGGTCGTTCCAATTCAATAGAAGATATATCTTGCATCTATAATAGTGTTTTTGTTTTACCTTTTACAATTTATGGTATGGGATTTACATCCCATTGTCTATTTTACATTCGCAACAGACCAGGCCGATAAGTAATAAAGTGATCGCAGGCCATTGGGCCATAATCTGATGAAATTTAAAATGAAATTGTGCCTGGGCTTCCAGCCGACCTGGCCCGAAGCCCATGTCTTTTCGTGTTATTTTCCTGTTTCATTTAACTTGTTTTATTTTATTTTCCAAAACTCCTATTAGCTGCCGATCGTGACGAGGAATGCAGGACCCCTCAATGGACGGATTAGAAGAAAGAACACTGGTAGAGCGCTAATGGGACAGCTGAGAGGGCGTATTGACGTGGTAGACAGGCATACACCAACTTAATCAGGGTCCACAGCTGCAATTTAATCGCATTAGTTGACCCATTTCATTAGAAGATCAAAAGGTTGGGGGGCAATACTATCTTCTTCAGCCCCCTAGTTGTTATCCTCATCAGCTAGCCGATGGAGGCCACAAATGAGGGAACCACAGGCCGGTCCAATGGTCCATGGAGGGTCATTGGACCAAACCAGCGGCTCTAAGAAGTCGAGAGAGTCTCTCTCGACCCTTTAAAGAGGGATGTGGAGTTTCAATTTCCCTCATCTTTCGACCATAGGCCTGAGCGGCAGCTGAGATCCCTCTCAAACTCAGAGGCAGTCTGCCGCATTATGATGACGTCAGTGGCTGTGGAAGAACTTTGGAACGCTTCAAGAGGGCCTGACGAAGCTTGAAAATGCGCCAGGGTGGAGGCAAAGAGCAAGGGAATCCATAAACCGAAGCTGGGCGGCGGCGAGCAACACCGCCATTCACTTTCTTCAAATCAGGGTGGATCGTTATGTTTCTCTAGTCAATTTTGTTCCAACTGAGTAGCATTTTAGCATCCATTTGACTCAAGTTAGTTTAATCATCGATTTAGTCCATTTCTATCAAATTTTTGTACCTCAATTTTGCTTCGGCATTTCATCGAACATCTCATGTGTTTGATGATTATTTTTTGAATTCCATAAGTTACCTGTTAATACAAATCTGACAAATATATATAAATACATAACCCAACCTATGTTGGACATTCTGTAGAATACCCAAGAGGCATTCAACAAAACTACCTCTTTCGCCCAATTTCTCTACTACAAAAAATACATAAAATATAAAAGGTATATAAAAAGTATATTAATCAATATCTCTGAATCTGAGCCCTTTTTAAGGATTTGGTCAAACACCTTTGATGTGTTCGACTAAACTACCGCTTGATTGTGGTAGTCATTGCGAATATCTCTCCTCTTCTATTAGTGTAGCATTACTTCTGATTAAAATCCCCGCTCGTAACGAAGCTGTTATCGAAGTCACAGCGATGGCTAGTTGAAGGCTTCAAGCTCGACAGCGAAGCGGTTCTCGAGGCCTTCAGGCCAAGGGCACCTCGAGTTTCGGAGAGAAGAGTGAAAGATAGGAAGGTTTGGAACCCTCAACTAACGGATGAACAAAAAAAAAATCGGCACTTGACCCCGGCTTTTCACAATATTTTACATATCCACAAATCAAGTATAAAAATATAAAAACATACAAAATACATATATTCATTCCATTACAAATATTTTACATATGTAAATAGTATTCTATAATTATAGGCAAACCTTATATTAATATATATAGCTCTTAATTACCATTATTCGCCCTTTATTCCGTCTTAATATACCTAACCACTTAGTTATTTTATAGTTAGATAATCACTTATTCTCTCCCCATCTATCTTCTTAGTATATATAAGTACTTCTCTAGCTTACTTAGTTGCACTTAATTATATAATCTTTCCCCATCTATCTAACTTCTACTTCATTCTTCTTCTTTTTACTCTTATTAAGTAACTCTTTCTTCTCGCACCTTATTCCCTTAGATCCAATCTCTTCACCAACTACTTATATCAAAGTAATTGTTATTATTATACCTCTATTATAATTAGAATCTCACTTAAGATTAACTAAAGATATATCATCCTATCTTCTATAAATAATACATTCCTAATATTAATATCAACCTTCAGTATAATATCTAATATCTTACTTCTTATAAAATATCTAATATCTCAATTAAATTATTTTTAGTATCTACAAAAATACATATATACAATATCTGAAACTCTCTTCTATTCTCCTATTATTCTTTCTACTTAATAATTAATTAATTATTATTATACTCATTATCTTTACTAGTATTATTTTTATAGCTTATTAGGTAAAACCTCAATTTTTAAAAACATCTCTAAAGGCTAGTCCCTGTGGAGACAACCTTACTCTAACTATACAGATGAGTGAGTTTCTACTTTTATCAAATTTATTTGATTTTTGGCAAATGAAATTTACAATGACACTATTAAAAATTTACTACTCAATTTGCCTCCCATCACCACCCCAACTCTCTCTAGTTAGTTGCACAATATGCCCTTGTCCCTCTGTTCGGTTGAACTTGATCATGGATATGCTCCTGCTTGTGCAACAATAGTCTTTTTTTTTCACCAAAAATTAGATCCCTATATTATTAACTTTTCAAACTAAAATCCTTGACTTTCTTAAAATCAAGATATAACTCTTCATGCATGAATCCATGAATCAGAATGATTCATTTCAAACCCTGAGTATAATATCTATAAATTGAAGTATTTTGACAACTTCTTCTCTATGATGATGAAGACTAGTATCAATACACGAGTCTTAACTATATCTTCATATAGTGATTAATATATTATTCTATGAATAGCTTAAACTACTCTAATGTACATTTTTTTCAATATTTGATTTTATCAATAAAATATAAACCATCGTGCAAGTTAAAATGAAGTCAAGACTTGTCTTAAAATAACTATGAATGAAATTATGAACCTTTAAAATGTCTTTTGAAAAATAGTAATTTATTATACCCACCATATGCCCACAATTTTGTATCCTATTGCCGAAGAGCTGGAACGATTGTGAAGATAAAGTTCACAAAATATCTCATATAAATCTAATGAAATAATTCATAAAATAATCCTTTTGAATCAGGAAATTGCAAATATTACCTCTTCATTAAGATCCTAGTTAAAATTTTTAAATTAAATATTATAATAATACTGCTAGCTAATTAATGAAAATGATACTCCATAAGCATCTGAAATTAAATATAGCCATCAGGGAAAATCACCAAATACAGTATGTTGATGGATGGTGGTACTTTAACTATGACATAATAATTCCTATTCATGAAACTTCAAACTATCTTTTCTTGGGTGCAAGAATTTCATGAAAGTGATTAATTGGTAAAGATGGGATCGGCTACCCTCAATATGAGAGGAGACATATAAAAAACAATGTCATAATAAGGCACTGGATTATTATAATACTTTATGATGATTCCCGTGCACCACTATTGACTTTGATGACCGATCAGTGTTTCACACTTGACGAAACCCTATGTCATCCAAGCACAATCATGAAGAGGAGTGATGGTACAAATATGGTATCTCATGACAGTAAGATTCCATAAAGTCAATATAATGTTTTGTACCTTCCATAGTACAAGGTCTAGTTAAACACCACAAAGGCTGGGTATTTCAATCGACCAATTGGGTTAAAATTGATCAGTGATTCATTCATTAATAAATAACACTATGTCATTAAAGTCATTAACTATGATGATATAATAGTATAGAGGGTCACATCCCCAAGGTTTTTTTGGATATTGTAAAATATACTAAACGTTTGTGGGGTTTTGACAAAAAATTAAAACCAAGAATAAGTAAGAGACAGCCCTGAATGAAATTCACGCAGAAACATATTCCTCTGGTGCATATCCTTTTCCTTCTGCTTTCTTCGGCGTCACCCCCACCCTTATTACAATTCCAACGATGAAAGATTGACAGAATATCAATAACTGGGTTCATCCAAATAAACTTTGAGATCTCACATACCAAGCATTGAGTGGGCATATAGAGGTTGAACACATGAACAACTCAACGTGTTACACATGAAGAACCATTTAACCACGTATCTGATCTGTGTCAAGGTGGTTTGATCATCAAGTTATCAAGTTCTATTATGATTCTATTTTATGCTCTCGTTCTACAAATAATGTCTATTATGACTTCTGAATCCATTATAGGAGATAGGTAATTCTATGGAATGTTTTTTCTAGTCGTCACTAACAAATCTACTTTTCACATTAAATAAATTATCATGGTAACATTAGTTACATACATGCAAACCTCATAACTTATCAACTAAACATAGAATATATCAAAATTTAAAAAGGATTTACTTAAGTCACACAATAAATGAGAATACAAGTAATGAAGTTTTTTCCCCGTCATAAACATCATACCGCACATATTAAAACTCAAGTGATGGAAATTCGCTTTAAGAAAATAGGCATACCTTTTAGCTTATCCCCTTTATAATGTACAAACATGAGTATATATATGTAAGACATGGATTTTTGAAGTTTAAAATCTCCAAACCCTAGAAAATGCTCCAAAAAAACTGCTTTACATGAGAAATAAACAAATGGCAATAGCTCTTTCGTTCTATTTATTATAAAATCATGTCTCTGCAATTTTCCATGGAAAATTAATTTGTAATTTAGAAATTTAAATTTGATGATAACCTTTAAAAATGTCTTTTCTCAATTAGTTCTAGCAATATTCTTGGTAAAAACAACTTACAAGTTTAGATTGATAATAGGTTAAATTACTACAAAAATGAAATACTACCTCCAACTTTTGCCTGATTGGGATCACATCCCATTAAGACAATTAGTTATGTTCATTTACACCACAAATGATTATGTTTACTTTTATTAAGTTTTGGCATTCCCTATATTTTATTATCTATATTTCATTATTCACATATATTAGTCATCACGTGTTGTTAGATTATAAAGATCATAATTACTTTTATGCAATCTTTTTTATAAATTAATTGATGTGAATGTAATTTTCCAATGCAAGATTAATTCCATGATACAAATTGTCCTATAGGGCGAGCTAAATCCATAACTTAGCACTTAAGAAGCGTGAAAAAATGAAACCAAATATGTGAAACTTACTTTACAGTTAAACTTTTGGAGCTGCTTCCCTATTGGCATAGGGACAAGCTAGTAGATCAAGTCTAAACTCAAATGACTCTTCATCATCAGTCTTATTCTAATTTATGGCTTTAGCTCAGCCTCAATGTTAATTTTTAAACTTATATCTGATATGTAAATTTCTGCACAGCCTCTTCCTTTCTGATATGTAGCTCAGCCTCTTCATATCTGATATGTAAATTTCTGCACCAGTAGTGTACAACCACATTCTATTGATGGTACATCGGTATATTCTATTGACCCTCAATAATTTCAGGTTTTGGAGTCAAGGTGTTGAAAAAGGAGCATGAAATCACCCTCATTCATAAAATAAAAGGACTGTTTGTCTAGTTTTTATTCATATTTACTTGTTTTTCCTCCTTTTCTAGGTTTCAGTAGTTGATGATAGGAAACATTTTGTGTGTTTTAAACCAATAAACCATTTTTGAAACTTATGCATGAAATAAAACTTGCAGGTTGTTGGTGTTCCAGTTCAAATTACTCATTCCAACATGTAAAACTTGTGGTTTCCAGTTTTTTAACATGTCAACTTACCCCCATAGAGCCTACTTCCCAGTATGTTGCACCCATGATCTGGAATGTCTATTGTGTGGCTCATCTCTCATCTATAAGCCAGTCACTCCACTCAACCCCACCAAACCAACTAGAAAACATTTAGCACTGTGAACCCTGAACAAAATATAATTAGTTTTCATTTTTGAATCCTATAAAACTCACTAAATACCTTAAAGTTAGTGATAATAACTAACATAAAAAAAAATTCAACCTTCATAAATTATGTCAAACAATTCTGATTGTTATGTTCCCATTTTCATTGAGTTTGATTTCCAAATGATATTTTAAAAAAGTAATAAAAAAATATTTATCTAAAATAATGTATTTTTACAAAAATATCACACATTTGATACAAGAATTATGTAGATAGACCATTACTTATGGCAAAAACTCTTATTTTGGTTGCTTGACCAAAATATTTAATTATTATTTTGACCCCTAGTTTTTTTGTTTCCAGGGTGCGGCGGTCTTTTCGTTACTAGTTCTAATGTTTTGAGAGTTTTGAAACAATCTATAAAATACCATCCGGGTTTCCTTAACTCTTTATTTTTAGGTATAATTACTACTTTTGCATTATGTTTACAATAAACATTAGGTCTAAAAATTTTACTATCTTCTACTGTATTTTGGTGACAATAGCCAAAATTTTAATTTGAGATAGAGAATAAGAAATTGAAGATCAATATATGAATGTTTTTCTTCATAAACATGGAACAAGAGTTGTTTGTCCTTTCGTCCCCATGAGTAGTTCTTTTTGGGTTCTGAGGCTTTTATTGATTGGTTGATAACTGTTTTTAAGTAAAGGATTTTTCTAAAAACCACAGATCGCCACATTATCTTATAGGGACTACTTCGACCCTTCATTTGCTACTTAGAAGAGTTTCTTCAATCTGTTCGCATGAATAGCCTCTAGTCATGTAGTACCATAATAGATACAATGAGGGATCTCCGCTTCTTCATCTCTGACATAGTGAAGATGAAAATCTCCTCACCATCAAGCTTCACTAGTTTTCAGAATAACCCATATAGTTTTTTGCATATCCTATAAAGTCAGAGCTTATGTGTGTGACTCTCTGCGCCCATGTACCACCCTAGCTTCTAATTTCAAAGGTATCATAAAACTTATTGGTAAACATTCTTAATTACTTATAATAATGTATATATTAATTTATTTAGGATTACTATAACCCAATCTGTAGGTTTAATTTCAAACAAATCAGATAAATATGTATGTATACTTCTTTTTTTACACTTATTCACTATTTTAGCATAAAATGACAATTTTTTTACTTATTTTCCAAAAATCTATACTTATGTATTTTAATATTTTTTAGACTAACCCCAGTTGACTTCTTACAGTCAAGTGGATTTCTCACCTTTTTTTGTAGTTCTATGTGAAATACAAGACTAGATAAAGAAAATTATGACTAGGGCTACAAATGGGGATAAGATACAAATCCAAACCATCTGCCATATAATGAGAAGACGACCAATTCACAAGAAGCCCACTCTAGAATTCCATTCAAAGCTCTTTAAAAACCAGGTCAACTAAATGCATGAATTGTGGAACTAACCAGAATTTTCAATTTTAAAGGCCTGTTTTCAAATATGGGAAGGATGGAATGTGGATCCACGCTGTAAATCAAATAATCCTAGCCCTACAAACCCTTGGAATTATATCCAATTTTTGGGAGAGTTAAGGCATTTCTCTTTTATCAATCTCCTCTCCCTTTGAATCTCATCATGGATTTTTGCTCCCAACTTGTTGTTGGAGATCTAGTGCATCATATTTATTTAATCCATATTTTGTAAAATCGTGCGGGAAAGATATCTCAAGGGTGATCAAGATACTCGGAGAAAGAGCACCAATCTGCCCTAGGGGGAAGTGACAACAAGGTTTGCGCGATATCCTGAATGTTTGATTTATCATTTCTCATATTTTCTCTTTATTTAAATATTCTAATGCAACATAGACTTCAAGCTTTCAAATGCATCAAACAGGACGAAACAATTCCTCCTTTAGCAAAAATTACAGTGTGTTTCATTCACTACCCACTTCTACCTAGTACTGTCGCTTGAAGGCGCATTTTCGCCTACGGTTCTATTTTGTTCGTAAATTTTTTTCCCAAACAAATATCAAATAAATTCTCAAAAATAATAATAATTTAGTAAAAATTATTGTTTCATTTATTAAAATAGTTTTTACTAGTTTTCCTTCACTTTGTTGATTTGCTCCTTAGAAATTAGTAAAAAAATCAGAAAAATATAAAGTCACCTAAGGCAATTATTTGAGTATATTTTTAAATTGCAATGGACTCTGTCATTAATTTCTGCTTTGTGTATTCCACCCTTCTTACCCTATTCTAACGAAAAGTTTTTATATATTGGTGAATAAATATCTCTCATGAACCCTTTACCATCATCGGTTTCATTACGTTCATAAATATTCATCATACTACACTCTTGAATAACTAAGGATTCATTACCTTGAGTTCCATTATAAGTTTGTTTAGTATACACACTCTTTTTCTCAATATATCCATGCAATACCAAAAGAATTTTATGAAGGAAATATTTTCATCTTATGTTTTAAAAAGTTTCTAACAATGCTAAACATTTTATGGATATGTTTTGATTTAAAGAGCTAGATTTAATCTTATTTTGTAAAACTTATACCTTATAAGAAAAAACAAGTATTTATAGTATTTTTCAAAATTTCCAATTCAGCCCTTCGTAAATCCCAATAATATGTCTCAATTTGATCGGAATTTTCTTGTAGCGGAATTTTATGTCGATAGTAAAAGAAAAAGAAACTTTCTAGTCGGGAAAAAAGATTTGAAAATTAGGAAGTTGAGATAAAGGAACAGCAAAGAGTACTAAACACCCAACTGAAAAGTAAAGAACCAGAAACTTCTGGTCATCAGCCCCTTTCCCTTTTCCTAGTTTGTAAGCCCTATGTGGATCATGAAATAAGATTCTTTGTAGCTTTTAAAAGGAGATATGAGTACATTTACTCTCTAAGATGATCTTGAGTGTACTTCTCCCATAACTAAATATGTTATGGATGAATGCACAATTGAATCACTCCAATAGGGATTTAATTTATCTGAAGAATTAGTTCTTTCCTTTTTATTCCCCTTCAAGAAAATAAATAAGATCCAAGAGCCACTTAGTTAAATCCGAAATATGTGCAGTGACCAAGACTAATGTTTGTATTCTAGAGCAAGAATGTAGTTACATAAATCAATTAATAGCTAACAAATAAGTGAGATAACTATATGAAAAAAGCAAATAATTAATTTCAGGACGATTTTGTTATCGAAAAAATCGCATGATAAATGTGTTCATCATTTAAAACCAATATTGGTTGCCCATTTCTAGCTATAGAAATGGCCGTCACATATTTGGAAAATGGATCTTGGAGTTGAATGTCGGAAATCATAATGTAAATTGACAATTCACTGGCTCATGAAATAACTGGGGGAACCATAAGGAACTTAGCCCCTCTGATTTCTATGGGGAGGAATGAAACAAAGTTATATCATCGTTTAATTTATGATTTCAATCATGGATATGGTTTTGCTGATTCCTCAAGCCGCCAAAAGGATCCTACTGGTCTGATCCCAGAGCTCAAAGCTCTACCTTCATTCTTTAAAATGCATCTTTCAATTCAAAAGGCTTCCTTCCTGTTATCATCACTTGAGGTCTGACCTTTCAACTAATGCTGTGAGATTATAATGGTAAGATGATCTTTAAGGATCTTTTGCGGCACTAGGGTATTATTTGTTTTTAAAGAGATTTAATGTACTACTCTCCATATGGATATTTATACGCAAGAGGCAGTTGTTCCACAAGGACATTCAGTTAAGCAATCGATTACTAATTCAATTTTGCAAAACCTGATAATAACATCATTTCATTTTACTGAATGTAGCACAAGTATTCATTTTAATCCGCTGCACTATCAAATTTAGAGCACTGGTCATGGAAAAAACTCAGCAGCCTTCACATCAAGAAGAACATGCTAAATCATTCCAGAATATATTTTGATATTGTTAATAATGCTAAAGCATTATTAACTTTTAAAATATTGATAACAGTTTCAAAGGATAATAATATGATGTAATTCTGATATGGATACATGATTACAAAATGATATAATTGAATAATTATTTTTTGGTGACCTAAAATAATACTTTCATTTAACATGAATATTTTTCATGATTTCCTTAAACTGCCAAAAAATGTCCTAACCAAAAATTGTTCTCAGTAAGCCAGGAGTGAAATTGATCAAAACACAATGTGTTTTGATCTAAATTAAGGCTTACTTTTTTTTGCACAGATACTATTAGAATGAACTATGTCAATAATATTCATTTAAGTTTGAAAGTTCATGTAATTGAATATTATGCTCTTACACCATAAAGATGTCTTATTTATTTTATTTTATTTTGTCTTACAATAATATGTATGTTTGAAAATTATTGAAGCTCAAATCATTTGATGCAGGATGTGTAGGACTGATGCGGGTAGGATGGCTAACTCAACTAGGGGTGGATAAACAAACCACAAACCGACACAATCGACTTCGAACATTTAAATCTGACAAAAACGTTGATGGTGCAGGCCCTTTCCTCTGTCAAGGGGGGAGGACTGTCTTACAACCTCCGCAGTTAATCTAAAGCTCCAAATCCAATATCTCAAACGGTTGATTACGAAAAGATTCAAAACCATTTCTACTAAGTCCAACGGTGGTGGAAAAACATACGATAAAATACTAGATAAAATAATGAGGATCACAAAAGAGGGAAGGGGGGACCTTTAGCGCCGGCATAGTGCGAGAGGGTGATGCAGAAGTTGTCGATGCATGGTTGATGGGAGCAAATATTGTGCGCTTTGACAGGGTGACGCGGATCCAACTGTAAACGGGGCATGCATTTGCAGAACCACTAGCCGCGGATGATGTTTCTAAATCAGGTGGTGACGGGCACCCTAGACAGGTGGGCGGGCGTGGCGTGCAGCAATAGCGCAGGTAGGTGCAGCGCACGGCGGTCTCGTGGGTAGGCGTGGCGCATGGGTAGGCGCGGCACGCGGTGGCCATGCACGCAGTGGCCGGGCAAGTGGGCGCGGCGCACAGTGGCCGTGCGAGTGGGCACAATGCGCAGTTGCTACTCAGGCAGTTGCGACGGCGAAGGGCAGGAAATCTTCCTCTCAACAACAACAGCACCGGCAAAGGCGGCAATAGTGGCAAAGGCGGCAGCAGTGGCAATCGGCGGCGGCGGCAGCAAAGCAGAGACTAGGGAAACTTTCTTTAGAAGAAAAGTTCAATTCCAAAGAAAAAAACACCAAGTAAATCAGTACTGTATTGGCCAATGTATAGGCCTTGGAGGATAGAGAAATTTTAAAATAACTGTAAAATTCAAATCTAATTTAAATGACGCTCGGATCCCAGGTACAAAGTTGGTGCTGGCGACATGTCATGACAGGAGATGTCTCTTGCTGTAGTGGTGTCACGTCCGGTGATGGTGAGTGGTCGTGTACACCATTAACTTGATAAAGTATATTCGTTAGAAATCTTTCAAGACATAAAAATAAATATAATTTTTCATTTATGAGAATGTGAAAGTTCTCTTACTACTACCCATATTGAGTTAACTGATACAGAAGTAGAATAGTAGGGATGAATTAAAAGAAGTGTCCATGGTAAAGACAAGCCCCAAAAATTAGGAAATTTAGGAAAGAACACATAAAAAAAATAAATTTCTTGTTGAAAATGTGTAGTTACAAGGTTTGATATAGTTTAGCATTTTTATGATTTATGAATTACGTTTTCTTCATTTTATTGAAATTTTTGATTTTATTATTCAATATTTGGGTAAATTTAATATAAAATGAAGACACAGAAGATCTGTCGGACAAAGCTACATAAACTAGAATGAGTGTCATGCTAGATTGTACTAGTGTGGTACAAATGAATATGGTTCTAGTACTAATGCAGAACTAGATATTAATCAACAGCAATGATTGAATATTATTCGAAGAAGTATATCTGAATACATCAGTACAGTCACAGAATCAGATCTCAAAATCTTATCAGTCTGACATACTATGTCCTTATATTTTATCATTGAATGTGTGAGCAAGATGCACATTTTAAAAAATCTGAAAATTCCATAATTTTCATCATCAGTTTTATAAATTCATGTGATCAATGCATTTATCTTCAAAATAAGTTTATTTTAGAAGGCTGTAAAAGAATTTCTTTGACTACTTTGTTCTTCATCCTTATCTTCATTGACTTCATAACATGAAGATTCACATTCATCTACTTCTTATCAGATGAATCTGAATCTTCACCTCATTTGTTAACAGATGAATCTTCATTTCTTCTTCTGTTTCTTCTCTCCACCCCAAAAATTTTCCCTTCTTTATTAAATAATTTGTTTTCATCGCAATATAACATTCTGAAATAACTTGGTCTACCACAAAATATCTTTACATTTAGGAAGGTTTCACATTTTTTTGTAAAAGTTCAATAAGTCTAAGAAAGATTGGCTTGACTTTCACAACCCAATGTTCAGCTAAAAAAAGAACTGTGTTTGTGTTAGAGAGAGGTTCCAAAAGTGTGAATTTAGGGGCAAATAATTATATATAAGCGTGACTTTAAGCTTATAAGCGGGAGCGATTTTGAAGTAAATGAATAATTATATATAGTTTAACATGTCACCAATAATTGAACTATTATAAATATAACATACAGTAGTTGACACTAATCTAAGAATCTAAAAAATAACCTCCTAAGAAACCTCTTATTTCCCTCTCCGTTCAAGAATTTGACAGCACCGCCCACTTCCTAATCGACAACGAGATTCTTGTTCTGGAATTCAGGATCAGAGCCCCTGTTTTTTTAGATCTGGCAGCATCCTCTCCACTGGTCTTGATGTTCTTGGTGTTGGTACTCGATGTCAGACTGCTGCACCAACAACTCTACCCGGGAATGCTAGCCCACGTCAATCACCTGCCATATGGCAAGACATTCAATTGTCTTTGGATCTTTGCTGAGCTTCCATCCCGTCCAGGAGTGCCCAGCTAGAAGTTTCTTTGGTTGAAAAGACCTCTTAGAAGTATGTAATGCTGTAGTCTATAGTAAAAAAAATGCCTTGATTACATAAACTTGTGAATTATTAATAACAAATGAACTCCAACTTTATGGCAATGTGTAACATAAAAGTAGGAATTCATGTTCATGATCGATGGATCCAAATCAAACAGATGAATTAAAAGTTTACCATTGTCACGGTTCATCGCCATCAAATGTCATTGCATTAATCTTTGAATACCTAATGACAGAGGCGAAGGTATTCATCATGTAAAACTACTGAAGATGGATGAAAATCCATTTTATTGATGATGTATATATGGTAACAATGGACTATGACATTGTCTTCATCCTCATGATGTTGATGAGATCTAAGAGCTCCTTCTGAGTCAGTTTCAGTCGTATGAGTTCCGCACCAATATTTTAGGGAGGATAATCCGAAGAAACCCATTCCTGCATTTTGAAAAGCATATTTGGAATTTATTATATAATAAAATAAAAGCATACTTTGAAAAGAATGTAGGCTAATGATATAAATGCCAGAGTATGAAAATTTGAAACTAGGATGACCTAAAAATCATTAAAGAATCCATTTGTAATCAATTTGACGATGGTTTTGCCGCTTATTTGGGACTTGACACTATTACGAAAGCATGAAAAATTTTGCAAACACGTGTGAAGAGAAAGAAACACACAAGTGTTTCTTTATCTTCATCGTATGAAGAACTTACAAGGAAAATGAGACACAAACGGGGAAACTTTCTAAGTTAACTTAGATAAAATGGTAGATTTCTATATTCTAATATACTCTGATTGGGAATAATATTTACATAAAAGGATCACTGGCGTCGTAGAACATTAAAAACGAAAAAAGGGGATGTGCTTACAGAAGCTCAGCAGAGACCAAGTCTCTGTTCACATTCTTTGGGAGAGGCCAGATTACTGTGTACGGGCCCTGTAATATCTCCCTTCGGCGAAACGTAAGTCCAGCGTCTGCTTTTGGAGCTTCAGTTTTCCACCTTGGATATGAACGCTTGCCTGTCACAGTTAAGCTGCCACGAAAATAAAAAATGAGTTCCTCCAAAGTGGAATCTTAAAAGGCGAAGATTATTTTTATAGAATGCGCCCATACTTATTATCATCAACCTCCACTTTGATATCAACTATGTTTGCACCAGGGAGCTCTAGTGTGACAATATGGTACTTTGTTGTCTCCGCAATATCCATTCTTGGGGACGGTTCTGTCCATGGGGAAGAAAACTCTGAATGAATATTTAACGTATGCCAAGAGAATATCCATAAACTATTTCACGATAACGATGACGACTTTGCCGTCGTCCTCGCCCGCGGCGAGAATGAATAGGACGAAAATACACATCGTTATCCTAGCCACAATTTCGATACTGCCGTCGTAATCTGGAAGTGTAAAACTAGAGAAAGATGATGATTAGACGTCATCTGCAACAACTCGCAGATGAAGAATTCGTCATCGTCAGCAGTCCTTCAATCTAGTAATCCAGTAAGATTCTGATAAAAAAAGTACGAGTTTGGTTACCCAAAAAGAAATAAGTTTATTGAGCAGAGAACGGTGTACCGTGAGTTATAGGTGGCTCGAAATTTTGGTTAAAAGATATCAGGGTTTTCTCACTGCCAGGACGGGCGAAATTGGGAGGTTCAAAAGAAGTTTCTACGTTCACTTGTGCCGTGGGTTGAGGAAGTTTGGTGAGTAATGGATTGGCGACTGGAGTACATGCCCTGGCAAACATGGGCTCTCCTCCAGACTGCTGAGGATGAAAGCTCGCTTGAGAATTCTGAACCTCACACTTGTCATCTCTAGCAACCTACACCACATCATTAGACCAAATCAACGAGTGGAAATTAAAGAAATAGCAGAAGATTACACTGATTTCACCTGAGCGATAGAAACTTGGCGCATGAATCGTCCTTGAACGGCAGAGCCTTGGCGAGCGAAGAACATCCTGTTATCGCGCCTGGGATTGCCGTATCTTATCATCCTTGAGCAGTTCTGGTAAATTCCGCAAACCCCTTGATCGTTAAGAACAAAGAGATAAAATAAATTCGACGAGGAGCTTAAATGGAATGAAAGATACACGATCACAGTTTCTTTATATGACTGTTTTGTGGGTTCTATGGCCTTCACGAGCATTTAGAAGAAAAAAAAAACAAATCAAAGAAATTCGAGAGAAGAACAGAGTAAATATTGACGACGGACTGAAATCGAATGAAAGATACATCATCACTCTCACAATTCTTGAAGGCGAAATCAAAGAATTCAGGCGAATCAAAAACGACTGTAAGATCAGGAGATCAACATCAGACGAATCGGAGAAAAGAAGCCCTTCTCAGAAACATTGCCTTTCCGCTGCCACGTGAAGAAATAAAATTTTAAAGCGGCGGGATTTCATCGACATTAACCGTCTCCTATCAAAGTAGCTCGATGAGAGATACACCGGCGATTGCTCTACCCGCTATTCTTACCGACGTTCTACCTCTGTATTTTATTTTCTTTTGCAAGATACACGATCGCTCGTAAAATTCAAGCGAAACAAAAAACCACCAACTAATTATGGGACCAACATCCAAGGAAGGTGAGAGAAGAAGCGAATTCCGGGAGAAACTAAGACTTACACTGGGGAGAAGTTGACTGGGAGGATGAGCAACGTTCTCCATGGATGAAGCACAGTGATCGGCGATTCGGGTCATCCTCCTCCACGCGATCTCGCTATCCTTCTCTCTAATTTCCATTTCTCTCCTCTTCTCTTTCTTCTAACAGTAAGAGTTATTCTAGCGAGCTCCGGACGAAAGGGGAGGACTTAAATAGCAGAAGAACGTGGAAGACAGGGCGTGCGCGGGAATATCTCGCCAACGGAAATATCTCGCCGACGAGATTTTTTTCAAAACGGAGAGGCTGTGACGTGCGTAGGAAAAATATCGCTAGGCAGCCATACATAGTGACTATTGGGCCAAATGAAATGGCCATGATATCATTTTAAACCTTTATTCTGTCCACTCGTCACGGGCAAAATGAATCTGTCCATGTATCTGTTGGGTCTCATACACTAACCTGATTAGGCCTTGATGGTCCCGGTCTCGTCCCGGAATTTAGTAAAGACCTAAACCTCATTTAAAGCTCGGTTCTGTTCCGGACCAGTCTTGTCAGGTCCTGGTCTGGTCCCGCTCTAGTCATATTGACTGGTCAAAGTCAAAGTCAAGGAAAATAAAAAACTTCGGTCCCAGTCTGACCTGACCCTCGGACTTGATCGGGACCAACTGAACAGACCACTCTGTCTATAAATATATTGGGTCTCATGTACTAATTGGATTAGGCTTTGACAGTCCCAGTCTCGTCCTGGTTTTTAGGGAGGACCTAAACTTTATCTAAAGTTAACTACTAATCTGGTCCAGTCTTGTCTGGTCCTGATCCGGTCCCGCTCTAGTCATATTGACTAGTCAATGGCAAAATCAAAGTCAAAGAAAATAAAAAATTTGGTCCCCGTCTGGTCTGACCCTTGGATTAGATCCATACGGACCGTCTCATATGTTATTCAGACGGCCATTCATATTGTTGTGGATGATCACTTGCTCTTCTTTGTGTTCTGATGATCTGACCTCACTCTTACTAGAGAGATTCATATTTCCTCGGACGGTATTTTTATTTTCACTTTTCAAAGCCATGTGGTACAGCTCTTTTCTTAATGTGATATTCTCTTTTTTTAACATTCCACATGCCCTTAAATTGATCTGATTTCTACACTTGTACGAAACTTGATTCCCACAAAATTTCCCCCTATGTTTCTTAATTATTCTAGATAAACTTCTATAGAGTATGACTATCTTGTCCACAAAAAATGCAATGTTTTATGCTTGAAAGGTGACTGATTTTTCCTTCTTACTTAATGTTTCCCCATTTTGTCTACGATTAATTCATCTCAAAGGTAATAAGTGTACTCAAAATTTCCTATAATGAACAGGCCATAAGGTTTTTTACTTTTGAGTTGATCTTCCATTTTTCCAAAAGTGAATATTTGAGAGTTTTCTATTAAACTCAAAGGCTGAGTAGCCTTTTTTCATATTTTTACTTCATCAATAAAAAACGCTAAATCTTGTGGATAATGACCAGATCGGTGGGAGCAAGAGTTCACGATGAGCAGAGACAAAGGTAGGGTAACTGAGGGAGCCCACCGCCATTTATGATGGCACTGTCAAAGGGAAACCAATAAAGATAAGGGAACACAAGAACAAAGACAAGTAGTTTGATAGGACACTGAAGTATGTGCCCCTATATAAAGCATAGGCAGGTATGAGAAAAGACATATCCTATCTAAGATATAGGAAATAGAGATTCAGAATAACTTCTGTTGATATTAAAAATATTTTTTAAATTCCAAAAATTAAATATCATAGTGAATTTTGTTAGTAAAGTATTGATATTGTAATAAACTGGTATAGAAAATAAGGTAAATTGTCAAGAAAAGGATAACAGGAAAAAAAATTTAAAAATACATCATAAAATATTTAAAAAACAAGGATTATAAAATTCAGTAACATAACTCTTATATAAATTATGAGGAAATTTTTTTATAAAATTGAATATCTAAATATTCAAAATTTTACAACCCATTCATGAATGGATGAATCCCAATAATTTCTACAATGTGAATATCTGAGTCATATGTGAATCTCCTTAATTAATAAATTCTGTAATATAAATTCTGTGAAATTTATTATTTTGTTTAAATTTTATTTCGTAGTATCACAATTTTTATCTAAGCTAGAAGTTTATTTGTATTAATATTTTAAATTTTATATATACATTAATTTTTTATATTTTAAAGGATTTTTATGAAAACATATTTAGAAAGAAAATACTTTTAGTGTCAAAAGATGATTTTTCCTGAATTGTTTGGCATTAAATTTGTATTGTATGATTTGTAAGTGAAAATATTTATTTAACTTAATATGAATTTTCAATACTTTTAAACCCTTTTAATTCTGGGATACCACCATCTGATTTGTTGAACAACGAACAACTAGCAGTTAAGGTAAATGATTAGCAGTTGCTTTTCTCCACTTTTTCAACGCAAGATGACATAGACCAATAAAAGAAACGAGCATTTTTTTGCAAGAAATTCTGCATATAGTCTAAGGTTTGAGGACTTTGAATAATGATTCGTTTTATTTTTTACTGGTGAAATATGACTGCTGTGACCACATGTCAGAAGACCCTTCATCCCACATGTACACATGGTGTGCACATGTCTTTATGCCACTAGATTGCAAAGGGAGCGCGGTGACATGCCGCCAAGTCAAATGGGACATACTTCTTTATACGTATGTTTAAATAATAAATAGTTAACCTTGCTTTTGTCTTTTTCCAGAAGTGACATGTTTTGCGACAAGAGAAATCGATCGTGGATGACAAGGAAGAATATGAGCCAATCATCACATTAAAAACCATGAGAAGACAAAACCTTGATATCTGATCATCCATAATTCTGATTAAGCTGAAATATCAATGGTAGCTTTGGCTTTATGTACTCTATCCATCTGTATGGTTCAATCTATAAATTGAGCTCTGGATATTTCTAAAAGCATCTTTAAGTTCACTTCTTCCTAGAGAGGCATTTTGAAGGAAAATGAAGCTTTAAAGGTCCATCAAGGTTGTTCTTGGTGTCTTTAGTGCTTAGAGATGTTCAGCACAGAAGGGGGAGGTTGATCTGCATTACGAAGATACCTTGATTGTGGTGGTACATTTGGATCTAAGGTTTGCTTCTTACCTTAGATTGATTATTCTTCAGCACCTTTTGGAAGCTGACCTATAATCAACATCCATCTTCATTCATTATCATCCCTATCTATCATCCTCAATCATCCACTTCACGTCTCAACTACGGCATCATGATCCCTTAAAGTGTCTCCTCCCTACATGTTCAAGAAAACCTAAATCACTATCCTCCCATTTCAATCCTCACTCTACTCCTACTTCGCTACCTTCATCACCACACACCACACTATCATCTACCTCCCGTCTCCCCGTCCCATGTTCCTATGTTTTATTACACCCTAAGTTAGTAAGGTCTAAATTATTAAACCCTAAATCAGAAAATTATTATCGTTAACTTTCATCTCATGTCACCGTCATAGTGTATGTCTTCCTCCAACCTATAGTCTAGATCCTACTAGATTGGCCACTATCTTTGTCTAATCACTTTCACTTATGCTATATGTAATCCCACACACCTTCAAGAACTCACCCTATAGAAAGACATACTTCCCTATGATATTTTCCCTTTGTAGACAACACTTACTCATCACCAACTAATGCATTTATTTTAAGAGTAACATTTTTTAAATAGTATTGATTAAACTCAATTTGACGATGCCGTAAATTCACCCTGATTTTGAGTTTATCAGATTAGCCATGGCATGTGATTCATTTGTATTGTAAATAAGAAGGCCATACTAAAATAGGCATTGCCCATCTATTCCTCGGAATTAATATTGGATGTCACCTAAAAATAAAACTCATGACACAAGATTTATCAGAATAAGATATTAAAAAATGATTCCAAAGTAGTCAGATCAAGTACAACTGCAGGTGACTCTTACACCACTACACATAGTCATTTTGGTGAAGGTAGTGGAGGGGACCTATATATACCCTTGATTTCCATGATTCATCTAGATAGTTGGTTATGGTGCATTCAAACATACTACATCACCATAAAAGAAATTCAACTCGTGTATAACATTTTTTAGTGGTGATAAATCTTACCATTTAAAATATTATTGTAAGAATTTTCTGAAGTTACCATCTATCCTCGGTGTTCCTTGATTTCCTATAGACCTAATTTATGTCAACAATCTGGTGTGTTCAAAGTTTTTATGAATTATGTTGTATTCTACAAGAATTAAAACTTCCAGACACTTGGGAATACCACAATCCAAAGTCGATATGATCTACATCATCTATTATGTATTATTTGCATTGTCTACATCCAAGAGTGACCAATCTATGGATGATTCTGTACCTGGACGCACAATATTTAGGACAATAAAAAATATTTATCTGAATGTGTTTGGCGCATGTAATAAACAAAAAATAGGAAGTGATACCTGTGAATTATTAAGCACACAAGAGCCAAACGTCTAGTCGTCTGACCAGAACAAAGTGTACCCACATTTTAAAGTGATCAGTATGATGTATAACTATGACATGTTATGCTAGATATTTCTGGTTGCTAGTTGTTCATTTACACTCATTCACTTATTCTCCCCTACATTTTAGTGCATTTGATTAAACTAAAAGTGTGAAGCTTTAGGGTATTTTATCTTTCCTTATACTTATATATACACACACACACTTAAGCATAAGATTCTCCACTCTTATAATAACACAAAACATACAGCACAAAAAATATAGGAATGTGTATTTTTACATGAAACTTCTTGTGTTAATACTATCTATCAAGATGGATTTCTCGAACAAAATAATCTACTTTTTAAGGATATGGTGATAACATGAAATCCATGGTCATAATTATGTGGGATAGAATTTTATTTAAACATTTATTTTTTATCCTACATATCAAAAAGAAAATCAGTTATCTATTACTCATTATTACGCAACAAACATATGAACTACTTATTCAGTCCTAAGTTAATAATTGTAATGGTTTTTGAAACTAAGCCCACTTGACGCTCTCGAGTCAAATACATTATTCTTACTTCTTTTTGGATTTTTTTGGAATTTTATGACTTAGTTTTTTGATCTGGGCAAAAGTAAGAATATCACCACCTTGAGCCCCAACTAGTGTAAATAAAAGTTTTGTGTTCTTTTTTATTCTTCACTTATTTCTCTAATTTTTGGGGCCTGAAAAAATGTGTGGAAGATATTTAGGACCTAGAGATTTCCAGTGCTGTCAACCACATCAGAATTCTATATTAATGTAAAATTTATAGAAATAATACTCTTTCAAGTACTACACCAAACTTATGGCTTGCTAACCCCACCAACTATTGGTCTCACAGAAAAAACAGTGCACCCAAAGCTGAAGCACACCGATCATGAAACTAATTTGAATATGTTTTTACCAGGTTGACGCAGCCAAGTCATCGAACGCCTGACCGTTGGAGATTGATGGAACCAGCATGCTTCGCGACATTTAGTTGTCTGATTGACATCAGTTATAGATTGCTCTGACTGCTAGTTCATCAGTTTTGGACATGTTGAATCACTCCCCTACCATACATGTCGCTCCTCCGTACTGACCAATGTATGTATCTTCTCTGTTGGCCCTACTAATGTCCTGCACTACTAGAGCTTTAGTGAGGATATTTAGGAATTTTTTAATTTATAACATGACCTAAGATTTTCCTAAAGTATCATAAATTATAGTTTTGCTAAAATATTATAATTAATTAAATTTACGAACTATTATAAATAATAATATTTTAAAAATGATATTACTATTCATTTATTTATATCAATTCATAGGAAACCAAAAAACATCAACAAATATAAACATTTGACAAATCTAAATATGTGATCTGCATGGAATTTGACAAATTAGTTCAAGGCATCAGAACCTTAACCCCATTATGTAGAAGGGCTTCATTCATAGAGTGTTATATATCATAAACTTTGTCATCACACTGTCATTCAAATATTGATCTCTCTAATGAGTATGCTATGGGTTATAAAAGTAGTTAGAATGTTTAACTTGGATTATGAAAATTTTCAACCCTCACAATGATTATATTGTGAATGGGGTTGAAAAAAACATGATATTGTTAATTTTATGTCTTATGAGACTCTTATTTCATTTCACAAAAGTTTTCTACCGCATTTATTAACCATCAGTAATCTTGGTTTTGTTACCTTATTTCATTTAAAGTCCATCTTTGCCAAATGGATATTATATGGACTAAAAACATAAGTATAAAAGGCAGATAAACAAACAGCTTGAACTAATACATGATATATTCACCTGAGCGGAAATGATTTATATATGAAGTCTTATCTTAAATTCTGTTAACAAAGAATGAGGACTTAATCAGATTGATGTTAAGAACACATTACTACATGTAGATCATTAATAAGAAGTATAGTTGTAAATTATTCTTAGATTTTCATTGTTAGAGACAAGAGCCCATGATGATGCTTAGTTAGACCTATCAGTTCAAACAGTCTCGTAGATCATGGGCCAAAAAAATCTATTTTATGAGGTGTGATGCAAAAGATTAATATTTCAATTGTATATTTTGATGATATTATGAACACAGGAGCTGATGCGGCAGATAACACCATGTTGAGGTATAACCAGCAAGATTCTTTGACGTTAAAGATCTTGACGATCTATTGTATGCCCGTGTAGTTGAGGTTACATGATTACATGAAGATTTTTTTTTGTCACCATGGAAATTAAACATTGTATTCTCACATAAACTAGACTTTTGGTATGTATAACAGTGGACTCCCACTGTATATAAATGACTGGTAGAGCCTCTGACTTAGTTTCTCCACATGTCGTGATATCAGTAATGCTATGAATGTTCCAAATCAATCTCTCCATTCAAGATCATCCCACTTTATTTCTGGTATGCGTATACTTCTATATATTAAATGTTTCCCATGCTGTAGAGTATTATAGGTTACCTTAGAGAGGAATGCCGCACAAACGATTGAAGGCAAATAATTTAGATTATTCACACTATACTCCAGGATACTTCATATTTGTTACAATGTATTCTACTTCATGGTGAAGCAAAAACCAAATGAACTACGTGAGAAATGTATTACCTCTTACATTCCATCTACATGCGTCATGATGAATGTAGTTTCCATAGTATCCTGAAGGAATAGGGAATAGTTACATGTGTCATTCGATCGTATCTTCTATGTAAATTCAATTATTATTGAAATGCTTCCCTTAAAACGTTTGGACGTATGTAAGTTTGTTTTGCTTCCCCTTCTTTCCTCGTCTTGCCTTCCTCTCCATGTTACTTTTCTCCCTCATTCAACCCAGTTCAATGTTCTCCCTCCCCTTCTTTTTTCTCCTCACCTCTTTCCATTTGACCTCAATTTAGCAAAAGCAAAATGAAGATGGTCCAGGAAATCACCAGAATCTCTGTGGCTTTTCCAGTTCCCCTACATTTTAAAGTTTTGGGAAGAACATTTGAAGATGTATGCCAGGATCTGATGAGTGTGATTTTTGGAGGAAATTATATAGATATTTTAAAGTGGTGGGAAGCATTTTGATGGAAGATACCTCAATAAATGGGGAAGATGGAATACTACCTGCTTGATCTCTCTTTGTTGCAGCAGAAGCCAGGAGAGGAGGAAGAGAAGACTTTCTTTGTTAAGGGTTTTTTGAGAAAGCCAACCATGTCCGAAGACAAGGCATTACTTTAGGGCAATTAAGATACGACTTCAAGAGCTGAATTGACGAGCAAATGGTACTGCCTTAAGGAGTGAGTTTACAGGTAGAAGCATGGGGAAGATGAATCAATGATGAAAAGGGAGCGAGATGATGAAACTGCCATTCTCAGGTTGTTTTTGCAGAACCAAATGTTCAGCATGAAATGCAATCAGGCACAATGAGCAGAAGAGGAGAAATCGAATAAAGAACTGAGGCACGAGTTTACGAGCTGGAGCAGATTGAAGAAGCAACAGAGTGATGCAACTAAGATGACAGAGCCAAATCAGCATTGCCATCCTAGCAACGGAGGGTGATAACAATGAGGGGCTAGTATATTTTGCATTATGAATTAAAATTGGACAGAGGAACTGTTAGTGAGACATGTCCTCTATGGGCTAATGGGCCCTGTTCTATAAGCCCATTAGCCCTATTCCCTATTCTCTATTCTATCTCTTAAGGGTATATATACCCCTCTTGTAACTCTCATTAATTATGTCATTACATTATATTCTCCTTCAACCTCTCTTCTCCCCCAGACCCTCTAGGGTTTACATGGTATCAGAGCTCAAGCTCTTGATCCTAGTGGAGGACTTGACATCATCCTCCGGGTACACGACTCTAGTCGTGTTCGCCATCCAGCCTGTGTGCAGCCCTAGCCGCACACAGACCGCCGCCCGCAGGTAGCAGTCCGCGCAGCCCTAGCCGCGTGTGCAGCCCTAGCCGCGCGCGCCGCCGTCAGGAAGCCGCGAGCGCCGCCCCTTGTCGCCGCGCGCAGCTGCTGTTGGCCGCGCCCCCTTGCCGTCCGCCCGCAGACAGCAGTCCATGCGCAGCAGCTTCCGCGCGGCCGTCCGCCAGCAGGCAACAGTCCGCACGGCCGTCCGCCCGCAGACAGCAGTCCGCGCGCCGCAACTTCCGCGCAACCGTCCGCCCGCAGCCAGCAGTCCGCGCGGCCAGCCGTCCGACCTCTACTGTGCACCCATCTGCTGTGCATTACGCCCGCAGGCCGCCGTTTGCCCAGCTAGCAGCCCGCCGGCCGCCGGCCGCGCCGCCCGCAGCGCACAGACTAACACTCTGCTTCTGCGATTTCGTCTAGATTTCGTGGCGCGGCTTCTCCGATTTCGTCTAGGTTTCGGGGCTCCGCCCCGAACCCCGCGGGGGCGCTGCCCCCTCGACCCCCGCCACCTGACCGCGCAGGTGGAACCGCGACATCCCGAGCATTGCACGGCTCTGCTGAAGATCTGGTGAAGATCTGGTGTCGTTGACTGCCCAGTGAGCCGTCTGCTGTGTGTCGAAGCCGTCTGTCCAAGCCATGGCTGATGACAAGTCTGCTGCCACCGTCACGGCCGACGAATTCTCTGATGCCGACTTCCTTGAAAAACCGCTTTCCCATAAAGTGGTTAATCCCCTACCGCATCCACCCGACGCGGGGCGTCTTTCTGGGCCCAATGTTCTGAAATGGAGCCGCTTTGTCGAGTCTACGCTGAGAGCTCGACAACTCTTCAAGCATTGCACGGCTCCAGCTCTTTCGACCTCCCACCCTCACTATGCTGCCTGGGATGCGGAGGAGCACTTTATCTTAAATTGGCTTCGCCTTCACACCCTTACTCCGGAGTTTGTGGACACATTTCCTCACCAGGCCACGGTCAAGGGTTTTTGGGATCAAGCAAACCTCTTTTGCGGCAAAGATGGGGACAATTGGCGTCTCCTTGACTTAGTGGACCAGGCATATTCCCTCCGCCAGGGATCCATGTCCATTATGGAGTATGCCCTGGCCCACAAACGCATCTGGGATGAGGTTGATCACTACCTCCCTCCAGACACCTCCAGCCTAATGTATCAACATTCGCTACGTCTTCGCTTGCTGGGCTTCATCAGGGGGCTGAATTGAGAATATGAGCACATCCGACGCGCTGCCATGTACCGCACGGAGGGTCTGCCCACCATTTCCGAGCTGGTGAAAGAGCTTCAAGAAGAGGAGAGTCATATCCTGAAGTTTGGCCGTCAAGCTTCCGAGGATCCACGGGACTCGACGGCCCTCCTCTCTCGGCCCTCCTCCACCCCTGCATTGACCCAGGAAGGCGCTGCCCCGGTCTGTTCCTACTGCAGCAAGATTGGTCATGTGGAATCCCGCTGTCGGAAGTACTTCGCTGAACAGAAGAAGAAGAAGAAGAAAGAGTCGGCTTTGCTTGCTCAGTCTACTTCCGGCGCTTCTCAGCATGTTACGGCAGAACAGTTTGACCGTGTGCAGGCCGAGCTTGCTCGGCTCACGTCCCAGCTCTCTGCTCTTCAGACATCCACCTCGGTGCCCTCCTCGTCTTTCTTTGGTGCGTGCTCTACCCTACCCACTACGGAGTGGTACTGTGGTCATACCGCCTTCTGGCTCCCTGGTTGCGGATCGACTTGGGTAATTGACTCGGGCAACGGAACATATGACCCCTTCAACCACGGTTTGTCTTGTCTGGCGACATGGTGGGGCCGCACTGTTCTTACTGCGGGTGGTGGGCGTCTTCCGTGGCGGGTATTGGGGCAGTCTACATCGATGGTCTGGGAGTGGTTCAAGGGGTTCTGCATGTTCCGTTGCTGCAAGCCATTTTGATGTCCCCTCAGCGTCTTGTTGATTCTGTGTCTTGTTCTTTTCACGACACCTGGCGGAATGTCTCTGTCTAACAAGGTGGGGAGAACTACACCGATTAAACGCGAGCACGGGTTGCTGCTGCTGGGCGATGGGGATCTCGCGGTGCTTCCGGGTGCAGCCCAGTCTTCGCCGGCCGATGAGCAGCGGAGGGTCGATTACATCTGGCGCATCAGCGCCTCGGGCATCCGTCATTTGCTATTTTAAAGCGTTTGTTTCAACTTTGTTTGTGGGTTTGGACCGAAGACTATTGTGTGTGAGGCTTGTCGGTTGGCTAAACACAGCCGGTCGTCTTTTCCCTCATCTCAGTCTCATACCTCAGCGCCACTCCTCCGCATTCACAGCGATGTTTGGGGACCGGCCCCAAACCGAGCCTGCGAGTCATCGGTACTTTCTGATTTTTGTTGACGAGGCCACCGGTGCGTGGGCGTATCTACCGGGCCAAGTCCGATGTGTCGAAGTCTGTCCGACATTTTTGTGCCATGATCCAGACCCAGTTTGGCGTGGCATTCAGCGCTTCGGTCGGACAATGCCCGTGACTTCTTCAATGCCGACCTCGTCGTTCTTTGCGGAAAGAGGATCTTGCATGAGTCCTCATGTGTTGCTACACCGGAGCGAAACGGTATGGCAGAAAGGCGGATCGGCTATGTGACCTCGACCGCTCGGACACTCTTGGAGAATTATACGGTTCCGTGGACATATTGGGGTGAGGCGATTTTGACGAGCACCCATCTCATCAATCGCCTCCCATCCCAATCCCTCGACTTTGCTCGCCTCTTGACCGTCTCGGTGCGGCGTTCGGGGTTCCATTGAAGACCGGCCTTCTTCCACGGGTATTCGGATGCACGGCGTACGTCCACGATACTTCACCGACCTTGACGAAGCTGGATGCTAAAGCTCTACGGTGTGTGTTTGTGGGGTACTCTACTCTCCAAAAAGTACCGGTGCTATCATCCGCCTTCCAGGCGGTTCTTCGTTCGGCGAATGTTACCTTTGCCGAGTCACGAGCCCTACTTTGGAGATTATTCTTCCTCACCCGCCTTCCGTTGGATGAGGATCCTTGGTTCCCCACTTGGAACCGGTTCCGTTCAGCGGAGCCCACTGCTCCGACCGTGTCATCGTCTCATGATCTATCTTCCTTTGACCCTCCAGTCCCCTCTTCGTCATCTCTTGAGGTTCTTCCAGCACCTCCTATTCCCGACCGATGTCGCTCCTCTTGGTCTCCTCCACGAGGCCTCTTCCTCTCCAATGGTTGACACTTCCTCTCCTCTCGGCGAGTCATTGCCGACTCAGCGAGATTCTTTTCATGACTGTTCTCCTGATTTTCCTCCTACTCAGGCTTCCGCTCCCTCTTCTTCCGGCGATGGACCTCCTTCCTCCGATGGCAACGATGATCATCTTGGCTGGCCCATCGCCCTTCGCAAAGGGGTTCGCAAGTGCACCCGCACTCCCCTTTATCCCATGTCTCATTATGTATCTCTCGCACGGCTGAGTACCCCCTACCGGCTGTTTCTTTCCCGCATCGAATCGGATCCCATCCCTCGCCGCATCACCGATGCTATCGCTTCTCCTCATTGGAAAGCGGCGATGGACGAGGAGATGCAGTCCTTGCTCAAGAATCGTACCTGGGATATCGTCCCTCTTCCTCCTGGAAAGAAGGCGGTGGGGTGCAAGTGGGTCCACGCTAAGAAGCACCATGCAGATGGGACACTCGAGCGTCACAAATCTCGACTTGTGGCTCGGGGGTTCACCCAAGCTTATGGCGTCAACTACTTCGAGACCTTTTCTCCGGTGGCGAAGATGGAGACTATCCGTCTTCTCTTGGCATTGGCGGCTCACTTCGATGGGTAATTCGACAGTGCGCTGTGAAGAACGCCTTCCTGCACGGGGATCTGACTGAGGAGGTCTACATGCAGCAGCCTCCGGGCTATCCTCTCGGCCCACCGGGCACCGTCTGTCGACTGCGTAAGTCTATCTATGGACTGAAACATTCCCCACGGATGTGGTTCGGTCGCTTCACCTCTGTCATGAAGGCTGAGGGATACACCCAGAGTAATGGGGATGCCACCATGTTTTTCCGGCATTCGTCCGGTGGTGTCTCCATTCTTGCTGTCTATGTGGATGATATGCTCGACGGGGTCTGATATGGTGAAACTACACGTCTTGCTGCCGCTTTGGCTAAGGAGTTCGAGATCAAGGCCTTGGGCCAACTTCGGTACTTCCTTGGCCTTGAAGTTGCTTACTCCCCTCGGGGTATCTTCGTCTCCCAGCAGAAGTACTGCATGGACTTGTTGACTTTGACCGGCATGACGGAGTGCGCGCCAGCCAGCACTCCCCTCGACCTAACGTAAAATTGGGGAAGGGAGGACTCGCCTCCAGTGGATCACTATGAGTACCAGCAGATTGTGGGAAAATTGATCTACTTGACGCACACTCGGCCCGACATCAGCTTCACCGTCAACCTCCTGAGCCAGTTCATGCATGATCCACACGCCATTCATCGCCAGGCGGTCACTCGGGTACTTGCGTATCTGAAGGGCTGTCCAGGGAAGGGTGTACTCTTTCCTTGCAGCTCGGACCGGACGGTGAAGGTCTACACCGATGCAGACTTGGGGGGTCCCTTGTTGATTATCGCTCCACGACCGGGTACTGCACCTTCGTCTTCGGCAGCCTGGTTAGTTGGAAAAGCAGCAAGCAGGACAAAGGGTCCCGCTCCAGTGCGGCCCAGTACCGAGCGCTTGCTGATGGGGCCTCGGAGGCTCAGTGGATCTATGGGATACTCCATGACCTACGGGTTGAGTATGCCGGCCCGATTCACTTCTTCTGTGACAACAAGTCGGCAATTGCACTGGCCAAGAATCCGGGCTAGTAGGGAAAGATCAAGCACATGGAACGTGACCGCTACTTCTTCAAGGAGCGGGTTGACGAGGGCATCTTTGACCTTGATTTTGTTGCTTCCTCTGATCAAGCTGCTGATGTGCTTACCAAGGGCCTATCCAGGCCTCTCTTGCAGCGTGCAATATCCAAGCTCGGTATGGACGATATCCACACTTCGCTTGCGGGGGGCTGTTAGTGAGACATGTCCTCTATGGGCTAATGGGCCCTGTTCTATAAGCCCATTAGCCCTATTCCCTATTCTCTATTCTATCTCTTAAGGGTATATATACCCCTCTTGTAACTCTCATTAATTATGTCATTACATTCTATTCTCTTTCAACCTCTCTTCTCCCCCAGACCCTCTAGGGTTTACAGGAACAAAATAGGAATGAAACAGAGAGAGAGAGAGAGAGAGAGAAATTATTGGAAGTATTAGAAAGTAGAAAGAGATGAAAGAAATGTAGTTGAGAGAGAGGATGAGAGGCACTAGAGAGATACAAGGGAGAATAGAGATAAAAGGAGAGATACGAGTAGAGAGAAAGAGGTGGAGAGAAGATATTGCGGGTGAGAGAGTCGAGAGGAGAGGATAGAGGGAACTTGAAAGTTGAGAGCGGATATAGAGAATAGAGAGAGGATGGATAGATGGAGTTAGTAAAGAAAGAGGATGGGGAGAGTGAGGTTGGATAGAGAGAGCAATATAGGATAGAGAAGATAGATAGCATGAGAGCAAATGAATACAGAGAGAAAAAATTGGGAGAGTAGAAAGAGAGATAGAGGGAGACAGTAATTGTTATTTGAAAATTTTCAAAAATGAAAATAATTAAAAACTATTATAAATTATGTCACCTCGTCATCCAAAGAAGTCACATCACCACCGTCATCCATTTCCCAGAAATCATCTTCAACATCCTTATCCACCCTTGAAATTATCACTGTGAAAAGGAAGATGAAGATCATGAGTTTTTTTTTGGACAATGAAGCATCTATTCTGGGATAGCGAACCCTAACCCCAGAGACCATAATATTCTGCTCTATAGCTCCACGTGGCATTCCATCATTCATGGAGAGTTCAGTCCTTTAGTCCTGGAGATCCTACATAAATATCATAGTAGCATTCTGTTTCCCTCTGGAGGAAGACCCATGAAGATACATATAATTACGAATATTATTACCTTTCAGGCTGCCAGGTTAGAAATCTATCTTCCTGATTCCTTTCATAATCTTTTTATCAATAACCGAGAAGAGTGAGCTCAAGAACAAAGGCTGATCACCTCTTTTAGAGATGAGCAAACAGCGTGACGAAGCTCGTGTGACTCCATCGCCTGAGGGGCACTACCACATGCAAGGCCATAGACACTAAGAACCCTCATCGCATCAGAGAGGGACAGTTTCTGCTCTCTGTCCACGCGCTGGTTGACAAATTTGCAAGAATCTTTCATCGGACACCCTCTGCATATCTGCGGAGAAAGATCTCAGACTTGTTTGTCCCGAAACTTTTTTTTAATAATCAAGAACAGGACTTTAGAACATAAAAGCAGTAAACTTGTTCTTAAGTTTCCATAAACTTGTTCAATTGGTAGATAAGAAAGAAGCAATAATCTAGTGTTCTTTGATAATGAAGGATCTCGGCCAGAAAGTTTTCCTCTCCATGCAAAGACCTTAGATTTGTTCGTTGAGCACAAATAAGTTTCCTCTCTCAATCAAGAACCGGCTTTTGAAGAGTTAAAATCATCTATGTGAGCTCATCTTTTCTTACCGGATAAATAAGAAAGAAACCTTTACCATATCATCTGGGGTACAATTTCCTCTATACCAAGGCCTTTAGAATTGTATGTTTAGAAAAAATGGGTCTTATCTTTCACACAATCAAGTACTGGATTTTTTAAATACTGCTGCCTTTATATTTGCATTCATATTAATGATTTCGTAAAGAAGAAAAAGCGATTTTACCACATCCTCTTGAATGTAGAAAAAGGATCTCAGCCGTTTAGCAGCAAAGACAGTTTTCCTCTCCATGCAGGGGCAGCCTGCAAGAGCGATCTTCTTCAGACTGCTACCTGACAACCATCTGCCACAAAGAAAGCTCTCTTTCAAAATTGGGGAGAAAACCTGTTTCATAAGATGGGTCTTTTGGAACTCTTTAAAAAATACAAAACTAATGACAAGTCCAAAATAATCTAATTTAATTTTGGTGATGAGCCGGCTGAAGATCCAGTGAGGCAATCGCGGGGAGGCAATGGATAAACCAGAGAGATATAGATTGATATTTATAGAGAGAGAGGAGGGATCAAGCACTGCTGAGACTTAAATTTCTTTTTTGGATGCTCATTTAAACGGAATTGCTCCAGATGGAAATGAGCAAATGCCCCTAATGGGATAAAATCCAGAGTATAATTCCAAGAATGGAGGATTACGATGGAAAATTCCAAGAAACATCCAATAAGACGATAAACATCAAAGAAACATTATATTTCTAATTCTCCACAAGGGATACCGAGAATGTCTGGGCGTTTTCCAAGGCGACCAAAACGAGATAAGCTAATGCGATTAGAATCAATCGTCATATTTACCCATCTTTTCTGGACGCCTGACTTCGAATTGCAGAGTAATTTCTTGATAATAAGAGGGTAATCCATGGAAGATAAACGATGGTTCAATAGTACAACGGGAAGAATGAACATGGTTCCCGAAGGTACAACCCCAAATAGCCAATAATAGTTCTTCATGATCATAAATAAACGGTAGAAAATATATACAGAGACGGTTGTTTCGACCTCTCATCTAACAAATTAATTTCTCCAGAAAGGAGGAAGTTATACTTACTTCGCGATTTCCTGATGGTCCTTCCCAAATCTTTCCGCAGCATTAATCACAAATCCTCTCAAGAACCCATTAGAGGCGACTCTCTGAACAACCAATCCGCTCGAGTACTCGCACCCTTTCAAATATCCCTCCTCGTTCAGCCGCCTGATGAGCAAATCAACCACCACCAATACTTCTCCAGAAAAATGAGCTTCTAAAGAAGACCCAGAATTTGCCGAATCCGCCTTATGTTCTTTCTGGGAAAATCTACGGCTGATTCTCTTCACTACGGTCGATTTTGCGTTAAACTCGGGATTTTCTGGGTCTGAAGGACGAGCGAACAAGGAATATAGAGAACCCATTCCACTCGTCTGATCTGATTGATGGGTGATTGTTTTCTCGGAAGAAGAGCTCGAAGAATCGCAGACCCGAGTAATTGTAGAAGAGAAAGGTAAACTGTGGATAGCTTGGTAGAGATGTAATCTGTAGAACGATCTCGCCGGCTTGTTGTCGCCGACGGGCCATGGCGGAGAGCTTCTCTCGAAGGCGAGGCGACAGCGGAGAGCTCTACGAAGAAGCGCCATTGCGCAGCAGGGCACAAGTGAAGTTACACATATTCATTATTTATAGTGGGTTGAAACCATACTAAAATATTTTTAAGAGAATATGTTAGTAGTTTCATATATGGGAGAGGGATATTACTTTCGAGAATAGACTAATAGGTTGTCTTCTCAAAGTATCTTGAATTATTTTCTAGAAAAAATATAAAATATTGAAGTTTCATCAAATAAATTTCATTTAGCTATTGGACCATCTCCTAGCTTGAATTTGGGGAGTTTAATTACTCAATTGCATTGCCGTCTTTTTGCCAGACTAGAGTTTCAGTAAGAGGGCTCAAACCCAACCGAAACTGGATGGAATATATAATATTTGTGCATAAATTTCATTCATTTATTTCAATTTGATGTATTCCCCTCCTGAAGAATTATTAATTTTTTGTAGAGAGTAGACTAATAGGTTGTCTTCTCAAAGTATCTTGAATTATTTTCTAGAAAAAATATAAAATATTGAAGTTTCATCAAATAAATTTCATTTAGCTATTGGACCATCTCCTAGCTTGAATTTGGGGAGTTTAATTACTCAATTGCATTGCCGTCTTTTTGCCAGACTAGAGTTTCAGTAAGAGGGCTCAAACCCAACCGAAACTGGATGGAATATATAATATTTGTGCATAAATTTCATTCATTTATTTCAATTTGATGTATTCCCCTCCTGAAGAATTATTAATTTTTTGTAGAGAGTAGAGATTCATCTACTTGTATGATGTCAGACATAGCCACTATAACCCATTGAATGAGGATGACCTGGGTAAGGTCAACATGATCATTCAGGCAAAACCAGCCAAGGTCACTAATTTTTTTACTCGAGGTCCTCATGTTGATGACGGCCCATCCAATTAAGGGCTGACTCGGCTGAAGAAGAAATCTAAAGAAAGACATTGGGAAGATGTATCTATCACAAGTTACCATTAAAGGTAAAGTGATCATTGGCTCCATGGACTGCAAATGTGTTCAAATTCAGCTCAAATTGGATGAGAAATTTTAAACGGCCTCAAATCATACGATGTGGACTACTAATGGTGCAGCTACGCATATGAATCAGTAAACATCAGAGATATCTGGTAAGTCCTTATCTAGATAGCCACTCTCAGCAACCGTCTAGATAAGATTTCAGGACTACAGATCTAGCTCTTTACCCAAAATGCTCTCATGTCATTAACTAGAGTGATTGGTATGTTTAAATATATTTATAAAGACATAAAAATTTCCAAACGTCCTGTACACCCAAGGGTATTTGTAGGTATAAGCCTTTGGAAAACTCTAGGATCTGCAATCCTCAACAAATATGAGGACAACAAGATTTTCTCCCAACCTGTAGTGTACAAGAATCTGCAGAGTGTTGTACGCACTGCATTGTGATGGCTTCTAGCCATGATCCACAATCCAAATTCAAATCACACTGGAGACCAAGACATATCCAAATCGACATTATATTAAAAGGTCAATGTTAATAGAATTGTCTTGGACAGAATTGAACCCCTAATTGATTGTCTCTTTGGGCCACACAATTTTCCAACCATTAGACATATCCACATAGTCCATGAAACAATAAATCTCGTTTTAGTCTTCTTGATCAATGTCAGTCAACATCCTTGAAGATTTCATCATTCTAATCTAAAAAAAACTATAGTGTTCGATGAGAGGAGAAGAAGGGGTACCACTGAAACTTTCCTTTAAGTATCTCAAAATGGACTTTTTATGTCATAAAAATCTTTACACTTTTACTATACCCTTAATGTCAAAAACCATATGCCTGTGACCCTTAAAGACCATGCACCAGTACAGTTGATCTCTCTGTAAGCCCTATAACTCTATAATGGGTTGCCTAACCAATTAACCATATGTGCCATATAAATAAATCAATATTGGAACTATGTTCCCATTAAGATAGGTTAAATTGACAACATATGAGGTGCCAAGCTATTTCGTGTGGCCTAGAAAGTAGAAGGCAGTTTATCAAATATGTCATGAAACCTTTATGTTATTGGTTTCCAGCTATGCATAATCCTTAATTCTCATAACCCTTCACACGAGGCTCCAATAATGAATGAGGGCATGTTAAACATTAAAACCCGAATGATCATACCCTAGAAAAATTAATTCATTTTAAAATAATCAGAGAACTCCTCTTATATTTTTACTACCTTGACCACATATTTTATTTCAACTTGTTCCTTGAGGTTTTTTCCTTTGTATAGATACTTGACCATCTCATTATGATCATTCCATCATATTCATGGTTCCATTGTTCCATATGTGTCAAGAAAGTTTTGACTCATACGATTAGGAACTGCTACATGTTAATTAAAATACAGTTTTCCATGCACAGGATGTCACTGCTGGCTTACTTGTAAAGACTACTTACAAACACTCACAAGAATAAACCTGATTGGAAGTTAGGTATAAAATCTTCATGTAATTCATTTGGATCAATTGATTAAACTATTTCTATCAAGAGAACCCACAGTTTATTTTCATTATCTCCACACAGATGCTTATATGATCAATCATCCTCATCAAATCTCCATTGAGTGTTATTGGATATTTGGATGTGTTTTTTAATCCCATGAATCACAATGTTTACAATACATGTTTGGAATAATAATTATTGTATTATTATCTTATTTTTATTCACTTTATTTCCACATAACTTTCAACTTCAGTATAAACATAGAATATAAATTATACTACATATCATTTATTTGATAAACTTAACAAGGCATACGAGTGAGATTAGCTTTCATGCCATTTATGAATCCAAGTTTCAGTTTTAACATTCCATTGATCTCTGAGTTAATCAAAAAGATTTAGGTAAGACCTTGACTCTAAAAAAATATGATTAGCTTGTGACGAAAGAGGATAATCTCCTCAAGGAACAATGTGAGATTAATGAATATGGAGCTGAGAAGATATCTTTTATAAGATCTTAATTATGGATCTATAAGATCTTAATTATGGATCTATAAGAAGGATGATAATTAGGATATATATTTATCTGTGAAATTTGGGGCGGTGATGGCTGATGAAGACGAGTGAATAAGATATGGATGGATTAATGTGTATCAATGATATGGACATGTTGGTATGGATGGATGATTTAGAGTGTCTTATACAAACCTTTTGACTTTGGAATAAGAAAAATTCTTCTCCTTTTATAGGAAAGCCATGATAATTGAAAAGGCTATATGAAGAGTCAACCAATGACTAAGGAGAATCAATAACCTAACGCTGTTTGGCACATAATGATATCATCATATTTTTATGTTGTTTACATCACGGGAAATTACAACTTGTAAAATGACAGTCATCACCATTCCGACTTCACATACATCACATAGATACTGCAGCTAAAAAAAACCTAGGACAAATGAGATGCAATGTCATCTTTCAGGAAGTCACATGGAGCAACATACTTGCCTTTTTGATTTTTGATGATATACCCATTCATACGACAGCAGGAATTCTGAAAATACATGATGACATTGTTGGGTTCGGTGCCTTGGTTCATCCATAGAAAACACATTTCCATGGATGTGGAAGCATGTCGATTGATTCACAATCAATCTTTAAAATAAAATAGTCAAAGTAAATTTTGGGGAACTCGTTCCACCCTTGACTTTGTCACTCCGAGATTGTTCTGAAGCTGTTCACACGTCCGACCTCTAGAAGTATCCACGCGATCACTCGGCGCTTGGATCTCCATGTCTTCTTCTTCAACTCTTCTTGAAAATCCTGTAGATCTCCTCACCATGAAGACACTCTTCCTTGGATGAGTGGAGAAGATAGTGGAGAAATTGAGGGCCGCTCAAATCAGGCTTGCATGTGTGCTTAAAATGAGACCCCTTTCCCTCTTTATATTTCACTTAAGGTTTTGCTAAAAAACCCTACAAAGTAAAAAATTTCCTTAATGCCCTTATCACCTTATGCGTGTGACCCTCAAAGCCCATGTATCATTCTAGTTAATAACTTTAGTGGCCCAATAACATTTATTGACCAACCTTATTAATTAACTATTTCAACATATAGACTAATTAAATAATGATCGATTTAACCCAATCGATATGTTAAGTTTCCAGCCCGTGGGGTGCCAAGCTACACCTTGTGTTCTACAAGATACCGAGTAGTCTCAAAGTCTCTCATGGAACCTTTACCGTCATCCGTTACCGTATACGTATAATCTGCGTGAGACTCTCAAACGACTTAGGTTATGGTTTATCGTCAAACCCTAGTCCGTCATTCGATTAGTATTGATGCATAACGGGGATCATTGGAGAACACCTTCTCCAATATTCTTACTACCGTGGCTAGGGATTTTCTGCATCGTCTTCCTCGAGTCAATCTCCTCTCATACTTAGGGCAGATGATCCCATCTTGACCACTCAATCATCTCCGTAAGCTTCTTACCACATCTGATCTATAAATTATTTGAATCCCATGATTAGAGGCTCGTAAGTTATAGTCATTTCGTAGTCGTCAACTCACGAGATGTCCTTGGTGTCTCAGGTCAGTGGATCGCTTATACAAACGTGACTTGAATCAATCTGATTGACGTTTAGGTATAATAGCATTCAGGGATTTATACGGATCAATTCAATGAACTCTTTCTCCAAAGCGCACCCGCTATCTGTCCTTAGTGTCATCACACTAATAGCCACAGGATCAGCTATAATTATCATGTAAGTAGGAAAAGCTAGTGGTATTCTATTATGATAATTTGATGTCCGTCTCAACTATCCATCGAATAGGAATATTTAGAACACATGTTTAAAGACTATTGATCACTGTATTATGATCTCATCATAATTCACTAAGTCATTGCACGTATTCATGGACTTCATTATAAACATCACACGGAATAATAATGTACACAAATATTTTATTCAATGAACTAATATAAACACGGTAGTGTGATTGGTTTGACGACAACATAATATCCATCAGACATAACGTTGTGTGATAATGCCTTGATTTGGATGAAACTAAAACATTTTACACAACAAAAGATTATGAATTAAAATGTTGGGGCACTCAAAACCTATTGATCAGATCATTTGTGCATGGCTAAGATCTTTTTCTTTTTCATCGCATTAGTGAAATATGTGCAGCCTCTAGATGTATCCCTGTGAACCTTGGCACATTGAATCTCCCCTTTCATGTTGACGAGCCCTATTCCTACGCCATTGTTATGCCTCCTTGATGGTATAGGGAATAGAGAGGAGCAAAGAGGATTAAAGGAGGGTAAGTTTAGGGCCCTAACCAATTCTGGATTGGGTATATTTGATTTAGGAACTTTTCCTAATTTTACTTGGTAGAATGTTTTCATAAAAATTATTAAACTTTAAGCATATGCTCTGGCATCCAGAAGGCCATTTTTAGTCAACCTTCTAGTCCTATGTATCAATCTAGTTAAGGACTCTAATGGCCCAATAGTATTTATTAGTCTCCAAAACTAATTACATATATCAACATATAGATTAATTAATGATGGATTGATTTAACTCAATCGATCGGTCGGGTTTCTAGCCCATAGGGCCTCAACCTACACTCGTATTCTAGAAGGTACAAATGAGTGTATTGATTGGTGCAAATAACCTTTCTGTTATCAAATATCATTCATGGCCCTAGAGGGTTGGCACTCCTTTGATGACTTAGGATATGGTCAACTATCTAGCCTCTAATCGATCATTTGAGTTTGTACTGATGTGTTAAGAAATCATCATAGGACTCTTTTCTGATATTCTACTACATTGGCCAATGACTTTATCACATTATCTTCCATGAACTGTCTCCACATATAAAGAAGGGGGAAGATCTCATCTTGGACACTCAATCTTCTTGGCATACTTCTAGCTGCACCCAAGCCGAGACAATTTATAATTCCAAGATTACAAACTTGAGGGTCATAGTCAAAGTACAATTGCCCATTCACCATACATCTTTTGTTTCTCAAGTCTAAAGACCACTTACATCACCATGATGTGAAGTGACATTTTGGTATAATACCATTCAAGGATTCATAAGGATTAATTAAATGAATTTTTTCACTAAAGTTCACCCCTATCTATCATTAGTGTCTCCATCCTAATGGCTATAAAATCTGCCACATCATATGAGTGGGACTTGATAATGTTATTCTAAATATATACTTTAATGTCCTTCTCGAATATCCTACAAATAGGAATGTTTAGAACACATACATAATTACTAGTTTCTATATATTATGATATTATAATAATTTTCTAAGTAGGACAATGTATTCATCAACTTCATTATAACTATTACAAATGCACTATAACTAATATATTTTATGAAAGATATGGAATGTGTCATTGGCTTGCTGGTCGCATATATTTTCACCATTTTTTGTTATCTAATTCAAGTCAAACTTAATATATTTTGTTATTACCTTAATCATGATTATTAAGTGGAATTTGATATGGAAGTTCATGTTCACTTTGGCACCTTTAGATTCTTCAGAAGGACAACACAATATGTTCCATGACGCTAAGAAATGTATGACACCAACTTTGTGAAGAGACCCAATCAACTGTTGTGCTCACTAATTATGCATTAAGATGTTGAATTAATGTTATTTTTATTGCTTGGAAGGATCTGTCCTCTAAAGCACATGATCAACATTGACTAGACAATTTGGCATTTCGAAAGTACCATGCCCCCTCCCCCTTATCTAGTCAAATTTGGCCATGAGGGGTGAATTAGTGAAGCCAACGGTAGGGCCAGAGAGATAGAGAAAGAATGAAATATACACATAAATATATAGATGGAGTCAAAGAGAACGGACGGATGATCATGTGATAGAGAAAGAATGAAATATACAAATATAATAGTTGGATTGAAAGAGAGCCGACGGATTATCATGTGATAGAGAAAGAATGAAATAGACGTATATAAATAGATTGATGGGTTGGAAGAGAGAGGACGCATGGCATCCGCGACGTCACCGTCTCATCTTGTCCCCACATCTACGTCATTATAAAATAGCGCAGCGGCAGATCCAATAATTGCGAAGATGAGACACATAAAACAAAGACTTGACGATATATAGATAAACACATATACATCAATATCTGGCGCGCGCGCTAGCGAGACATCACCCCTAAATGAGTAAACGCTGGGCTTGGAGTAAATGAGATATGCTTTTCAATCTTCACCAACGAAACGCAGCATCTCAAACTTGAACCAAATCTTTCACGGAATTTCATCTCCAGGCAAGTCCGTGTTATCTGCTTCCGACGGTAATCGTACCCGCGAAGCCACGGCGGGGTTCGGCCTTCCCCCGCCAAGTCTCTAAGGAAGCGGAGGTAGGCTCGGAAGGCGATGTTCTCACCCTGATTGCAGGCTGGAGAAGGAGATCATTAGCTCTAGACGTCGTAATCGTCGTCGTCGTCTTCTTCCTCTTCCTCTTCTTCGGATTCGGAGATGAGATCGGAGGCCTCGGCGAGGGCGCGGAGAGTGGCGACGACGTCGGCGGTGTCGTCGAGGTAGTAGCGAGCCTTGCTTGGCTTCTGGCCCACCGTGCAGGCGAAGACGGGGGCTCCCGGAGAGACTAAGTCATTGGTCATGGCGCTTATCCCCTCGAACATGTCCTCGTCCGAGCGGTCGTCGCCGATGCACAGCACGAAGCCCGCTCTCCGCCCCTTCTCTCGCATTCTGGTCAGAATCTTGCGGGCCACCATCCCCTTGCTCACCCCCTGCGAGCACGCCGATTTAAGACAGACAGAGAGAGAGAAATATAGATGATAATGATGATATTTATGTGTAGAGAGAGAGATGTATTGATGATAATGATGATGGGTCGAGCGCGAGAGAGAAGGAAGTTGGTCCGTAGTTTGTAGAGATAGTAAGCAGAGAGAGAGAGATGATTTGATGACAGTGATGATGGGTCACGCGCGAGAGAGCAGGAGTTTGGAGTCTAGTTTGGAGAAATACTAATGAGAGATATGGATTGACGATGATGAAATGGGTCAAGCGCGAGAGAGCAGGAAGTTGTTGCCTAGCTTGGAGAAATTCTAGACAGAGAGAGAGAGAGAGAGAGAGAGAGAGAAACGAATTGATGCCGATGATGGGTCAAGCGCGAGAGAGCGGGTAGCTCGTGCCTAGTTTGGAGAAATACTAGAGAGAAAGACAGAAAGAAACAGAGAAACAGAGAGACAGACAAACGGACAGAAAGATAAATCGATGGACGGATGATAGGACAGATGGCTGGAAGATAGACTGGGAGGATGCAAGGGGAAAGTGGTAGCGAGAGATAGATACATAGACCGAGAGGTAGACTGTCAGATAAGAGAGAGAAAAACGTTTGAGATACGTAAATTGACTGAAAAGATACTAAAGAGAGACAAAGGAGAAAGGGAGACACAAAGTGAGAGGAGGGTCAAGTCGGGGAGAGGGAAAAGCTGGCTTCTTGAACAAATATAGAGCTAGAAAGATGGGTGGATAGTTAAAATAGATAGACAGAGAGAGAGAGAGATAGTCAGAGCGCTAGAGAGATAGACAGAGAGCTAGAGAGATGGAGAGAGAACTAGAGAGATGGACACAGAAAGAGAGAGAGAGCTAGAGACAGAGATACATAGACAGAGAGAGCTAGAGAGATAGACAGAGAGAGAGATAGAGAGATAGACAGAGAGGGAGAGCTAGAGAGATAGACACAGAGAGAGAGAGCTAGAGAGATAGGCAGAGAGAGAGGGCTAGATAGATATATAGACAGAGAGAGCTAAAGAGATAGAAAGAGATAGAGAGGCTAGAGAGATAGACAGAGAGAGAGCTTGATATGGACAAAGAGAGAGAACTAGAGAGATAGACAAAGAGAGAGAACTAGAGAGGTAGACAGAGAGAGAGCTTGATATGGACAAAGAGAGAGAATTAGAGAGAGAGAACTAGAGAGATAGACAAAGAGAGAGAACTAGAGAGATAGACAGAGAGAGAGCTTGATATGGACAAAGAGAGAGAACTAGAGAGATAGACAAAGAGAGAGAACTAGAGAGATAGACAGAGAGAGAGCTTGATATGGACAAAGAGAGAGAACTAGAGAGATAGACAAAGAGAGAGAACTAGAGAGAAAGACAGAGAGAGAGCTTGATATGGACAAAGAGAGAGAACTAAAGAGATAGACAAAGAGAGAGAACTAAAGAGATAGACAAAGAGAGAGAACTAGAGAGATATACAGAGAGAGAGAGATAGACAGAGAGAGAGAGAGAGAGAAAGAGAGAGAGAGAGCGAGGAGAGAGAGAGAGTAAGAGAGAGTACCAAAGGCTTGACTTCGATGATGAACTGGCCGCTCTTGACAGCGACGGGCTCGTTGGCGAGGACGCTCTCGAGGTGGTCGAGCAGCTCCTTAGCCTGAGAGGACCCAAACCCGGGCTCCGCGTCCTGATAATGCCACACCAGAGCGCTCTCCTTCACCTCAATTGACGACCCATCCGTC